>NW_026000241.1:16483373-16569577 GCF_001458135.2 Marmota marmota marmota
ACCTTCAGCCTGTGTATGTCTTTTCCTATCATATGAGTCTCCTGAAGGCAGCATATTGTTGGATTTGTTTTTTTGATCCAGGTTACCAGCCTGTGTCTCTTGATTGGTGAGTTTAGTCCATTAACATTTAAGGTTACAATTGAAATATGATTTGTACTTCCAGTCATGTTTATTTATTTATTTATTTTAGTTTGGCTAGTTTTTACTTTTTGGTTGTTTTCCTCCCCCTTTACTGAGATACCACCCGCTGTTGGTTTTGGGCACTATTTTTCCATTCCTCTTCTTGTAGAATTTTGCCCAAAATGCCCAAAATGCTTTGCAGTGCTGGTTTAAAAAATTTAAAAAAATTAAAAAATTTAAAAAAAAAAAAAGGCTCTTTTCTCCAGCATATGCTTTTGGCACCTTTGTCAAGAATCAGATACCTGCATCTCTATAGGTTTGTCTCTCTCTTCTATTCTACTCCATTGGTCTTCATGTCTATTTTGATGCCAATATCATGCTGTTTTGGTTACTATAGATCTGCCCTTTACAGTTCTTAAAACAACTGAACCTTGGAGATCTTGCTGAAAGACTTCATTATCAGTCAAAGCAGACAAAGAATCCTCTATACCTGCATTATAGTGGGGAAACTGAGGCATCAAGTGAGTAACTAATGTGTCCCATGTCACTTAATAAAGTGACAAAGGAAGGAGGTGAATCTAGATATTAGACTGAACCCAGTTCTCTCCTTGTGACTTTTATCTTCTTACTGGAAGCCATTCACATTTATTAATACAAGTTGGTATCCCTTATCCAAAATGTTTAGGACCAGAAGTATTCTGAACTTTTTCCAAATTTTGGAATGTTTGCGTATACATAATGAGATATGTCTAAACACAAAATCCATTTATGTTTTACACCTTATACATATATCCTGAAAGTAATCTTATACAATATTTTTAAGAATTTTGTGCATGAAACAAAGTTTCACAGTGCAGAATTTTCCACTTGTAATATTATGCTGGCACTCAAAAAGTGTCAGACTTTGGAGAATTTTGGCTTTTGGATTAGGGATGCTCAAACTGTAGCTGCAATTCTGGAACTGGCCTGGATTTCTATCTGTGACTTGAAAGAACCTGAATGCAAGTGTGATTTGAAGCCTTGAAAGTTATGTACTTAGATATGCCACAAAGGAAAGAGCAAGCAAAGTAGAATTACCAACAAATTAGTAAATGGCAGCTCACTATACAAACCCAAGGATTCTCAAAGAAGTCAATGGAACTGGAAAAGAGCTGCACCAAAAAGGTTTCCAAGCCTAGGAAGGAGTTCTAAATATCTGAGCTATGGAGGCAATGGTATATTTCTGGACTGGGGCAGTTACTCAGTAAAAGATGGAAACAAGATTTTATGTCATGTGCCAACTCTAAGCAATGTATACTGGCTGTTGCACTCAACATGGCTGAGAACCACTTGAAGCCACACAGCAGGTTTTGGAAAGGGGTAGTTCCATAGTTAGTGAATGGTGTTTAATATATGTAAGGTAGCAGCAGCATCCCATGTCTATTACCTATTTGAGAACATACTCAGCAATGGTTCTAGACAACAGCTCACTGACCAAAGTCCCAGGAAACCATCAATAGAAATGCTGCTAGGCAAATGGCCCTGTTGAGGTCCATCTTCCTGTGCTGATCAATACCCCCTGGCTTTTTTGGCGGTTACAGTATGCCTTTGGTACATCCCCAAAGCCAGATGGCAGAAGATCTTCTTGCCTCCCCCACAGTACCCTGTTGCACACAGTAATACCAGAATTCTCTACTAGCACCAATTCCTCAATATCTGGTTCACAGCCAACAACATTGAACTAACTCAGTTCAACACTGAGCACTAAGCCCATTGTGAGGACTAGGCTTCCCGGGTTATTTTCCTCACAAAAAATCCTTCAAGTTAAATAGTAATATCCTAATTTACAGATGAGACATAGTTTAGGAAAGTAACTGGCTCACAGAATGGGAAATGGTTAAACATGGATTTGGAATCATAATTGCCGATTCCCAAACCTTTCCAACTACCTCAAACAGCCCTCTCCAGCTTTACACCCTGGACCATTCATCTAGTGGCTCTACTTTTTAATTTTTTAAATATGTTTTTAGTTATACATGGACACAATATCTTTATATATTTTTATGTGATGCTAAGGATTGAACCCAGGGCCTCACATGTGCGAGGCATGTACTCTGCCACTGAGCCACAACCCCACCCAAGTGGCTCTACTTTTTATATATGCTCATTAACTTACCTAAGTTTGGTGGTATTGAGGAGGTATAACTTGGTCTGATGCTGTGCCAGGGCCCACTGAGGGTTTACGCAGCCCACAAAAGAGTGGTTATGTAGCATCTCTCGGAGAGCTGGAAAACAAAAAAGAGAAATGTAAAACAGGTAAGTAATGAAATCCTACCAACACTTCTTCATACTCCAAGGTACCAAGAACCAGCACTAAACACACCAAACAGATAAACATGCCATGACTGAACCTCCTGCTGAAAACACACACACATGAGGAATTTATAGACTCATCTTTTAAAATGCAATGAGGGAGCTGGTGTTGTGGCTCAGTGGTAGAGTGCTTGCCTACCATGTGTGAGGCACTGGATTTGATTCTCAGCACTGCATATGAATAAATAAAGATCTATCAACAACTAATAAAAATACTTTTTAAATGTAATGAGGAATTGCTAAAAGATTAAGGAATACTCAAGGTTTAATCAAAGATAAAGCAGGAACCCAGAGAAAGAATGAGAGCTCTGAAGTCAATTTTATACAAAGATTCTAGATGAACCTCAGGAATCACAAACTTTTAGAGTGAGAAAGGAGGACAAAAGTCTAAGAATGGTTTGAAATGGGAATTCTAATAGGAAACCACTGCAGTACACACAAAATTGAGATGAAACGAGTGTTCATAAAAAGAAGTTCCTGGATAAGCCCTAAACTGAAGGTATTTTCACATAACTGATTACTATCTAGAATATATATATAAAGAGCTACTAAAATCAGAAAAGATAAAAAAAACCCAACAGAAAAATGGGCATAAAACTTGGAGAGGCACTTAGCATTAGAGGAAATACATTTAACTGAGCTTTACTAGTCACCAATGAAATGCAAACAAAAACCATCATCAGATTACTGTTTCATGATTACCAAACTGGTAAAAAGTCTGACAGTATCAAATATTGGAGAGAATACTCCTTGGGTACAAATATACTTCTGTACATTGTTGATGGGAGTATAAAGGAAAATTAGAAAATAGTTTGTCATTTTATGACCCAGCAGAAACTCTTATAAGTAAACACCTTAGAGCAGAGCTTCCCAATCAGTGTACCAAGCCACTGATCAACTCATGGGGGGGAAGCTGGGTAAGATTTGAGCAGCCAGGGACTGAAGCCATACGAATCTTTCAAATGTCCTTCCACAGAACGAATGAATGCATATTCATGAGGTAGAATCCATTATACAGAAAAAGTAAACCAGAGCTGTATGTAACAAATGGATGAATTTTAGGAACATAATATGCATGTGTATGTTCACATAAAGCTTGGAAAACTGAATAGTTTTTTAAGGAATACAAACATAGGTGGTAAAAATATAATAAAATTAAAGGAATAATTGCACAATTTGGGACAACAGTTATTTCTAAGGGTATTTGTTTCTCTGTAGATGCTACATTATTTTGTAATATGATTTTGGATATGCTAGTGTGCGTGCGTGTGTGCGTGTGTGTGTGTATTATTATTATCTTGGCAGTGCTGAGATAGAGCACAGGGCCTAGTGCATGCTGGGCAAGCATTCCACCACTGAGATACACCTCTAAGGCCTTTTTAAATTTTGAGTCAAGCTCTTACTAAGTTGCCCAGGCTGGCCTCAAACTTTAAATTCTCCTGCCTTAGTCTCCCAAATAGTTGAGATTATAGGTGTGTGCCAATCTTCCCAGTCCACGAGTTATTATTTTTAATGAAAGACATCAATCTCCACCAAAAAGGAAGAAGGGAAGAACAGGGCAAAGATCTAGGCTCAGCAACAGGCCTATATGTTGTATTTTTACTATATTTTTTCTTTAAGCTTGGCCATCACAAGAAAATTTTCATAGTGTTATATAAGTTCTGTGATGACCTCTCCACCCCCATAAAAACAGACTTATTCATTTTTAGAATAAGTGTTTCCCTCTGTTCCCACTGAAAATTCAATGTCTCTACAGGATGTTCTGCGTGGGCGGAGAATGATTATTTTAAAAGCTGGAGAACATTAAATAATCTTGAATAATGAGGCACTGGAGGAAAGAGAAAGCAGCGTAATCTACTAAAAATGGGTCAGAGATTTTTCTGTGCAGAATATTCATGGCCCGCTCTGCTGCACCCATAGCTGCTGACACACAGCCCCACCAGCAGGGCAGGGAAGGGCAGCATGTGTTCACCATGCACAGGGCTCTGCTTCCCTGGGCCTCTTCACAGCTTGTCACAGCATCTCTAGGTCATTCCTACTCTAAACTCCCCACAACCCTAGAAGTCCACCAGTGTTATTTTCCCGCTATTTTGCAAAGAGCAACATGGGACAAAACCCTTCTGGGCTTTAAAGCCAAACTGCATGCACATCTGATTCACAACTGAGGCCAGCAAGTAAAACCAAGCCTAAGGAAGGGCCCAGGAGCAAGCACCAGAAGAAAGGAACCAGTTCTTTAGTTTCTGATGTCCATCTGCAGGTGAAGGCTAGTGCCCTGCTGCTGCCTTCTAGAGCCCTGTGTGCCAGGACCTCTGCTATTGCCTGAGATGATCAACTGGCCTACCCAGCCCTCTGGGGAGCTCTGACTGTGAATTCCTGCTGAACTGCTCTTCTTTCTACCACAGAATTTCTTTCATTCTATAGCAATGGTAGCCAATTATTTACTACACAATCCCCACACAATACCATGGTATTCTAGAAGGCAGTGTTCATGGCCTATTCATCTCATCCTCTACCTCTGAGCTTGGCACAAAGAATTTTATAGAGAAGATACACGACAAATGCTTGCTGGACTGATTTCATATACCAAAAGAAACTGTCAACTGTGACAAACCATGTTAAGAGTATATATATTTAGACCTGAGTCTATTCACAAGGACCAAGAAAATAAAATCGTGGTTGTCTTGGGGCAAAAACAAAACAAAACAAAACCCCAAACCAAAACCAAACAGCTATGACATTCATTATCCCCATTTAATTAGATCAAAATTATGGGACTAGCAATAAATCCAATCATTACTAATCCCTAATGTCATGGAACACCTGACTGGATACTGGGCCTTCCAAAATTAACCTCATTTGTTAACTGAACATGTGCTCACCACGGATGGGTAAACCCACCAGGCTTAAGAAACTTGTCTGAGTGTTCAACTTGGATACCTCTCTAGAGCAGATCCTAGGTCTTCACCTCCCAGCTGTTCCTCTCAACCACTTGACCTCTCCTATAGCAAGTATCTCCTGAGTCTACATGCCAGGCACCATGCCGGGCAACATGAATGATGAAACAGCCAACTGGAGTTCAGAAGGCTGTCTTGAGAAAAGCAGCTCTTATCTCTTCAAACAGGATCATAAGGTCAGTGACCCTCAGAGAAATCCTGGTGCAGCATTCCACTCAAAGACAGCCAGTTTTCCCCCGTAGGTATAAATGCGATGCCTGGAACAGTGCCTTGGAGCTTCCAAAGCATGTACACAGTATCTCAGGTATTCACAACAGCCCAGTAAGGCCTGTCATAGTGGCACATTTTACAGAGCAGCACAACAAAGCCCTAATAGCTGAGTGAATTTCTGCCTGGCCAATGAAAGGTGTAGCTGGCAGGCGCTTCATAAGAGTTCTAGCTTTGCTCACCCCACTTCCCATATTACAGCTACTCCTGCTGTGAGACCCTACATGCTACAGACCTCCCATGTCTGAAAATACTGGCCTTGCCCTATGGTGTCAGAATCACAGGGTGTGCTTGTCCTGTACAAGCCAATAACCTGGTTTTGCAATTAAATACTGGGTGAGACTTCCTGGGTAACTGCCAAGACAAGCAACAACCCACCATCTACAAGGTAAGTACCTGGGCCTTTTTTCCCCTCAAGACAGGTGTCCACAGTGGTGCCCTGGATGGCCTAGAACTCCTAGACTCAAGCAATCCTCCTGCCTCAGCCCCCAAGTAGCTGGGATTATAGGCATACACTGTCACACCTGACTCTCAGACAGTTTTGGATCATTGGGCTGTTCCAACTAGTTTATCCTCTTCCTCTTCTATTTCTCTGTCATTAAAACAGGAGCCGAGTGTGGTGGTGCACACCTGTGATCCCAGTGGCTCAGGAAGCTAAGACAGGAGGATGGTGAGTTCAAAACCAGCCTCAGCAAAAGCAAGGCACTAAGCAACTCAGTGAGACTCTGTCTCTAAATAAAATACAAAAATAGGGCTGGGGATGCAGCTCAGTGGTAGAGTGCCCATGAGTTCAATCCCCGGTACCTGCTGCCAAAAAACAGGAGATGACAACACCTGCTCTGCCTCCCTCATAAAAGTATTTGAGAATTAAATGAGATAATGTGTGTATATAATTTTATACCATGTAGATTTATCATCTTGGCTTCAGCAAGACTCCAAACCTGACCATGCTTGAGATAGGGTGGTATTATATTGCACTGAAGCAGTCTGACACTATTAAAACATTTATTGAAATGATCTTTAATAGTCTTTGCATGAGGGAGACAAACTCAGTAAATTCCAAGTCTGAGAGACTCTGTCAACTAAGACTGTTGTGAAGAGGACTGCTAAATAAATCAAGTAACAAGTCGCATTACGTTACTAAAAATTGTTTTAAGAGCTCCCAGCTTGAAAGCTAATAACAGGGGAAAGAGTAACTGGAGCAAATCTTCATGGAAATAACAATTAGAATCCAAATGGCAATCGTTTCCATACAAATGGCAAAAAGTCAGTCATAGGAAGTTTTTACCCTGCCCAAGTGTAGAGACACTCTATGTATCTCTTCCTACACATAAACAAAGGTCCAGAGTGCTAAGAAAAGAGAATGAACAGGGAAAGGCAACTTGAGGCCTTCCTAAATTAGATCAGCTAAGTGGTGACTAAGCCTAGGAAAACCTTAAGAGGCAGCTGAGTCACAGCAACTGTTTCAAAAGGTTAAGGATTAGTGGGAAAGTACCAACTTGCTCCTTAGCTATTCATTCCTTTTAAAAATTAATCCAGATGTTCATATTTTAAAATACATTGAAAAATAGTGTTGAAATTTATTTAAATCAAGAATATATAGTAGATGAAAAATGAAAAGGTCATGGTTAAATTTTATGCAGATGCAAGTGCACAGTTGCCACCTGGAACACTGCTCAATAAAGCCTGTACTTGGGGTGTTCTTGTCTCAGATGGTGGGGTCAGGATGATGTGAAGGCCAGTTTGCTGTTACTCACTCCAATCCCTGGATCAGCCCCTACTTTTAATTCCTATAACCATTAAGTTAGTTTTGAAGTAATAGGGACCAAGATGGAGTTCTATACTTTGGTATTCTCAAAAGCTATTTCTGAGGAAGATGATAATAGTTTATTACTTTCTCTTCAAGTTATAAAAATACCTACTGACTCCTTATACTATAATAAGTATTTTATTTATATTTAATCTCTAATCAGCACAATGATCTTACAGGGTAAAATTAATCTCACTTTATAGATGAGGAAAAACCGAGGCATAGAAAGATCAAGTCCCAAGTATGAGGTCACATGGTAGAAGTGGTTGTGCCAGGAACCTCCAAAGCCTGTGAACTTTCAGCAACAGCATATCCCATTCAGGCTACAGGATAAGAATTTTGCTGACTGTCAAACTGCTTTTAACTAAAAACAGTAACAAAAACAAACTAGAAATTGCTGAAATGACTGCTCTACTCTGACTCCTATGGTTTAATGAGATAACCGATTAATTCTAATTAAAACAAACCAACTATTTCCCCCCTTCTCTTCTTCTGAAAAGTGTCTTTAAGGGAGGGAAGAGAGGTTTGCCCAGTACATGCAGTGGGTACCCTGACAACATATATGCTTTCTGCATTTCTCAAACCTATTAATGTTAGCAGGCAGATTTCAGCACTTACGTACTCTCATGTCCCCGCTCATTAATTTCTTCCTGCAGACTCAAAACACTAGTGAGGTTAATGATCCTTCTCCGGGGCATACAGGCTGCGGTCATTTCCTTCCGGGAATCACTTTCTATCATTTCCACATCGGAGTCTTCCCGATGTCTTTTTCTGCAATGAAAAAAGGAAACAGGTCATTGCTTTTCCTTTTAATTTTTGGACTTAGCCAAGTTTTTCATGTTGCATTTTGGAAAAGAGAGCAGCTTCTACACAGCTGCAGAGAGATCCCTACTGGTGGTAGGCCTTTCCAAGATGTCTACTCTCTAGTACACTCCTTATCTGACAATCCTTAGATCCTAGCAGCAGGCTATGTAACCAGGATTTGGAATCTAGCTTGGCCCATAAAGCCATAGGGTTCTGAGCAAGTGAACTGATCTTGTCAAGCCTGATTCATTCATTCCTCCATATACCCATCCATCTATCTGATACTGTTATATACTAATTACAAACAGCAACAAACATAGCAGACACAGTACCTGCCCTCCTGGTGCTTACTTTCCAGTGGGAGAGTCAAAAGACAATAGAAAAAATAAAAAGATTGTTTTTAGTAGCAATAAATGCTAGGAAGAAAATAAAACAAGGAAACATACTAAAATGATGGGAAGGTGAGAGGAAAGGAAGCTTTAGTCTAAATGAACAAAGAAGGCCTCTGGCAAGAGGGGACACTTGACATGAGACCTGAGTGGCAAGAAGTCAGTGCCTTCTAGGTTAAGGGAACAGCAAGTGCAACCAGAGGGTAAGAAGCTCAGTCAATTCAGATTAACCACATGAGCCATGTGGCTAAAGCAGCATGAGGAAGAGGGAAAGTGGAGGTTTAAAGGGAAGGCAGGCAGGGATTTAGGTTTTAGCCCAATGCAATGGGAAACCACTGAGAGGTTTTTGGCAGAGAAGTGATGCAATGACTTTTGCTTTAACTGTTCTGTGGTAAATATTACTTAGTTCCTCCAAAATAAAATGCAATACTTCCTTTGCAGGGTTTAGAGCATTAAATGAGACAATGTATACAAAATATCTAACACACAATAAATGTTTGATACATACCAGCATCTTTCAATATTGTCTAGAAAAAAATCCTTAGAAACTGTCATGATAGGATGTCTCAGAAATAAGTAAACTGGAGTTAAGTAATTTGTCCAAGTTGAAGTGGACATTTAGTGCTATGGCTTTTGGTAGTCAGCCACCACGTAAATGTGCAGTATGGGGCAAATGACTTTATCTGAGCTCCAGGTTCAGCATGAATACATATTAAATAAATAATACTGGGGCTGGGGTTGTGGCTCAGTGGTAGAGCACTTGCCCAGCATGTGTGAGGCACTGGGTTCAATTCTCAGCACTGAATATAAGTAAATAAAACAAAGGTTCATTGACAATAAAAAAAAAAAAAAAAAAAGGAATACCCACCTCACAGATTTCAGTGAGGTACAGTTTTTAGAGAATATGTATAGTGTACACAGGAAATGCTCAAACAAAATGAATCTAGTATTATTCTAGTATCATTCCTGTCCCTTTTTCCTAGCTCTCTTTTACCACTCACTCATACACTTCAGGAGTTTTGTGAACTGGATTCAGAAAGTGGGCTTCTTCTAAACAGAGTGATAGCAGCTTTGTAGGATAGAAGAGCTATTTTAGGCTTCTGTCTTTAGCAACCTCTGGTGTTGAAGCTTTATCATAATGCTTTACTAAAAACAAAGGATACACCTGCTTTTTTTCTGATGTGTTTTTAACTAATACTTGGAAACCATAGATGTTTAACGTACCTCAGAGAACACATGGTCAAAGACAGACAGTGGACATAGTCACAGCACTGCCACAGTGGAGGGAGAGGACAAGTCAGGCAAAAGAAAATGCAAGTGGTTCGTGAAAATCCAAACTTAGAAGGTAGTTTTATTACAGAACAAACAGGTAAGCTTCACTTTCCTCAAAAAGCCATACCTGGGGTTGCTTGGGCTGGGACTGGGTGCTCTCTTCTCTGCTGTTTCTGAAGCCTCCTTTGTTGCATCCTCCTCCAAGCTCTGATTTTTGGCAGCCACCTCAGCAGGAGATGGAAGTTCAATCATCTCCTCATCTTGCTGCCTGGCCTCACCACTAGAACCATCTGTCCTATCCCCTGGGATAGTGGCCTGGGGCTGACTGGACAGGGCCTTGCTCATGGGCTGCAGAAAGGCATCAAGTTTCTGCTCCCGGGAATCTGTTCGGACCATTTGGTAAGCATAGACCTTGTCACCACTTCCAGAAGTAGATGAGGAGGTCACACCTGTTGTGGATTTAACCACCTCCCCAGAAGGACCTGGAAGTCCTGGTAGCAAAGTCTGTATCAAAAAAGAAGACAGTGGAAAGACTCAGAATATAAATTATAGAAGCCCATGGGCCAAAATGGAGCAGTCTTAGAGAAAGAAGTTAGAACTAGATATGATTAGCATTACACAATTATTATTATAAGCAATTTTGACCAAAATTCAATAAAATAGGTTTACAACTATAAAATTCAGGAATTCAACAGTCTGTATAATATTAAAATTAACTTAAAATACCACTGTAAAGTTTTCATATTTTCATCCTTTCTTTGCTATTATTTTGTTTTTCTGTTGAAGTGAAATATATATAACATGAAATTTACCATTTTAACCATGTTTAAATGAGAGTTAAGTGGCATTAAGCACATTCACACTGTGTGCAGCCATCTCCACCATCCACCTCCAGAACTTTTTTATCCTCCCCAAATGAAACTCTCTATGTGTTTAACAGTAACTTCCCATTCCTTCCTCCTCCCAGCCTATTTTTATTTTATTTGACTTAATTATTTTTTGCAGTGCTGGGGGCTGAACCCATGGCCTTAAGCTCTCTATATCCCCACCCCTATTTTTAAATTTACATATTTCCTAGCTCTGCACACTTAAAAGGCCAAAAAGTAATGGCTTCCCAGAAGCCATGAGGACCCCAGATCCCAGATTATGGTCCCTAAATACCAATCCCCAATAAAATGAACTAGAGCTCCTCAGAGAAATGTAGCCATTTCTAATCCAGGGCTTAGGCTGGGAAAGTACAGAATATGCCTACAAGATCCTGCCTAATGGAACTGGGTCAAAAAGAGAGGGCACCAGCTAGAAGGGGCTTCCAGTGGATTAAGACAGGATCATTCGAACATCAATAAGAAAAATAATTATAATTGATTAAAATAGGTTGTTTTGTTAATAGTTATGACAAAATACAGAGAGAGAGAGAGAGAGTGGGGAGGGAGAAGAAGGAAAGAGGGTAAGAAA
The DNA here is from genome assembly GCF_001458135.2 of Marmota marmota marmota. Classification (NCBI taxonomy): domain Eukaryota; kingdom Metazoa; phylum Chordata; class Mammalia; order Rodentia; family Sciuridae; genus Marmota; species Marmota marmota. Next base: position 16,494,797 of record NW_026000241.1, read on the forward strand.
GGAGGAAAGGAAAAAAAACATTAAGCACTACTGGAAAATGCCAGGATACCAACTAATTCCTTTGAAAATTCATATAGTTAAAGGAACAGAGTTCAGCATTTGGCCTTACTTTCTAGTATGAACTATATTTCAGGATAACCAAACAGCTTTAACAAATGAGACAACATTCTTTTGTATAAAAGAATTATAATCAATTGATAGAGGGAAAAAACAGATAAAACCAAAAATATCATAATCTTTAATTTAATAAAATAACTGGTTCAGGTAGTGGTCATCAAATGGTGAAATCACTGAGCTAGGTGTTGATGGGCAATTTGACAAAAAGGGAATCAGGCTGTCACCACAAGACCTTACTGATGAACCTACCACCAAAATGACACAACTAGTCACTCTGCGCCTCCTACTGGGACATGATAGGAAGCACAGGGTACCACCTAACCAGAGTCCTTGCCAAAGTGCTTTCCACTCCCCATTGCAGGAGGATGTGTGAAAAACTCCTCAGTCTGGGGCAAAAATTAGTCCCCTACTTTTCCTACCCCAGGAAACCCCACTAAACTCATTGAGTATCAGTGCTGATACCTTACTTTATGTCTTCCTTAGAATATGGATGAGTCAAAAGGGCCACTAAGCAGATTCTATCGGTGTCTTGGAGTCCATTGTTCAAAGGCAGGAGTGGATTGGCAGGGGATGGATCTGAGACAACCACCTGGGTTATGGGCCCAGCACACTCCTACGCCAGTACTGCTCTAGGTAGAGGATTCTCTCATTCATCTTCAAGTTTCACAACATGTTCACGTACCCTGAGCTGCTTCCTGCTGGAACTCCTCACTCCTGTTCTGCATCCCTACAACAGTCTGACTGATTTCATGTGTCTCCTCATCACCAAAGAGAGGAAAATGGACAAACATGAATGAAGCCCACAGACAGCATCTTTGAATAAAGAGCTGCTCTGACAAAATAAGTGGGGGTGAGGTGGCTATCATTTGTGAAACTGTGACCCTAGGTCATGATCCAAGGTTGTTTTGAAAATTAGACTAGTGAACTCAACAGTGACATAAATGTATTTAATGCTGCTTAACTGTACATTCAAATAATCATTTTTGTGTGTGTGTGTGTGTGTGTGTGTGTGTGTGTGAGATATATATCTCTTTTACCACAATTTAAAAGAAAACCGAATGCCACCTCCTTGACTGGAGTAAGGAAGTTTCTGACTTCATTGGAGTGGGCCATTGGCAGTCTGGAAAACCAAGGTTTAGCAATTTGGAATATTTTCTTCTTTCAAGGGATCAAAAATGTGCATGAGTGCTGGGATGAGTCTCAGTGGTAGAATATTTGCCTAGCTATGTGTGAGGCACTAGGTTTGATCCCCAGCACTGCAAAAAGTAAAATAAAGTGAATAAAAATTATTAAAAAGAAGAATTCTTGCCACAAAAAAATTTGACTCTGAATATAATCATGCCTCTGGATCTAATTTGAGATTCAAAGAAAATATGGAGGATCAGAACAAGTTAAGTGACACTAAGAAGAAGCAATCAGACTATCCAAACTGTGCATTATTCTATAGGAAATCTTTACAACAAGCCAATGGAACAACAATGAAAAAGAAAACTTTTCTAGTTTCAAAGAGAATTAAACAAAAACAACCAAATACTATGAATGGAACTTGACTGGATACAGATTTGAACAAAGCTGCTATAAAAATATTTTGGACAACTGGGACATTTGAATACAGATTGGTAATTAAATGATATTGCTATTAATTTTATTAAGTGTAAAATTACATTTTCTTATGTGATCACATAAGAAAAAAATTTTAGATGCAGAAAAGGTACTAGGGGAGACATGTCTGGATTGCACTTTAAATTACTCCTTTCCCCATCCCTAAGCAAGACAGGGATAGATAAAACTAATAGGGCAAAATGTTGATAGTTGTAGAACCTGAGTGACAGGTACACAGATATTGGTTGTACTGATTACGTTCTATTTTTAGAAATATTCATAATAGTTGGGCACATGGTAAATGCCCATAATCCCAGTGATGCAGGAGACTAAGGCAGGAGGATCAAATTTGAGGCAAGCTAGGGCAGCTCAGAGAGATCCTATCTCAAAATAAAAAATTCTGGGGCTCTAGCTCAGTGGTAGAGAACCGTACATTCAATCTCAGTGCCTCAAAAAAATGATAATAATAATAATAATAAAATTACATAAAGTAGCAACTCTGTTCAAAAAAGTTCAACATACCCAATCAATAAATGGGCTAAGGAACTGAACAGACATCTCACAGAAGAAGTAATACAATCGATCGCTGGGTGTGGTGGTACATGCCTATAATCCCAGTGGCTCAGGAGGCTGAGGCAGGAGGATCAAGAGTTCAAAACCAGCCTCAGCAAAAGCAAGGCGCTAAGCAACTCAGTGAAACCCTGTCTCTAAATAAAATACAAAATAGGACTGCTGATGTAGTTCAGTGGTTGAGTGCCTCTGAGTTCAATCCCCGGTACCAAAAAAAAAAAAAAAAAAAAAAAAGAAAGGAAAAGACAATCAGTCAACAAATCAACAACCAACAAACATATGAAAAATTGTTCATTATCTCTAGCAATTAGAGAAATGCAAATCAAAACTGCTCTAAGATTCCATCTCACTTCAGTCAGAATGGCAATTATTAAGAATACAAGTAATAATAACTGTTGGTAAGGATGTGGGGAAAAAGACACTCGTTCATTGCTAGGACTGCAAATTTGTGTAACCAGTCTGGAAAGCAATATAGAGATTCCTCAGAAAACTCAGAATGGAACCACCATTTGACCCAGCTATCTCACTCCTCAGTTTTTACCCAAAGGACTTAAAATCAGCATACTACAGTGACACAGCCACGTCAATGTTTATAGCAGCTCAATTCACAATAGCTAAATTGTGGAACCAACTAGATGTCCTTCAACAGATGAATGGATAAAGAAATTGTGGCATATATACACAATGCAATATTACTTGGCTTGAAAGAAGAATGAAATTATGGCAATGCAGATAAATAGATGGAATTAGAGAAAATCATGCTAAGTGAAACAAGCCAATTCCAAAAAACCAAAGGCCAAATGTTTTCTCTGATAAGTGGATGCTGATCCATAGTGTGGGGATATGTAGGGAAGAATGAAGGAACTTTGGATTGGGCAGAGGGGAGTGAGGGGAGGGATGGGGCTGTGCGGATGGGAAGGAAGGTAGAATGAGAGACATTATTACCCTATATAAATGTATGAGTACGTTACTTTGTACATGGACTCTGCACCATATAGAGCCAGAGAAATGAGAAGTTATGCTCCATTTATGTATAATGTCTCAAAATGCATACTACTGTCATGTATAACTAATTCGAACAAATTTAAAAAATGAAAAAAAGTACAACCTTTCTTGTAGGACAATTAAAGCCACTATAATGTATTTACTTCATTTGCTTTTGCAGCATTCAAAGGTGGGTTTGGGGAAGCAAAAGTTAACAAAACCACTTTGCAGGTAGGAATTTTAAAGTCTAAAAAAATGGAATACTTTATGCAATATGACATAATTGTAACAAATCTGCAAGAGGGCCCAGGGTTCCTGATTCCCAAACCAAATGGCTTTACTGCAAACCAGGGACTTTGATTTCCTAGCCCTGGGTGGTGGGGCACAAGGCACAAGCAGGGGAGCAGGAAGATGGCATTTCTATAGCTGAAGAGTTAGAGGTCAGTTAGAGGTCAGCTGCTGTTGATGAAGAGGAAGGTATTCTGATCACCCTATAGACCAGGGAGGACTCTGGGTTGGACCTCATGCTCCATGACAGCAGGAGTCTATAAGGTCGGTGTTACTGCATCATCAGAGTAAGGCTCTCTGATGTAGAAATACACTTTCCTTCTGAAGACATACTGGGTCAGGACTCTACAGAATGAATGTTCTTATGGGAAGCAATCATCCACTGAGTAATTTTTAAAGCTTTCTTTGAAACTTGCTCTCACAAAAGTCTGTTTGCAGAATACAGTATAATACAATAGAGAAAATATTTCCATTTTAATTTCAGTGTCTGTTGTGTTTATAATGAACACATCCTTGCCATGAATAGGAGGGCTGCCCAGAATCACATCATTTCAGAAATGGGAGGGGACACTAAAGAATATATTGTCCAAATTGCTTATTTTACAGATAGGAAAACTGAGGCTCCAAAGAAAGAAAGTAACTTAGAATTGGACCTGTATAATTCTAACAAGACACATAGTGCCAGCCCCTAGACCAGACATCTTCTGTTCACTGTTAACCTACTGCCTGTAACTGTCCTTAGATATACGGGTGACCAGTTCCATCATTACTGAGGGAGACCAGGAGGCAAGGCTAGGCAATGGCTGGTAACTTAGGTCTGTATAATTAATATTAAAGTTCTTTCCACTCTACCTACTGCCTCCCGGGGCCCAACCCCTCCATTCAGCCCTGCATGAGTAGAACTGGTCTCTTCCTGAGCATCTCAAGGGCAAAAGAATGCACTGAAGGAGCTACCTATTCCATTTTCAGATAGCTCATTTTCCTAGGAAGTCCAAGGTCCCAGACAGAGGCAGATGAAGAAAATAACTCAGTCCTATGACTCTAGGTCCCAGGATGATAGTGTAACAGCTTCACAATTAGACCCAAAGAAAGAAATGCTGCTAAAAGAAACCTATCAAAGTTATATTACAAAGAAAGTTCTAAGGCACAAGGCAAAAATTTGGGCTCTCATGTCTGACAGGGCACTCTACCAGGTGACAAAAGCACAAAGGTAGAAAAGAAACACCCTCACCTGGGTAAAGTACATCCTGGAGGAATTGGAGCCCAGGAGCTTGCCCTCAATGTGCTGCTGCACCCGCTCCAGAATGCTCTCTTCGTGGAGGAAGTGGACTTCGTGCTTTGTAGGGTGCACATTGACATCCACATTCTGAGGGCTGATTTCCAAACTGCCAGGAAAAAAAGAGGACAATTACCACAGATTGTGGAGGGAGGGTGGAATCCACACATGGTGTATATGGTGACTAGATGACTTGGGAAGCCAAATAGCAGTGGTTAAAATCTCAAGATCAAGTGAGTGGTCAAATGTTGGTTTTACTACTGAAGAGCTGTATAGCTTTAGATAAGTTACAATATATTTCTTTGCCCCTTGTTTCTTTATTTGCAAAGTAGACATAACAGCATTACTTATGTCTCAGGTTTGTGGTCAGAATTAAATTCATGTAAAGCACTTTGCATACTCAACATATTTAAAATATGTTAGCTATTATCAACATCATTCTAGAATTAGTAGAATTTTTTATTATGTGACCTCAAGAAAGTCACTTAATTTCTCTGGATATTTTCTCATTTGTAACAATAAGGTAACCAGAAATCTGTCCCCTACTTACTTTTCAGTATTATGTGAGGATCAAAACTAGAACATATGCAAGAGAACTTTCCATCAGTAAAATGTAACAAAAGAATCAGTTCAGAGACTGTGTCAGCTATCAGTTTATTGTCTGTGCTCCAAGTCCATCATCTTTCATTGCTTGTTCTATGATAATGAAGCTTTACAATGTGAAACTTTGTCAGTAGAGGGCACCAGAGGGACAAAGGAGGAAGAAGGGTTTCTCTGCCAGGTTAGGGTGCATTTGTGAGTTGTCTCCATACTCAAGCAGCATGTGGCCCCTTCCTGTAGGCAGCTATCACTAGAGCCTCTCAGAGTGGCAGGGGAATGCCTTATTGACTTTTCCATCATGCAGTGAATCACTTCCATTCTCCTCAACAAGATCAGCACCTCAACCCCCAGTGTTGGGGGAGGTTGTGCAAAAGGGACTCTATCTTAGCCCTTGGTGGAATGGCTGCTCCCTGTCACTTCACCTCTTACTACCTGATCTCCCTTTACTCTAATCCTGTTTGTAATTCTTTTTTTAAACTTCCCGTGTTCTAATTGTTGTGTGGTTTCTATCTCCTGTTTAGACATGGACTGATACGGAGATAGAAGAAGGTGATAAATGGACCAATTTATCACCTAGCAAGGGAATACAAACGGGAATCAACAACTCTACATTTAGTTTAAAAATTAGTTTTGGCCATGATTCCCACCCCTTCCCACTTCAATCAAAACTAGAACGAAGAGAAAATTACTTTCTTTCTAACACAATTTCTGCTCAGAGTGAAAAGATTTCAGACCTAAGATGTTTCAGAATGAACCCGTACCCTGTACAAATATGGCCCTATTGTTCTTTTTTTTTGGGGGGGGAGTGGGGGAGTTGCATCCGCAATCAGGGACTGAACTCAGGGGCATTCGACCACTAAGCCACATCCCCAGCCCTATTTTGTATTTTATTTAGAGACAGGGTCTCACTGAGTTGCTTAGTGCCTTGCTTTTGCTAAGGCTGATTCTGAACTCAATCCTCTTGCCTCAACCTCCTGAGCTGCTGGGAGGGCCCTGTTCTTAAGAGAGCAGTCTTCTGTAATGTTGTGATAAAAATGCCAAGGCTGTGAAATAAACAAGCTAGTAGTAGAGCAAGAAACAATGAAAAAAGATTCTCCATACTATAATTTTCTCTAGGGTAGGGCGCTTCACATTTATTCTGTATTTCAAACACCTACCATAGGATTTGGTCTGTATAAATGCCAGTGCCAAATTATTTATAATCATTAAAATTATTTAAATGAACTTAAATAATTATTTAAGTGGCTAAATTATTTAAGTGAACAATCAACAATGGACATGCCAAGACAAGAACCTCCATAGAGCAGAAGACACTGATGGAAGGAAAACTGTAGCTGTTTCAGTTTTTCAGACTGACCTCAGCAGAAGGAATATTCAGAGTTTCTTGAGCACATCTGTCTATTCTGCCTACAAGCTATCCAATCCTCCTGAAGGGGAAAGACATGTTACTCACTTTCCTGCCACCAACTTGGCAGTGGCTCTCAGTGAGATTCTCTAAGTTAGTAAATACATAAGGGAAAACTGTGCCTTTTCTCTATGAGAAGGGACAGAGCATCCTTCCGCCAGCCATGATAGGATTCACTGATTGGCCAATTGGCAAGCCTACATCTTTCTCAGAATTTCTGTTCCTGTGAGACTTGAGTGAGGAGTTTGGTGCTACATACCTGAGGTACAGGAATGGGTGTGTGTTTTTGGGCAAATATGCTGCATATACCGTTTCTATGGCTTTCCTTAAGGAAGTTGATTCCACCAGTCGATCTAAAAAAGAAAAGGAAAGCAACATGCTTGAAACTGTCTTTATAGGGAGGTCACAGGTATGCACTCCCACCAAGCCATGAAATTTTCACAGGAAGAATACCTCCAGAGCAAGAGCCATATCGGATTCTCATGGAGAAAGGCCCCTATACCTGTCATCACTTCCCAGCATCACATTATGGGCATGGGACTTGCTCTTCTCATCCAAAAGCAGAAGAGATGAGAGGCAATAAATTATGTCTCTCCACCTCCCTTGCCTTCCTTCAATCAGCCCATGTGGATTAACTAGCTGTGTCCTTGTTGGGCCCAGCAACAAATATGACCTTAGCTCTCAGATTTTCATTGGGCAAAAACATACTGGCTACCTATCATACGTGCCAAGTACTGGGAGAAACTATGCTAGTGAATGACTAATCCAACCCCAAGTGGTCAGCACTATCTTACAGAGGTGTGTGCTACGTGGTATGTGAGAGCAGCTAACTCTCTCAGGGGGTTCCAACAGTGGGGTTTCCATACCAAGTAATGAAAGATAAAAATAAGTTTTCTAGAATTTAAGGCAGTACAAATGTCTGACTGCATGTTTAATGTAATTCAGAAAATGATGCAGGTTTGGAGTTGGGTATATAACAAGACTGGGAGAAGACTAAAATCAGAGGAAAGATCTGTTTTCAGAAAACAGCTCTTTCTTCTGAGGCAGATTTTAGAAAACTTGCTGATGATCTGTTGTCCCAACTGTAGCCAAGGATGTTGCACATCTTTATATTTCCAACAAGAAGTGAAACCATAATTTTTACTCACCATATCCAAAGCCTCTGCAATAATGAGCTTGTACTCTTTAACACATGCCCTGATCATACAGGCCTGAAGCTGGAATGGGAACCTGACAAAAAGGACAGCTGGAGCCCTTTTGCTGAAATTTCTAAACTTGAGACTAGCCAAGTTGTCTTTGTCTCTGCCACCTAGGTGAGCCTTCATAGTGTATAACTGTAAGAATCTGACCTTTCTTTGCTACCGAGAACCTGGCATTATGAAAGGATTTGCTATAATACAGAGACTATGGTGAGCAGCTCCAGCAGAAACAGACACATGACAGCCAGATGGTACTTACACTGATTTCTGCTTGTCTATTCTGGAGCCAACAAGTGTGTTATAAAGCAGTTCTTCTTCATAGTTAGAAAAAAACCCAATGAAAATCATTTTGTGAGTTACATGCACCCAGCTTTGTTTTCTATCAGGCTTCAATTGTTCCTCATGCAAATAGGAAAAAACCTTGCTAATATATGAGTTTAACACAATCTGTCTATAAAAGGATTGACTCTCCCATCACTGTTTCTATATTGCTTTGAATAACTGCTGCAAAACATGCATACTTTGAGACTTTTATTATTATTATTATTCCTGTAAGTGGAAGAGGGAAATATAACATTTCTAACAGCAAACAAAACAAAATTTATAAAGTTATCATGAAATACTTAAAAATAATAAAGGTAAACAAGCCATAAGAAAATGAACACATAGAAAGATGCATGTTATTTTTGGATAGATAACTGAGTCAGACTGTCTGGATTATGTGTTGTTTTTTCTTTATCAAAACCTTGTAACAGAGGCTGGGCTTGTGGCTCAGCGGTACAGTGCTTGTCTGGCATGTGTGAGGCCCTGAGTTTGATTCTCCGTGCAACATAAAGATAAATACATAAAATAAAGTTATTAAAAAAAACCAACCTTGTAACATACAATTAAGTTTACAAAAGCAGAACATAAAATAGTATTACTTAATAAGAATTACATAAACAATGTCAGCAGAAAGATAAGGATTGAAAAGGAATTTGGGAAAAATCAAATGCACTTAATTTTCTCTCTCATTTCTAGAAATGCTCTTTGTATTACAGATTTCATTCTTTAAAAAGAAAAATCTTAAGGTTATTAAAACTTGGTATTTTTACTGCCATTACAGTAAAAGTTATATTAACTTTTAAGTTACAGTAACTTTTACTGTAATGGCAGTAAAAATAGCTAAGGTGTCTGTTTCTGTCTTTGTCTCACTCCCAGTGTGTTCTATTGTGTAATATCAAACAACAGCCCTTGATCTAGGGCATGCTGTAGAGGATTCACTTCCAGAGGGTAAGGTGCTGGATTATAGGGCCTGTGATGCTTTCTCCTAAGACCCTCTTATAAGCAAGAACCAGACCTGCTAAGAGCCACAGCCAAGTAATATGATGCATGGCATTTTTGGTTGAAAGGTGATGCCAGCAAGCCATTGAGATGATATGATTATGTTAAGATTTGCATTCATATGGATATTGGACTCCTGCTGTCCACCTCGGCCTGCTACGGGACTCCTGGAGAGTTCCCATTGGTTGGGGAAGTGCGGTAGGAGGGAATTCTGGAGGAGGAACTTCCTCTCTTGGGTTCCGGTGGGCTGGGAGAACGGCTGAGTGCATCCATCGGCAATCTTCCCGGGAGCTTACGGGGCATTGGCAGCAGTTTCAAAAAATAAAGTTTGTTCCTGCTTGAGTGGCTTGTGATTTTGTGCCCAGCCAGACTGCGGCACAGACCATGACAGCAATAAGCACGAATGAGAGGGCCAAGCACTGATTTAGGATAAAAACTATAAATGCTTTCTAATTAAACAATTTTTGGCACAGAGTTCCCCACATATAATCAAACCTCTGAGTTAGGAATTTTTGCAGGGTTCCATAAAATTCTCTGTGAACATATATCCCCACGTAGTTCTTTTTCACTTACGGTTGATGAAGAGTAAGAAAATGCACTTCTTCACTGAGTAGTTTGCATTGGATATGTAGCCATTCATTTTGAAAGCTAGGGTTTTATCCTCACACCCAACTTCTATCAGTTCTCTGGTTAGAAAAGATAAATTTTGAGGCCTCTGAAAACACTGGAGAACTCAAACATTATAAAATAATCAGAATTAGAAAACACACAGCTCCTTCCCATAAACTAACCCAGCCAAATGAGGACCTCAGAGACTTGGTTCATTGAGGTCCTCTGGACCTACCCGTCCATCTGTCCATCTGTCCATTCACGCATCCATACCCACACACATCACCCACCCAAAACACAGTCAGTGTTGTGAAGCACTTAGTCTATACATCAGGGACTGCTCTAATTGCTGGGGTATAAAGATGGGTGCAAGCTCTGAGACCTTGTTTTGCTGAAAGTTTTATGCATCTTAGTAACTAAATCCCAGAGTTAAAATTCCAGGAACTTATTTCTGCTTAACAACTTACTGTAAAGCTTGGCACCACAATGGAGCTCCAATGTGTTGTTCCCCAGATTGTGTTTATTGGGGAGGGTAAGTTGATGTGAAAGACTGGTTCTTGGATATGCCACACTTATCTCTGCCTGAAGGCCTTCCCTAGGACTGAACCTTCTGCCTGGAGGGCTAACTTACTGGCAGTTAAATAATTCCTATTTATTCTTCACACCTCAAGGAATACTTCTTCAAAGTCCTTCTCTGACTATCTGACACAAGATTTTTCCATTATGTCCTGAATTTTTAATTGAGGCAACAAGCACAATCTGCTTATGAATGACATAATAGTCTCATGTGTCTTTCAACCTGGAGAGTTCTAAGAGGGCAAGAATTGTTTCTGTTTTGTTTACTACTGTATCCCCACCATATATTCTAGCCCAGCACCAGGGGAATAGCTGGCATTCACTAAGGATTTGCTAGTTGGACAGCATAGTGTTTCCTGTACACACTGTACACACTGAACCTATAAACCATTTCTTCCCAAAATGTCTCAAGAGGCTGGTGTTCTGGAAACCTGCTTTGGAAAATGCTGCTCTGTGGGATTTCTAATCTCTTATAGTCTCTAGGAATTTCCCTAATTATGAGTTTTAAAATTTAGTCAATAATCTAAAAAGTTATACTGTAAAAGAGCTCTCTCTGTTCTGGGAGCACAGTTTAAAAATAGTAACTCATTTATACTTAATTAGAAATAAAAGGGTAAAAAGAATGAATAACTTGTCTTTCAAAGTAGAAATCTGGTACTTGGACAACTGCTGCTGCTTTTAAGATTTCTGGGAAAAGTGAACCAGGGGCTGTCAGATTCTCCATGCATCTATGTATCCACAGCACCTCCTGCATGTGTGGCATATGGAAGGGTTTCAGTATTCTTCCCCTCAGATTATAACATGGCCAATCTGGACTTTCTGAATACCTGAGATTCACTGAGAAATCTACAAAGGCAATGGTGGTCTTTACAAGCAGATGGGAGCACCAGGAAGAATCTGCAACACAAGTAAGCTCTCCTCTTAGGCTTTCCTGACAATGCAGATTTGGTAACACTTGAAAACAAGTCTTTAAGGGCAAGAAATATTTTATTCATGTTTACACTTAACTTCTAGCCTGGAATATGGGAGGAGATTAATAAATATTGAATAATAAATAAATGGAATTCTAAAGTAAGTTCAAGGAAAAGAGAAAGCAGTAAAGAATGACAGAATTCTACTATGCTATGAATATCCTAAACACAAAGACCAGGAGAGAACACACTGATTTCAGTCATAGCATCTAAGAGGCAACGCATACCCTGGAAATGTCAATTACATGAAATAATAATTCTATTAGCAAACTTGAAGCATAAAGTCAAGCCTGTATATTTGACTAAAACAAACTCTTAAGTCAGGTGCTATCTTGAGATTACAAAATAGTGTGATTGATTGGAAAACTAAGATAAGAAATATAAAAGACTTTTTATATATGTTATCAACGTACCGACTAACAGCATTTCCAAAGATGGAGCGAATATTGTCCACTGTTGTGGCACTGGGCAGTGTTCTGACGTCAGCTACTGTCTCGCCTTGCTAATAAACAAATAGAAGATACAATGACTTACTGTCTCATAGTTATAACCAAAACATCATAACCTTATCTCCACAGGCAAACTATTGAAAATTCCCTTTTGTTATAATACAAAACCATCCCTCATAATTCAAGAACTTACTTTTTTAACTGAGAAGCTAATGCCTGAATTGTGTATTGCATACCTGGAAATAAAAACAAAATAAATGATAAGCAAAAAATAGCAGAATACAAAGCCAGGCACAGTGGCTCACACTTGTAATCCCAGCGGGAGGCTGAGGCAAGAAGATCGAGAGTTCAAAGCCAGCCTCAGCAAAAGTGAGGTACTAAGCAACTCAATGAGACCCTGTCTTTAAATAAAATACAAAAAAGGGCTAAGGTTGTATTTCAGTGGTTGAGTGCCCCTGAGTTCAATCCCCGGTACAAAAAAAAAAAAAGGCAGAATACAAAATAGATGTTAGAGCCCCTCTAGTTAAGTAAACCAGCGAAATCAATAGAGCTAAAGGACAGAAGCAAACACACACAAACAAAAATATCTCAATACACCCTATTTTACCCTCAGAAAAATAAACCAGCAGAGACTAGAGAGATCTCAATGCTAAAATGGGACTAAATCAAACAAAATACAGGGTTCCTTTCTGTTTTTATAAGTTGCTGACTGGACTCAAGGATCTTTCAACACAGTCTCTTCTTTACTTGCAGTTTTATTTTCATAGTGTCCAGAAGGGCCTGGGGGCCTCCAGAATATCTTAAAAAGCTAACTTTAAACCCTGCACACTTTTATTCTCTCTCAGATCCCTCAATAGACCCTCCTTCCGGGCTTCTCCCCTGCCCCTAGATCCTGTTCCAGTATCTCCCAGCCTTTGCTTGGTTGACCATTATTTATTACTCCTCTCTCTATACTCCCTATGAACTGAAATACTGAATCTAGCACAATGCATTTAAGTTAAAAAAAAAAAAAATTCACTTTATCACACCTAGAACCCAAACTCCCAACTTCCTTTATTTTCAGGAGATAATGAATATTCTGACACTGATTTATAAATTTAAAGGGGGAACAAAAAAAAAAAATAGAGAGCTTGTTTGGAGGTTCTAGCAGGGAGTACAGCTACTCATATACCCTTGATCTAAGAACATCATCCTCCTCTATTGGGGAAGGTTATCCTCTTCCACTAAGCATGCAGCTTTGGGAGGTTTGCACATGGAGTGGAAAGGGAGAAAGGGGACACCTGCATAGTCAGCCAGATCAGCCAAATCAACTCTGATGATCAACTGGGTGACAGATGTTGCAGCCAGATCGCCCTCACATCCAAGAAACTTAATGTATAAATCTGTACCAGTTTATTATGGGCAAAAGTCTAATTCACTTTAGGTTTCTTTAGAAATACTGAAAAATAATTAACATATCTATTACAATGCAAGAACATGTGGGTTTGGAAAGCCCATGCTGGAGCTATCTGTAGCAGCAGATTAAGTCAGTCAAGATCATAATGTTGCTTTCACCTACTCTGAATTCCCTCTTCTACTTCTGGTAACAGTCTCTAAGCTTCCCTTGGGAAATCACCTCTATCCTGTTCCCATTCCACCTGATGCATTCTCAGTAAGACTACCAATCAAGAAGTGTTCATTCCATAGTCATGGGTGCAGCTCATATGACCCAAATTATGCCAATTTCAGATATACTCTCCAGGAAACAAGATACTCGAGCAGGGTCAGGAAAAGAATAAAAACAACTGAAACAGAATTATAATGCTAAAATCCTGAAGGCACCCTGCTTTTTGTCATCTCCAAGAAGCAGCTGTCCACACCTTTTTCCACTTCTAGTCTTCCAATACATTTATGTTCAACTCAAGGTAGCTAAGGTCAGTTTGTTTTGGTTGCCACCAAAGCAGCCTCACTGATATAATAAAGACCAATTGTTCTTTGCTGAGGAGATGAGAAAAAGCTCAGAATTGGTGACTAAGCTTTGATCAGAACAATATGTACGCTAGTATTGCTGTTTACTATCTAGCTCAGCAATGGTTTTCAATTTGCTAGCACCAAAACATTCCTTTGATGAAACATCTCAGAGACTTTCTCCCACATTTTCGACTGTACCTGCCAACAACTTCCAAAATTTTTCCATACTCTTCACTTGGATTTTTTAAAGCTTTTCTCCTTGTGGTTATGTTGTAAAAAAGATCCTCCACCTGAACAGAAGATTGATTTTTCTTGTAAATTTATAGAAGAACATGGAAAGAAAGGCTCACATTGTTCACTTAAACCTGAGTTTTAAAGTAGTGAATCCAAAGATATTTACTAACAATATACTTACAAGAATTGATTGGGGAAGTAGGCAACACTGACAAAGGAATTGAAGAATATTTTTTTCTGCCTCTCACATTCATTCACTGATTTCTCAACTATGAGAGCTATCTGTATGTTAGCCTTTTTGCTTTGCTTTTTTTTTTTTTTAATTTGTGGTGCTGGGGATCAAACCAGAGCCTTGTGCATGCTAGAGAAGCGCTCTATCACTGAGCTACATCCCTGGCTCTAGGCTCTTTGCTTTCTACTCAAAATATGAATACAAATTTTAAAGTGTAGTCTTACTCAGGAGAAATCATAATTTAGGGGGTCATACATGTAAATTTATAAAAAATGACAATATCACATGGCATTTAAAGATATTTTTCAAACTAAGGATAATCACAAAATTTCCGAGATCATTTGGACTTTCTGGAAATCATGCTGTAGTCACCCTGTCAAGGCTCCTTGTTAACATGCACTAACAAGTATACCACATTCATTTATGCCTACTGCCTGCTTCATCATGCCCAGGAGTTAAAATGTTAGAATGACCTTTAAGGAGATGTGCTCTAGTTGGGATTTGTGGTGCGGGAAAGAGTGTATAACATGACAGCAGATGTTTTGTGGGGTCAGAAAATGGAAAGAGACTAACCAAGGCATTCTAGAAATAAGGCAGCATGATGGACTTCCTCCTGACTAATGATATAGTCATATGATCTACCAAATACACTTTGAGGCAGCTGTGCACATATTCTTTGTTCCATTTAATAGATGAGAAAACTTGTTAAGTGACTTGCCTCTAGACACAACCATTGACTGATCAGGCTGGGACTCCAAATCATGTTGTCTGGAGCCAACCTTAATGTTTTTTCAATTCTAACTACCCTGCCACTGATTTTTGCCATCCCAACTCCTTACAAAAGATAAAAGGGTGGGCAGGCTGCCATGCCACAAAACCCAAGAATCATTTTTCTTGCTTACAGGGTGATATCTTTGGTCTTCTATTAACTAGCAAAAATTAATTTTATTATTAGCCTAAAAACTCCAAGACATTTATTTTTCAATATTTATACAAAGCTCTTTTTCAACAATTTACATTCTTACCGTGATCTGAGTCCCTTGATTGCCAGCACATGGTTTAGGAGGAGCTTTCAGCTTTCCATCGGAGTAAGTTGCTCTAATCAGAAAATATGCAAGATTATTAATATCTAATAGAAAATGAGATACTCAGCAGATAGAATAGACATTATGATTGCAGTATGTATATAGGTGATTCTATGACCAGTGTGATTCTGCAATCTGTACAATCAGAAAAATGAGATACCCCAATGATTCAAATGTATGAATTGCCAAGATCATTGTAATGTCATGTGTAGCTAATAAAAAAATAAAATAAAATAAAAAAAGAAAATGAGATACTTATCCAAACTGTAAAAAAATTATACCAACAAATTAAAATACAGGCATATCATATATTCTCTTTATTACTTTTTCTATTACTTTCATATTAATTCTAACCAAATTAAAATTTAAAAAATGGTCCCTGTTCGAGCAAATTTTGATTTTTTTAGCTGCTAAATTCTGAGCTACTATAGTTTTGCCATTGCCTAAGACAATAGTAAATGTCTGATACAATTCTGCAATCACTGATTGAGGAGCAACCATGTACCAAGACTATGGAAGCACTGATGATAAAGAAAGGTCTTAGAAAACACTTGCCCTAGAGAGGGGACAGTTTTACCTAAAGGACAGAAGAATGTGCTAAGTGATCTAGAGAAGGAGCCATATGGCCTGGGTGGGAGTGAGGGCTGGTAAAGGCATCAAAGAAGAGAGGACAGTTCATCTGGGCTTCAGGGAGGAAGGTTTCAGGTGGAGAAACCAAGAAAGACCATCTAAGAAGGGGAAAACAAACAAAAGCATAGAGGCTTCTGAATACATGGCAGCTGAGAATGTGTCTCGAGAAGAGGCTGGAAGGGCAGACTAAAGACACACTGGGAAGGTACTGGTTGCCAAGATGATGACTCCAGATTTCATGCGGTCACAAAAGGGGAGACACTAGATCCTAGGCAGGGGAAAACATGATCCCAGAGGTCAAGAATTAATTTGGGACACATTAATTCGCAACGATCTCCAAGTTTTTTTTATATGATTCAAATCATACCAGTCCACCCAGATGCTGGGGCAATTATAATTCACACCTAGTCAACTCCCCTAGCTTACACGCTGTATACTCTGAAGCGCTCATTACTTTGCACATTTGTTTGCTGAAGAAGACTAAGAAACGGATATAGAATGAAATAAAAACACACTGCTCAATCTCCTACTTCATCAAAAGGGAAAGGTTATCTAAATTGCCTCTTTCATTCTGTATTAACCTGTGATAACAACCAGCACTTTGATGACATATTTAAAGAGAGGATATAAAATTAAAACAATAACATAACCATTAGAACTTGAAATTTTTTATTTTGATTGACAAATAATCTGTATGTCTAATTTTCAAAAAAAAATTTGGCATGAATTGGGTACTCCTGTCTTCATCTAGTAAATAGCTAGGGCTTATAAAAACAAAGTGCAATTTTGATTCCCTGAATTCCATTTTGTTCTGTTCCAAGGCCATTCATCAGCCTCTGGAAGTTGTGTCAGCAGAACAGCCAGCAAGCAGCCACTCATGAGAAGGCAAGACAGTCCAGGAACATAAGGATAGCATGAGCTGGTGGCTCAGGAGCCAGCAACGGTACTATGAGCCTTCAGCATCCCAGTCACAGCCCTGTAATCAGCCCCAAATGATATCCTACTAAAGGATAAAGAAGCAGAATTAACATCAGCAACCACCATTTACTCAGAATATTTATGGGTAAGATACACACCTTGCTGGATACTTAATATGTTACATTTTATATTTTAGGAATCCAAGAAGTAAGAATATCATCTAGTAATCATCCCTGTGGATTATCAATTTAACAACAGAGAGGAAAGAAAACTTACCCAAGATCTCAGCCAAAAAAAAGATCACGCTTGGTATTTAGTTATGATTACTCTGAGATCCAGGCAAAAAGTACAAGATGAACATACAGGAGTAAAATAAGTCAGCACTATACCTGTATGCACACTTTCCATCAGCTGTCTTGGTTGTAATAGTAACATGAGCCACATGGCTTATGCTGGCCAATGCCTAGGAAAGAAAAGGAAATAGAATAAGATAATAACACACTGCTCAATCTCCCACCTCGTCAAAAGGGAAAGCTTATCTAAATTGCCTCTTTCATTCTGTATTCACCTGTGATAACAACCAGCACTTTGATGACATTTAAAGAGAGGATACAAAATTGAATCAGTAACATAATCACTAGAACATGAAAATATATTTCTTAAAAAATCCAAAAGGAAACCCATCAAAGCATTAATGTGCTAACAACAATTATATTCAGGTGGTAGAACTATAGCCATTGTATTAGTTAGCTTTCTATTACTACAGAACAAATATGTGAAATAAACAACTTATAAAGAGAAAAGTCTTACTGTGGCTCAGTCAGAGACTTAGTCCATGGTGAGTTAGCCTCTGTGCTTTTGAGCCTATAGCAAGGCACAATAATGGTGAAGAGCATGGGTGGGGATAGGGGAAGCAAAGTCACTCACCTCATGGCTGTGGAATGCCAAAAGAAATGAAGGAGAGGAAGGGGCCCATTACCTCCTTAAAGGGCACACCCCCAATGATCTAAAGACCTCCTACTAGGCCCACCTCTTAAAGTTTTCAATAATGCCAAGCTGGGGACAAGACCTTAACACATTGTCTTTTGAAGACCCAAGGCCTCATGCATGCTAGGAAAGCATGCTACCACTAAGTCATACCTGTAACCCCTTCAATAAATTTTAAAACTTGCCTTCAGAAATGGATAATGAAATCACTCCAAATAGATGATGCTATAAATTGTTACTCAAAACTTGGGAGGGAGGTACCAGGGTTTGAACTCACAGGCATTTGACCACTGAGCCACATCCCCAGCCCTATTTTGTATTTTATTTAGAGACAGGGTCTCAATGAGTTGTTTATTACCTCACTTTTGCCAAGGCCAGCTCTGAATTCACAATCTTCCTGCCTCAGCCTCCTGAGCTGCTAGGATTATAGGTGTGCCGCGCCACTGTGCCCAGCAAAGCTATTTTTTTAATAAGCAATTACATGTTTACAAATATAAAATTTAAATGATACAATTAAATCAAAATATATTTTAGAAACCCATGACCATTTCTTTCCCCTTATAACTCAGACTGGTTTCCTGGTCCTTTGAGATCTGAATCTCTTCACAAGGACCACATAGTATATAAAGATGCCACCCAGAAACTATGCTATAATGGGGTCTTCATAACAGCTTCTACACACTTGAAGGAGGTTCAGTTCATTAAAAGGAACATAGCTCTACTTGGCAGGCTGAGGCAGGAAGATCACCTGCATTCAGGAGTTTGTGACTAGCCTGGGCAAAAACAAAAAAAGCAACATGGATCGGGCTCAGAGATTACTTTGTCAAGAATCCTTGGTTTATGTAATTTTCATCATTAAAAAAAGCAAATTATTTGGAGACCTATGTAAGGAAGAACATTACATATGTACAGTAGTACAGTACTACACAACATCTGGAAGAGAGAGTGACACTACACATGGTCCAGCAGATGGTCTTGCTGCTTCAAAGAGGCATTGTTGCTGACAGGGAAACAGACAGACAGGAGCTCAGATTGTGGAGTCAAGGGCCTGGTTCAGTTTCCCACTCTGTCACTTTCTAGCTGTGTGCCCTGACTACATTCTTCATCACTCTGTATACTTCTCCCTGTATAAAACAGGGCTTCTGAAAAACCTACTCTGTGGGGCTACTGTCAGAATTAAGAGTTAATACATACATCTGCTGAGAACCATGACTGGCACAAACCCTCAATAAATCTTCCCTATTTAACTGCAGAGAGATAATAGCCCTGAAGATGTTCCACAGCTAGGGCAACGCTCCAGAGACCAAGGGCTTGGAAATTGACCCAGGGAATTTCAAAGCCAGAATGAAACTGTGTCTCTGGAGCTTGACCTGAGGCAGCCTCGGGTCACTATCACTATGAGCACAAGGATGCTTGAGAACACTCTGGTTTGAAGTAAATAGAACAACATTACACAGATTAGATCAGAGACACTTTTTAATTTTTAAAAATTAAGTAAAAGTAATACATGCCCATGATGATAAAAAGTTCAGAAGCTACAGAAAGCCCTGAAATGAAAAGTAATAGGCTCTTTTCCTCTTCTCTACCTCCACTCTTGTTTTCCCAAAATAACTACTCATGACAGTTTCTCTGGTTCTCTATAGCCTCCAGAAAGAAAATGACCAAGTAAGCTCCAAGTCTTCTGACCTCCAGAAGTACAGGATAATAAATTTGTGTTGTTTTATGCCACTAAGTTTGTGGTAATTTTGGGCAGTCAGCAATAAGAAAACACTACCAATTGTCTTAAAAGTATGTCTACTTTTACCCAGGAATGTTACTTCTATAAATTTATTCTAAGAAAATAACTAAACAAAATGCAGTATTTCATCAAAGCTTTACACTGGAAAAAACAGCAGCGTCTTAACAGGAAGTCACTCAAACAACCTATAGTATACATACATAATAAAATAATGTGTACCCATTAAAAATTATGTAGGCCTATACTTATTGGATGAAAAGGTATCCATAGGAATTACGTTAAAAAATAGAGACCCCATTCAGTCTTAAAAATATTTTTGTCTATTTTCCATATCATACATTCCTATAATTTTACCCACATATAATTTAGAGTGTATCTTAAAAAACACAAGCTCAAATGAACCTCATGATATTTTATAATAAGAGACTTAATAATTTCTCCTTAATGCTATCAAATAGTTCAAATACATCTCAAATATGTCTCATTTTTTTTTCACACTTTGCTCACATTAGGATTCAATAAGCTCTAGTAAATGAAGTTGATTCATAAGGCCTTTTAAATCTCTCTTAATCTAGAGGTGATTGTTATCCTTCTCTACTATTGCTTGACTTCTATGTTTTTCCTATATTGCTACTTAGATTCAAATATTGAGCAGATTCACTTTCATTCATATATATATGAATGAAATATATATATTATATACATAATATATATATTAGTTGTAGTTGGACACAATACCTTTATTTTATTTTTATGTGGTGCTGAGGATCGAACCCAGTGCCTCACAAGTGCTAGGCAAGTGCTCTACCACTGAGCCACAACCCCAGCCCCCAGATTCACTTTTTTGTTTCTTTCTTTTTTTGGTGGTCCTGGAGAGTGAACCCAGGACCTGACATGTTAGGCAAATGCATTACCACTCAGCTACACCCCCAATCTTCTTTAATTTTTGTATTTTGAGACAGGGTCTCACTACATTGCCCAAGCTATACTTGTATTTGTAACCCTCTTGTCTCAGCCTCTCTAGTAGCTGTGATTCCAGGCATGCACTGCCACACCCAGCTCCACATTTCAGTTTTTGACAAGAAAACTTTATAAGTGGTTTTGGGTATTTCTATCAAGTGACACATAACATCTGGGGAGTTCATAGTAATATTAAATATTTATGAATACTTTTCAGTCGTGGAAACTAAATTTAATTAAGTTGTTTCAAATTTGCATATATTTAACAAGTAAAAAATACCAAATCTTATTACCTCTCATATTGAGAAATATATCCTGAAATGACAGCAATGTCATCATGTGAGGATATTTTACACATTTCTTTAAACCTTTACTTACCTCACCCCGAAAGCCATAGGTAGAAATACTGGTTAAGTCCTCAAAGGTCTGCAGTTTACTTGTAGTGAACCTCTCACACACAATATCCAGATCTTCCTTCTAGAAAATTTTTTAAAAAAGCAAATAATTATGTTATCCATTTTTCTAAATCTTCCTGAATTTCCATTTTATCAATTTAGAAATAAATTTCTCTTAGAAGTATTTTTAAATTAGTGGTGATTTCCTCACTTTGTATTCAGAATACCACATTGTCTTGGCATTCCTACTTTCTTACTAGGCTGTTCCTTTTCAGTGTCATTTGCTCTTTCCACCTCCTACCCCTGGAGTAACACAGGATTTCAATCGTGGACCTCATCCTTATCTATACTCACTATCTTGATGATCTCATTCGGTCTCATAGCCTACTTTTTTAATTAGAAAAACTTTTAAATATCTACAACTTTTTAAATTGTAATAAAATACATGTTAACATAAAACTTTCATCTTAACCATTTTTAATTATCCAGTTCAGTGGTGATAGATTCATTCACAGTGTTAAGCAACCTCTCCAGAACTTTTTCATCTTCCCCAAATTGAATCTCTGTACTCAATCATCAATAACTCTCCATTCTTCATCTTCCCCCAATCCCTGGAAACCACCATTCTACTTTGAGTTTAATGCATTTGACTATTCTAGAAACCTCTTATAATAGGAATCACATATTTGCTCTTTTATGACTGATTTATTTCACTTAACATAGTGTCTTTAAGGTTCATCCATACTGTAGCATTTGTCAAAATTTTATTCTTATTTAAGGCTAAATATCATCCCATTGTGTGTATATATGTATCACATCTTGTTTATCCATTCGTCTGTTGATAGACACTTGAATTTTTACCAGTTAACTATCGTGAATAGTGCTGCAATGAACATGATCATACAAATATTTGTTCAAGTTCTTGCTTTCACTTTCTGTGTGTAACAGAGGTGGAATTGTTGAAACATATGGCAATTCTGTTTAATTTTTTGAGGAATCACCATACTATTTTTCATAGTGGCTACACTATTTTACATTTCCATCAGCGATCCACAAGGAGTCCAATTTCTCTACCTTCTTGCCAATAATTTTATTATTATTTTGATAACAGTCATCCTAATGGGTGTGATATGGTATCTCACTGTGGCTTGTATTTGCACTTCCTTCTCACTAACGCTGAGCACCTTTTTAGGTGAGTCTTATGCTTTTTTTAAAAAATATCTTTTTAGTTGTAGTTGAACACAATACCTTTGTTTTATTTATTTATTTATTTTTATGTGGTGTTGAGGATCAAACCCAGCACCTTGCAGTGCTAGGTGAGCGCGCTACTGCTGAGCCACAACCCCAGCCCCTAGTCTTATGCTTTTTAACAGTATAAAAATGCAGACGACTCCCAAATTTTTACCTGCAAACTATACACTGCATTTCAGACCCTCACACAAAGAAAAATCTTAATTTTTTTTTTTAATATTTATTTTTTAGTTTTTGGCCGACACAACATCTTTATTTGTATGTGGTGCTGAGGATCGAACCCGGGCCGCACGCAAGCCAGGCGAATGCGCTACCGCTTGAGCCACATCCCCAGCCCGAAAAATCTTAAATTTAATGTGTGCCAAAATGAACTTCCCATCTTCTCCAAACCTGTTTCTTCCATAATCTTTCCCATTCAGTAAATGGCAATTTTTTTCACCATTTATACAGGCCAAAACCTAACTCAATCCTGATTTTTCTCTCACACCCCAAATCACAAATTCTGAGAGCTTTGCCTTCATAATTAACTCAGGATCACATTGCTTCTTATATCTCTTCTATAGCCAAATTGATCCAAGGCACTAATATACCCTCCTGAATTGTTGCAAGAGCCCCCTCCTTGTTCCTGCCCTGTCTTTCTGCAGTCTATTTTCCCACATGGCAAACAAAGAACTTTTTATAAAACCACCAAGTCATATAACACTTTGCTTAAAACCTCTAGTAGTATCATACCACAGTCACTAAAAAAAGCCAAAGATTTTACTATGTACCACAAGGTCCAGCATGTTCTCTCTCTGACTTCAGCTCCTTGCTCAACCTACTTTAGACACACTTGCTTCCTTGTGGGTCCTTAAACATGCCAGGCATTCTTCCTCTCATGATCTTTGTCTTTTCTGTTCTTTCTGCCCAAAAGATTTATCCTTTGAATAATTTCATGATTTATTCCTTGATCTCTACCCACATCTCTCCTTAAATATCATATGCATACTAAAGCCTTCCTGAATTATTTAAGTTGCATTCCTACCCACTCCCCCATTATCTTTCCCTTGCTTTAGTTAATGCCATATGACATACTACTTATTATACCTGCTTGTTTCCCATTACTATAATGGAAATACCCATTGTAGTATGAGAAAGGATTTTTGTCTATTTTATTCACTGCTGTATCCACTGAACAATATACAACACAAAATAGAACACATAATTATTGTTTGTATTGAATTCTTCAGTCAAAAATTTCTAATTACAAAAGCCTAAAGTTTCCAGTAAGGGGAAAGGTTCTGCATTTTCCTGCAGAGATATGACACGAAGCACACAAACATCCTGCTTTTCTGAGGTCTTACTTACCCTGATTCCAGTGCCATTGTCTTGGATCTGAATCAACTTCAGACCCCCCTCTTTAACAACCACTTGAATACTCGTGGATTTTGCATCTAAACTGGCAAATCAAAAAGAAAATAGATTATCAGTCTGCAACTATTCTATTGCATATATTTTAATATATGTCAAGCAATAACAATGAACTCCAAATAAAGAGTGCTTGTGATGTGTTTTTTCATTTGTTTTACACACTCCATGTCTACATCATATGAATTTAAATACTGTGTAAGATAGAAAGAAGAACAACATCATTTCTAATAGGTCATTCAGAACTATTTCTATTCTTTTAGGGAAAAAAAGTCAAATTCAGAAGTAGGAACCTTTCAGCAAACACATCTTTCTCTCTTCTCAACTAATTTTACTATCGATTTTATTCAGATTTCTAAGAGATTCTAATGTCATTTTTAAAAATTCTAAATGTTTTTCTCCATTATCCCTTCTCTTTAAGAACATATAGTCAGGTGTGATGGCACATAATCCCAACTCCTTTGGAGGTTAAAGCAGAGGGGTCATAAGTTTGAAGCCAGCCTGAGTAACTAGGGAGACCCTCTCTCAAAAAAGGTTAGGGATGTAGCTTAGTAGCAGGGTGCCTCTGAGTTCAATCCCCAGTACCACCAAAAACAAAACAAAAGAAAAACATACCTATGGTAAAGAAAAAAATGGTAAGGCAGAAAGTTCTTTAAGAAGTCAATAAATCTTTCGCGCTTTCAGAGAGTAGCCTATACACACAAAGCACCTATTAGAGAAAATAAATTCAGCCTGGAGCTGCATGAGAAAGAAGTTATTGACTTGCTCACAGAAAATTCTTTATTCGGAAATAATAAAATAAGTTATTTAAACATTAAAGACCTGTCTCAGGAGCCCCTTTATTGACGTTGTATCAGCCATCATGACATATATTAAAAAGAGTCTAACTGGACTCCATATAAAATCTCTGCTTACAGAATTAATTATAAGCCACTGAACTAGTATGTTTAGTTTTGTTATACAGAATTTGGGCAAGGTACAATAATTGGTTTTAAGTTATTCTGTTTATTCTAACACTATAGAAACAAAAGCCAGACAACGACTTATACTACCACCACAAATCAAATGAAAACACGTCCCCAGCTTCCATGTTTCTTTTTGTGTGTGTCTCTTCTACCAATTTTCTTATTTTCCCTCTGAGGTCCTTTCTGACCCACTGCTCTTTCAGTCCCATCGCTCTGAATGATTTATGTTTTTACAATGAATCTCTCTACAAATCTGTCATTCTTCACCAGAAAGAAGATTTTTCTTTTCTAATAATGTATGGACTTTATTAACATCAAGTGATTTTAATACAAAGGACATGACATAGTCTTTGGGTCCTTGTCTTTTGTAAGGTTTACAATTCACGCCCAATTTTCTTTCCACATATTTTTTTTAACATCTTTGCTCCATGTTTGCGACAGGGCTAAGCATTAGAATCAACAGATGCCCTAATAAGTCAGACATCTTCAAAGCACCTCTCCAAAAAGTCAAAGGCAGTGAGGCCACTGACTTGGTAATAAGGGAATTCAAAGTTAAGCCCAACGTCCATTAGCCTGTCTTAAAACTCCAATGATTTATTATTTTTTTAAAATATTTTTAGCTGTAGATGGACACAATGCGTTTTATTCACTGAATTTTACATGGCGCTGAGGATCGAACCCAGTGCCTCACACGTGCTTGCGAGCTCTCCACCGAGCTACAGCCTTAGCCCCCAACGATTTATTTTTAATAAAACTCAACAATTGTGCCTTTGAACACGTTGGATTTCTTGAATAAGAAACTGATAACATGGTATACACTGAAAGAAGATTTTTTTTCTCCCACGATAAATTTTTATACATCCTTAATTTCGCATCTTCTGCATAATTTTAAATAGCTCTCTGAGTTAACGGTACCACTAAAGCTATGCCGAACACACCCCTGCTACAGGCGCCCCACACGCCCTAGAATCTAGGTATCGCGAGAGCAGTGGACAAATTCTCGGTTCCCGGGAAAGGAAAAGGCGGGACCCACGCGCGCCCAGGATTCCAGCGGCTTCCAATGACACCGGCCTGCGCCGGATGCGCCTCCGCCCTCGTCACGGAGGCGTGTCCGCGCCATTCAGAGAAGCGGCCCTTTAGGTCGTAGAATCTAAGTGAACCAGGCTCGACTCCCTCCATACCAGTTTTCAATCATCTCTTTGATCGCATTTGCTGGACGCTGAATAACTTCCCCCGCCGCGATGCGATTCACCACTGTCTCGTCTAGCCGCCGAATAACCCCCGCCACAAGCGACATTTTGGCGCCAGAGAGGCCCAAGTCGCGTCTAGATGCTCGCCGGAAGTACCTTCAGCCAATCACTTCAGTCCCTCAAGCCCTTGGTCTTCCTTCAATTATGGTTTACACCATCCTGTACCACCCTGTAGTGGCAGCTGTTGATTGGGCAGCTTGAATGCCAATCAAGTTTCTCAACTGCGTGGGCTGCTGGGCCTCTTCGTCTGTTCCTAAGGCTGCCTCGCACTCGCTTAGAAGGATGTGCGCTTGCGCGTTAGAAATCACTGTCCGCTCTTCCAATTGGTTTGTTGGTCGTAGCTACAGGGACTACGAAATCTCCAGCCAATAGGAACGGAGATTCCATGGCAAAGGCTGGTGTGCGGCTGCTGAGGTGATCTGGCGCAGAGCGCTGGAGCTGCTTGCCGCTAGTCGGGCTCCTCCCCTCGCTTTGCGGCCTCTGTGAGGTTGATCCCGTTCTTGTGTACTCTGGCAGAATGTGGATGACGCCCAAAAGGAGCAAGATGGAAGTCGACGAGGCTCTTGTTTTCCGGCCCGAATGGACCCAGCGTTACTTGGTGGTGGAACCTCCAGAGGGCGATGGGGCCCTGTGCTTGGTCTGTCGCCGCCTTGTCGCTTCTACCCGCGAACGTGACGTCAGGCGCCACTACGAGGCGGAACACGAATACTATGAGCGGTATGTGGCGGAGGGCGATCGCGCGGCCTTGGTGGAGCGTCTGCGTCAGGGCGACATGTCGTTGAGCACCTTGCTCACTCCAGAGGAGAAAGCTGCTCGTGCAGGCCTCGGGCTCTGTCGCCTGTTGGCCTTGAAGGGTCGCGGCTGGGCTGAGGGGGACTTTGTACACCAGTGCATGGAGATATTGCTAAAAGAGGTACTGCCGGAGCATGTAGGCGTCTTGCAAAGAATTAATTTGTCTCCAGAGATCACAAGGCAGAGGATTCTGAGCATTGACAGTAATCTACGTTGTCAGCTTTTTAACCGAGCCAGACAATTTAAAGCCTATTCTCTTGCCTTGGACGACCAGGCTTTTGTGGCCTATGAGAACTATCTCCTGGTCTTTATTCGTGGCGTGGGCCATGATTTGGAGGTGCAGGAAGACCTTCTGACCATAATCAATCTGACTCATCACTTCAGTGTTGGTGCACTCATGTCGGCCATTCTAGAGTCTTTGCAGAGAGCAGGGCTTAGCTTGCAGCGAATGGTTGGACTGACCACGACGCACACTTTGAGAATGATTGGTGAGAACTCAGGACTGGTCTCATACATGAGAGAAAAGGCCGTGAGTCCCAACTGTTGGAATGTTATCCACTATTCAGGATTTCTTCACTTGGAACTGTTGAGCTCTTATGACATAGATATTAATCAGATCGTAAATACCATATCAGAATGGATAGTTTTAATTAAGACCAGAGGCGTTAGGCGACCGGAGTTTCAGTCTTTACTAACTGAATCTGAGTCAGAGCATGGTGAAAGGATTAATGGACGATGTCTGAACAACTGGCTTAGAAGAGGGAAATCTTTAAAATTAATATTTTCATTACGAAAAGAAATAGAAGCATTCTTGGTTTCAGTAGGGGCAACAACAGTCCATTTCACAGACAAGCAATGGCTTTGTGACTTTGGCTTTTTGGTGGATGTCATGAACTGCCTTCAAGAACTCAGTGAAGAATTGCAAACTAGTAAAGTCTTTGCTGCTTCTGCCTTTGACCATATTTGTACTTTTGAAAGTAAGCTGAATTTATTTCAGAGACATATTGAAGAAAAAAATCTAACAGACTTTCCTGCTTTCAAAGAAGTTGTTGATGAGCTTAAACAGCAATATAAGGAAGATCAAAAAATATTTGATCCCGACAGATATCAAATGGTGATCTCTCGTCTGCAGAAAGATTTTGAGAGACATTTTAAGGACCTAAGATTCATCAAAAAGGACTTAGAACTTTTTTCAAATCCATTTAACTTTAAACCCGAATATGCACCTATTTCAGTAAGAGTGGAGCTGACAAAACTTCAGGCAAATACTAGCCTTTGGAATGAATATAGAGTCAAAACCCTGGGACAGTTCTATGCTGGATTGCCTGCTGAATCTTACCCAATTATCAAAGGGGTTGCCTATAAGGTGGCATCCTTGTTCGATAGTAACCAAATCTGTGAAAAGGCTTTTTCTTATCTGACTCGAAACCAACACACTTTGAGCCAGCCACTGACAGATGAGCATCTTCAAGCCCTGTTTCGGGTTGCCACAACTGAAATGGTTCCCAGTTGGGATGATCTTGTGAGAGGAATAAATGAAGCTAATCTATAAGCCTTTGTAGTACAACATTGAAAGAATACCAGAAGCAAAAATCTGGTTTGATTTTTTTTTTTTTTTCCCCCAAGTTTTCTAATTTGGATTGTTGGAAAACACCAAGCTTACTAAACAAGACATCCAAATCAATCACAATTCAGAACCTCCTGACAGTTGCCTTTTTTTTTCATATGGCAACATGGGACTGAAACATGAGAATACCACCTTTTTTAAAAACACTTTGTTTAATGGCAAAGTCATTGTCTTTTACTTTTATGGTATAATTGATTTTAAGGAGTTTAATATTGACAACATTAGTTGAATTAAAAGTCTGTTTTTAAGGTGTTCTGAGAATATATGCCAAAAATTTAACTTTTATTTTAATGAAGTTTTAAAATTTTGATTCCTGTAGTCTGAAGTTAGCAACCCCTTAAGTGTTTAAACTAATTTGCAAAAACTCACATAGCAAGTTCATGAGTTCAGAAAAGGAAAAACATAACATACAGTGGAGGTATTTTGTCTAACAAAATGTTTTGAGACTATATTTTTAAAACATTTCTGAGTCTGAAATAAATATTGCCAGATCTCCTTCCTCTTAACTTCCCCCATTCACTCCAGTGAATCTGATATTACTAACAGAGGAAGTAATCAAAAATTTAGTCAAAGGAGCAAGAATTGTTTTTAGGTTGCTGATTTTAGGAGGCTTCCTGCAATTTGGAGATAAGACTTAACCAATTTCTGGGGGTTTTCCCTGAATTTTTCACAACTGGGGGATGTTTTATCAGCTTGCCTATCAAAGGACTTTGGTAAGTATAGAATCTTAACCATTGCTAGTTAGCAATTCTTTTTCCTACTCTAGACAGCAGTTTGGCCCTATCAAAAGGGTGAGGAAAAAACAGCTTTTTGCACTTCATGATGAGGAGGTGTGAGATATTTTAGCTTATTTTATGTGCGTGTTACCGCTTTATAAAGAAATCCTATTTAAAGGAAACTTTTAAAATGATATCAGATTTTGCTAGTTGCTGGAAATTGATTTATTCTAAAATTTAAGACTATCTCACACGTTTGGTAAAGACAGTGCACAAGTAGAAATATTTAAATTTCAAGAATTGGTCTTATTCACAGATTATAGTATTGCCTCATTTCTAGTAAGACATCTGTCTTGTGCTAAAATAGTTACTTTAAACTTGTATTAATTGTGACAAGGCAATCTCACATTAAAGTCCAATATATAAAACTAATTTAAAAACAGGACTTAACTTGTATATCGTAGATTCCCAAGTACAGTTTGAAAACTTGTGCTACTAAGTCTTTAACTATTGCAGCACTTTATGCTGTGGTCTCTAATCCAGCAAATTTAAGGAACCAGGAAACAACCAAGAATTTAGAAGGAACTGATGCACAAGCTATCTTAATGGATGCTGTTAGAACCTAGGAAGCAAATTTGTTTCAGTGCTTCTCAATCAGAGGCAGTAACCCTCCCTTCTAGAGGATGCTACGAAATGTGAAGGGACACCTTTTTGGTTGTCTTATTTGCTGGGGGGGTTTCTGCTGGCATTTCAACCTAAAGACCGTTCCCTCCTGCAGTATATACAACAGCCTGGCATTATGAAGAATTATCTCTCCCTGCCCGTAAACCCCCAGTGTACATATTATCTTATGTCAAGAAACAGGGCAAATTACCGGTAGAAGCAAAATTAGGCAAGTTGGGTAAACTGATGGAATACTTGATGGGGAGACTAATTTCAGTATTCCAAGGTTAGCTGGTAAGGTGCAATAAAATTTCCAGTAGCTCACATAATAGCATTTGTAAATCAGTAATTAATTCTGAATCAGATTAAAGGGCTCTCTCCTAGTATACACAATTAGTTTAGGGCAGATAAACCTCTTATATATTAATAACATCAAGTTGAGATTTTGATTAGCAGAGAATAAGCTCAAATATCTGAAAAGATGACAGTGAAAAACTGAAAAAAATAAGTCTACCGGTAATTTCCCGATAGTTTTTGAGTGTTGCTTTCACAGCAAATGCTTTATTACTTGTGAGAAAGTTTGTAAGACTTGAAGGCCGCTTCTGCTTTCTAATCCCAGTTCCTCAGATATTGAAATCTTGTATATTTTGTGAAGTTCTGGTATGTTTTGCTTAACGTGATAACTAAAATTAGTTTGCACCATATAGTAACTGAGTGGGGAGAGATAAAAGCAAGGATTTTAACATTGATCCTCAGCAAAAAAGAATTTGCTATAACTAGTCTTGTTTATTTAAAAAAAAAAGTGTATTTTACTGTTTTCTGTATTAAGTAATTCTGTAGCTGCATGGCAGTCTTTTCTTTTATAAATATATAGCTGTTATTGTTCCTGTTGTATCAGTGCATATAGATGAAATAAGTACCATTTAAAAAAAACAAACAAAAAAAAACAACTTTGTGTCCTTACCAATTACTTCCCCATATCTCCCATTCCCACTTGTTTCTTGAAAAATTTGCTCTCCTTGTTTTCTGTTTTGCCACTCAGACTGTTCTATCAAGCTCACTAAGTCCTTGTCAATATCCTTACCATCCTTGAACTGTTACTTTAGATTGAGGAGATTTTAGTTCCAGGTATGCTTTCTTAGTCTTCTTTGCAGGCACCTCTTCCCTTAAATATCTGTTCTTATTTTTTTTTCAAGGCTACCTACTCTCCCTTGCCTTATCTCCCTTCCATCTCCCTAGCCAATCTCATCTCCTTCCATGGCTTCAGTTACCACCTGTATGCAAATACTCCCAAATTCATATTTCTTTTCTGGATTTTTCCCAAGTCATATATTTAATTGCTAACAAATCCACCTTGCTGCCTCACAGGCACCAAAACACATCATTGATCTTGACCCCAAACCTCCTGCTCATTGTTCCTCTTTTCTTCAGTAAACAGAATTACTACTACCAACCATCCAATTGCCCTTACCCAAGCCAAAAACTGAGTCATTCTGTTCATGCCAGTCCTATGCTTTAATCATTGCCCTTAGAATATAATATAAATTTTTATTTATCTTTCAGGTCTCAGTTTATATGTACCTTCATCTAGGTAGCCTTTGTTGATGCCTCTAGACTAGTTCCCCTGAACTAAACTCCCTAAACACCCTGTTCTTCCTGCCATACACTTAGTTCTTATTACTGGTTATTGATCACTGCTAGACTAAGCTTTACAAGGGCAGGGACCATATAAACCTTGCTCACTATTTTATCTTTAGCAGTTAGCACAATGCCTGGCATTTTAAGAAATGTCTGAATAAATAAATATTTGTGTAGTGTTTTACAATCTTTGAAGCTCTAGCACAGTCGCATTTGACCTTCACAGTCATCCTACCTGTTCACTAGGTAGTTGTAAAACACATTGCAAATTAACAATAAAGCTAAGTTCTTTGTGACTAGGGACCTCATTATTGTATTCCTAGAATTTAGTGCAGTGCTTAGCATGTGGTTCACAATGTGAATGTTGTCAAGGAAACAAACTGAGATTGCAATTTTCCCTAGTAAACAGTGAGTATTAGGATTCAAACCCATCTGTACTCACATAAATCCACTGTGTAATATCACGTCCATTCATGGTATAGTCTTATTTTTCTTTTATTCTAAAGGCAGATTTCCAAAGGAACCTACATATAGAGAGAAAAGATTGGACAGCTTTTTAGATTGACCTAAGATTAAATTTTGGTAATTAAAAAGTTACATTCAGTATTAGAGAAAGATAATGCCACATAAGAGTTAATATCCATTTTTCCTTTTGTAGGCATCAACCCTAGGAGAAAATGGCATGCTATTTATTTTGCTACTTTCCTTTACAGATGATTTCTGGCTCTTCTGGAATTTAAAAGTAAGTAAATTTAACAAAATAGAAGAATGACTTCATCCTCTGGTCACTAGTTATTCAGTTCATTTGCTTTCCCACCTGCATAAGGTTCTTATCACCTCTGCAAGGAAGATGACCCAAAAGTGCTGTATAGTTAATTCATACTTTTAGATATGCTATATTTCTTTGCTTTCATATTTCCATGCCTCTCTGAACTTAATTTCTGGGTAACAGGCCTTCAGTCTTAAATAGGGGAGCCATACCCTTAGTCTTTTTCCTTAAACTGTTCTAATTTACAGGATTAACTACCATTATACTCTTAGTTGGATTTTTAATCTGAGTCACATTAATTCATTCAGAGATCTTAACAGTAGATATGGCAGTCGTGATTTGATCCTTGCTGTAGAACTATTTAATCAACCTTTAAGTGAAAGGATTTTTCACTTTTGTCTTATAATTGAAAAGTTGCTTCATTCTACCCAGTAAGTATTTGAGTTTATGATTCTATTTCTTTCCATTTCTGCCTGTAAACTGACAAGTTCTTTTCTGAGTTATTTCTTCTCTACATTTTGTCAGATGCAGCCAAAATCAACCACAAAATAATTTGTTTTTCTTTTTATTTAGTAAAGGGTAGATTATCAGCCTTCTAGTTTATCTCAAGGAATAGTTTGGCCTCTCCTTAATAGCAGTTGTCCCTGTGTAAGTTATTTCTTTCATCCTCCAGTAGTAACTTCCTGAATGCCTGCCAAATAATCACTAGGCCATTGGGTTCAGTATTCAGTAACCGCTACAAAATCTTAGGGTTTCAAATAACTTGTCTCTTGCAACTTGTCTAGGGACTTTGTTCTAGGTAAGGGATTGGCAAACTACAGCACATAGTCAAAATCCATCCTGATTTATGTTTCTCTCTCTCTCTCTCTCTTTTTTTTTTTTTTTTTTTTACTATTTTTTAATTGTTTTATTTATTTTTTAAAAGTTTTATTGGAGTACAGCCTTGTCCATTTATATATTTTCTATGGCTGATTGTGTTTTACAGTGGCAGAGTTGAAAAGTTTCAACAGCAAGTATATGTCCCACAAAGCCTAAAATATTTACTTTGTGGCCCTTTACAGAAAAAGTTTCTTAATCCTTGTTCTTTATTTTCCTCATTCTGGGACTCAGGCTGACAAAGCAGTTACCATCAGGGATGTGGCTGCTCAATTTGGGAAGTGAAAAAAGTTTGGCAAATAACTTGTAGACCCTTAAAGTAACACAGCCACACCTCAGTCCTAGGAGCATAATCCTTCCCCAACAAGGGAGGAAAGCCAGAAATATTTGGAAGATAACACTACTGATTAACATGATTATATTTCTCCATTTATACAATTTTTTCAATATATTTTTGCCTTTTTATTGATGTAAAACTTGAAAGTTGACAAAAATTAAGTGTATGTTTGAATGTACCACCCAGATCATGATAGAAAATATTTCTGTCACCCCAGTAGGTGTCCTTATGCCTTTCTCACATACAGATAACTGCTATTCTGACCTGTATCACCATCAGTTAGCTTTACCTGTTTAAAAACTATATAAGTGGAATAATTATATGCACTCTTTCGTGTCTTTGTTCAACATGTTTGTGAGGGTAATCCATGTGGATGTAGTAGAAGCAATTCATTTTTACTTTGTGTTGTATTCCATTGTATGACTCTACTACAATTTATCTATTCTAATGCTGATGGAAATTTGGATTGTTTCCAATTTGTGGTTATTATGAATAAAGTTGCTATGAAAATTTTTGTGTCTTTTAGTGAACATGTTCCTTTTGGTATATTCATTGGTAGCTATTCGGCTTCTATATTTCCTTCATACAGGTTCTTCGCCTCAGCCACCAGAATGATCTTATTTTAAAATAGAAGGTCGACAATGTCCATTCAATGCTTAAAACCCTCTTCTTGACTTCATATCACAACCCATAAAATCTAAGGTCTTAACTGGGCATAGTGGCACATGCCTGTAATCTCAGCTGCTCTGGAGGCTGAAGTGGGGGATAGCGATAGCTTCAGTCCAGGAGTTCAAGACCAGCTTTAGGCCAGGTGCACCTATAATCTCAGCGATTTGGGCGGGGCAGGGTGGCTGAGAAAGGATAATAGGTTCAAGGACAACCTCAGCAACTTTGTGAGACCCTGTCTCAAAATTTAAAAAATTAAAAAGGCTGGGGATGTAGCTCAGAGTTAAAATGCCCCTGGATTAAATCCACATCCCCCTCATCCCCCCAAAAGAAAGAAAGAGAGAAAAAGACCAGCTTTGGACAACATAGAGACCCCATCTTTGTTAAAAAAAAAAAAAATGTCCAAAGTCTTAATCAGGGCCTACAAGTTCCTGCACAATCAGTACCCACACATATCCTTTTTCTTCCTACTCTGTGTTACATCTTATTCTTTATCCCTCTCCTCACTATGCTCTATACCAGACATTGCTTGTCAACTTGGGAATCAAGATAAATGATTTAGCTCTGTCCTTAAAAGAGGTTGTAATCTAAGTAGATAATTGTTTCTTTTAATTGCTGGGTACTGAATCCAGGACCACGTGCATACTAAGAATAGATCCTACCCTTGAACTATACTCCTTACCCCAACAGTTTTGACATAAGCGATAACACTGGTTTGTGGTAAATTAATTTCTCCAAGTAACACATTTAGAGATTAAATTACAAAACCTGGATAAATTTAAAGAAGTATGAACTTTGATATATTTTAGTTATTGTGAATTAGAATTCATCAACATGATTATGACACTATTATAGTTATTTGCTTGCTCAAGGGCTAGGTGGGGCATGGGAATTGGGGCTAGAGGAGGGAGGAAGGCAATGGAATAAATAAGTACTACTAGTTAAATCCAAAATAGCAATCATAAAAGGGGCCTCTTTAAATATACCATTGTTGGTACATTACTGGTAGTTATAACGTAACTGATGAAATTTGGTTATTAAATTCTCATATTTTTACAACTTTTTTGATGTGCAATTGAAATATAAGAAGCCACACGTTTAAAATTTGATTAGGTTTGACA
The DNA here is from genome assembly GCF_001458135.2 of Marmota marmota marmota. NCBI lineage: Eukaryota > Metazoa > Chordata > Mammalia > Rodentia > Sciuridae > Marmota > Marmota marmota. The sequence goes on from NW_026000241.1 coordinate 16,529,973, forward strand.
TACACAAAAGTGCATAAAATCACCATAATCAAAATAATGAGTGTGAGGCTGGGGTTGTGGCTCAGCGGTGGAGCACTTGTATTCGAGCCACTGGGTTTGATCCTCAGCACTGCATAAAAATGGATAAACAAAGTGGAGGTAATAATAATAATAATAATGAATGTCACTCAAAAGTTTGCATTTGTTTTGACCAAGGGAAGGGAAAATTAAGGGGGTGGTGGGGAGACTTTGTTGAAAAGAGATGTCTCAGTCCATATTGTAAAAAATTACCATAGTCTAGGTGGCTTAAGTAACATCTCACAGTTCTGAAGAGTGGGAAGTTAAAAGATCAAGGTGCCCTCTGATCCATGTCTGGTGAGTGAATACTTCCTCTGGTGTACAGATGACCAAAGATACATCTTTGCATTGTATTCTCACGTTGTGGAGAGCAGGAAAAGAGAAAATAAGCTGTTGTCAGCCCAGGTTGTGGGTCAGTTGTAGAGTGTTTGCCTAGCACGTGTGAGGTACTGAGTTCAATTCTCAGCACCACATAAAAATAAATAAAGGTATTGTCCATCTACAACTAAAGAAATGTTTTTAAAAAGCTCTCAAGTCTTTATAAGAGCACTAATCCCATTGTGGGGACTCCATCCTTTTGACCTAAATGCTTCCCAAGACCTCACCTCTTAATGTCATCACATTGAGAATCAGGATTTTGCCACACAAATTTGGTGGTGGATGTTTTGTATGTAGTAAGAAAATACTGGGATACCTTTCAGGACTACCATTGTCTTCTCTCTCTGCACCTGCCTTTCTTTTTACCACTTTGCTAGTCAGCCTTTCTTTTTATCACTAGTCAGCCTTCATACATTTCCCTCGCTTCTATCACTACCACACTTCACTGCCACTGCCACATTCTCTTAATGTGTCAATTACATATTCCTGGGCAGGACCCCATGGAAGTCCAATCTTAATGATGCCTTTCAGAGGCCAGGCATATACCCATAGTGAAGTGAGTGGTGGTTATGAAGGGGAGAGTCCAATAATGTATTTGATGGGGCTTCCTGGTTGTAAAAAACCAACTTGTACTAACTTAAAGGGGAAAAATGAAGGAATGATTAGGGACTGCAGGAGGGGAAAAAAATCCCCTGGAAGCCATGTGAGGGTATTGAATTCAACAATCAATTGACAATTGTTTATTGAAGGCCTACTAGCGCAGTGGAGATTCAGCAGTAAATCCAAATAAATTTTCTCACATGAATCTTGACTGTCCTTTTTGTATATCTACTTTGTCCTAGTTTTGATTACTCATTTTCTTTATGGGAAAACATAGTTGTGACTGAATGAGTCTTCTTAAGGGATGCATAATACCATAGCCTTAGACCCTCAATCCTAAGGAAGGAATCCTAAGAGGAGGAAACTTTCTGGAAGGTTTTGAGCCAGGTGGACACTCAAAGCAATCCCAAAGAATTTATTACCTACTGTAGTCTAAGTTTTCCATGACCCCTCTGAAGCAGAATTTATGGATTTGTTAAAAAGGTCCATAGAATTAAGAACTAAAAAAGAGAAAAATAGTTCATAGAAAGATCATTTATTCCAACTTCTTTACAATGTAAAGACTAGGAGTCTAGAATTCTTTGAGATATCAATATGTTAGATAAAAATTAGAAAATTTTCATATTGTGATATGTATTTTGAAAGGCTTTTAAAAGCACAAATATTACCTGTATCTAGAGAGGGTTTAAAAAATTTTATCTGAAAAGAAAGAGGCTAATGTCACTTTAGATGTTCTTTGACAACTTTTCCATTTCATCTTTGTTTTTTACATATCAAACTAATTTTAATATCTTTGAGTTTTCTTTGAATATTTTCCATTTAAGTTTTCAATGTATTGAGTTATTCGTGGCATTTTCTCTTTTCTCCTCTGTATCTCTGCTTATGTTTCCTCCCATTCCTAATGTTTGAGCTTTTCTTTTTCTTAGCCTCACTAGATTTTTTTAAATCTTTTTCAAAAAGCTTGCTTCTTCATTTATATATTAGTGTTATGTCTTAATTCGTTGATTTCTGCTTTTATTTTCTTTAATTTTTTTCTGTTTTCTTATACTTTTTTCCATTAGATTATTTTTCTATATCCTTGACATTATTAAATAAAATAAGAGTTATGTGAGGGGCTGAGGATGTGGCTCAAGCGGTAGCGCGCTCTGCTGGCATGCGTGCGGCCCGGGTTCGATCCTCAGCACCACATACAAACAAAGATGTTGTGTCCGCCAAAAAGCTAAAAAATAAATATTAAAAAAAAAAAAAGAGTTATGTGAATACAAGCACTGTGATACTGTGATAGTCTGATAACCAAGATGTCCACTACATTATTAATGGATGGGTAGCTTATATAGTGTGGATATGCCGGACAAAGACATGATTCATGTCCTACCAGGGCAGAGCAGTACAGTGAAAGATTTCATTATACTACTTAAAACAGAGCACAATTTAAAACTTATGAATTGTTTATTTCTGGAATTTTCAATTTAATATTTTTGGACTGGAGTTGACTATGGGTAACTAAAAGGTCTGAAAGTGAAGATATGGAAAGCCAAACTGCAGGTAAGGAGAAGGATTACCTAGTCAAATTTATAGAGACAGAAAGTGTAAGGGAATGTGAGTCTTATTATCTAATGGTACAGAGTTTTAAAGTTTTGCAAAATAAAAAGAGTTCTGGAGATGGATGGTGGTAATGGTTGTATAACATTTTGAATGTACTGAGTACCACTAAACAGTACAGTTAAAAGTGGTTATGATAGTAAATTTTATGTGTATTTTACCACAATATGTTTTTTAAAAAAGAATCAAAGGGTATAGATCAGTGGTAGAGCACTTCCCTAGTATGCATAAGACCCTGGGTTCAATCCCAATATTACTAATAAAGAATAAATTTTAATAATAATCAAGTGTAAGTACTCCATAAAATTAAACATAAACCTTTCCTATGCTCTAGCAATTTCATTCCTATTTTCCCAAGGTAAATGAAAAATGTCCACAAAAAGTTCTTTTTTTTTTAATTGCTTTTATTTTTTAAATACATGATAGCGGAATTCATCACAATTCTTATTACACATATAGAAAACAATTTTTCATATCTCTGTATATAAAGTATGTTCACACATCAATTCATGTCTTCATACATGTACTTTGGATAATGATGTCACAAAAAATTATTTGGTCAAGAATGTTCATGGTAGCTTTATCTGTAATAACAAACTAGGAACAAACCAAACATCCACCAACAAGAAATGGATAAATAAAATGTGTTATATCCATACAATGGAATACTAGACTGGAACAAATGCACATAACAATATGAATGTCAAGAACATCCTAAGCCAAAGAAACCAAAGGAAACACTGTTTTTATGAAGATCAACAACAGAAGAATCTAAACTGTGGTAGAAATCAGAGCATCAGTGGTTGCTAGGAGTGGGAGGGAGTGGGAGGGGGGACAGGAAAAGGGAAGGTGCATATATTGGGGATATATGGGTGTTACTTCTTAGATAGTTTTAAGAAGGAACTTTCTGAGTTGGTGAAAGTATTTATATCTTGGGGGAGTTGGAAAAGAATATTTATTTTTAAATTTTAAGCTTAATTAATTAATTACTTGTTTATTTATTTATTTTTGTGGTGCTGGGGATTAGAACCCAGGGCCTTGTGCATGCAAGGCAAGCACTCTACCAACTGAGCTATATCCCCAGCCCTTAAGCTAAATTTATTTTTTAAATTGACAGATAAGAACAAAAAAATTTTACATATTAATGGGATACCATATGTCATTTCAATACATGTATACATTGTATTTTAAATCATTTTATATATCCACCTCCTCACACATCATTTCTTTATCGTGGAAACATTTAAAATGCTTCTAGCTTTTGGAAATATATTGTACGTTATTGTTATTTCTAGTCACCCTCCTGTGCAATAGCACAACATAATTTCTTACTCTAACTATAGATTAGTACTCATCATTTGACCTCTCTCTGTCCCTTCTTTGCCCTCTCCTCTCCCTGGCATCTGGTAAACCACCATTGTACTCTCAAATTCTATTAAAATCAACACTTTTAGATTCTACGTGAGAAAGATCATGTACTTTCTGTGTCTGGATTACTTCATTTATCATAGTGATCTCCAGGTACATCCATGCTGTCACAAATAGCAGGATTTCATTCTTGTTTTTACAGCTGAATAGTATTCTATTGTGTGTATGTATTACATTGTCTTTATCCATTCATCAATTAATTGACACTTAGGTTGTTTCGATTTTTTGGCTATTGAGAATAGTGTTGCAGTGGACATGGGAGTGCAGATGGCTCTTTAACATACTAACATCATTTCTTTTGGATATATACCCAGTAATGGGATTGCTGAATCATGGTAGTACCATTTTAAATTTTTTGCGAAAAGTTTCATACTGTTTTCCATGATGGTTGAACTAATTGACATTCTATCAACAGTGTGCAAGGGACTCCTTTGTTTCTTACCAACACTGGTACATGTTATCTTTTTGTCTTTTTTATAATAGTCGATTCTAACTGGAGTGAGGTGATATCTCATTGTGGTTTTGATGTGAATTTCCTTGAGTATTAGTAACGTTGAACATTTTTTCATATACTTGTTGGCTATTTGTATTTCTTCTTTTGAGAAATGTCTATTTAGGCCCATTGTTAATTTTTTAATCAAGTTTTTTGTTTGCTATTGAGTTGTTAGAGTTCTTATGTAATCTTCATATTAATCCTTTGTTAGATGTATAGCTGACATGTTTTCTCCCATTCTTTTTTTTACAACTTTATTTATTTTTTATTAATGTGATACTGAGGATTAAACCTAATGCTTCACACATGCTAGGCAAGCACTCTACCACTGAGCCACAAACCAATCCCCACCCATTCTTCTCAGTGTACCTCCTTCATTCTGTTGATCATTTCTTTTGTTTTGTTTAACTTTTTAGTTTAAGGTAATCCAATTTGTCTATTTTTGCTTTTGTTTCCTAAGAATTTGGGGTCTTGCCCCCAAAATTGTTGTCCATTCCAACATTCTGTAGCATTTCCCTATTTTCTTCTAGTAATTTTATAGTTTCAGTTTTACATTTACATTGTTGATTCACTTTGAATTGATTTTTATAACTAGTGAGAGATAGGGGTCTAGTTTCATTCTTCCACATGTGGATATCCGATTTCCCCTGCATTATTTATTGAAAAAACTGTGCTCTCTTCACTGTGAGTTCTGGCACTTTTGTTGAAAATCAGTTGGCTATAGATGCATGAGTTTACTTCTAGGTTCCCTATTCTGTTCCATTGGTCTGTGGGTCTATTTTTATGCCAATACCATGCTGTTTTAATTATGACAGTATGTACTGTATTTTTGAGCCAGGTAGTATAATGCATCCTGCTTTATTCCTTTTGCTCAAGATTGTTTAGTGTTTCTCTATTGACTGGGGTTTGGGTTCTACAGGTATATATATTTGTCATAACCCATCAAACTGTAAACTTAAGATTTGTGAATTGAGATCTGTGAATTTTACTGTATATTATTTATAAATCAACATAATTAGTATTTTTAAAAGGGAGATTAGAGGTGTAACTCAGTGGTAGAGCACTTGTTTAACATGCATAAAAGCACTGAAAGAGAGAGGAAAAAGAAAAAAATGAATAGAAAGTCTTTTCCCTGCTCTTCTCCTCCCCCTGGGGACAATGAGGCAAGTATGGAAAAAGTACTGTAGTTTTTCTGTTATCTATGTGCTTTGATGAATATCACTTATAAAACAACCATTATTCATTTCTTTATAAGCAGGTTTACTTGTAACAAACAAGGACAGCACATTATTGCTGACTGGTATAATCCCTTTAGCTAGTAAAATAGATGACACTGTAAACTGCCTGTAGCTGTACAGCATCATGCCTAGGCAAGAGATAGTTTAGGGATGTGTCACAGCTCACAAAGAAGGTTGCTTTGTGAACAGCAGCCCTCAGCGTCATCTTCATTATCAGCAAAGAGCTGGTTTCCCTGGCAACAGGGTCTTCTTAATGCCTGGTGCCAGGCAACAGGCATGAAATGTCTGTAGCAAGTATACATTGAAAAAGAAGTCCTCTTTACCAAATGCTTCTCTTTAGACTATACACTCAAGTCCATTGACGGTTAAAAACAAAACAAAAAATGAAAAGCATCAGTGCCCTTATTTTCTCCTTTCCTCCCTCATTCGTTCCCTTTAGTAACAACCATTTATGACCTTTTCTTATATTAGTTCTTTTGGCCCATACATATCTCTAAATATTACTAATTCTCAGTTTATCAATTCTAGACACCATCTATTGCCTATTATTAATAAGGATATAGATAACTTATACTATCATATTTATTCTTATTCTTTTTAAAAATTTTTTTTTAGTTGTTGATAGACCTTTATTTTATTTATGTATTTATCTGTGGTGCTGAGAATCGAACCCAGTGCCTCACACACACCAGGCAATTGCACTACTGCTGAGCCCCAGCCCCTATTCTTATTCTTTTTTTTTTAATTTTATTTTTATTTTTTAGTTATATAGGTGGACACAATATCTTTATTTTATTTTCATGTGGTGCTGAGGATCAAACCCAGTGCCTCACACATGGTAGGCAAGTGCTCTACCTCTGAGCCACAACCCCAGTCCTCCTATTCTTATTCTTAACATGACTTTTTTTTATAGTTGTATCATTGGTTTTCTTTCTATTGGTTACTTTTACAAATTTAGATTTTTTTCTTAACTAATTTTTTTATTCCATTAAATTTCATCAGTATCCCTTGGTTTTCCCCTATCCTTGCCTCCATCTCTCCTCCCTTTTCTACCCCCAAGTTTTGGTGAACTCCACTTTTATATTTATATGGTCAAGGTTGAAAAATATTTATATTCTTCACAGAAATCATAACTGAACCCCCATACTTGGTTTATGAGTCGATGGCACAAGTTAAAAATCACTAAATGATATTCAGTTGTTATGACATATTATTACATTTTCTTGTATACTTCTAATGTCATAGCCCTAGGACTGCTCAAAGGACAATAACTGTTCCTAGAAATTGTAAAGTGGATTTTCTTTTCTCAAACTACCACCATTGCTCAAATTCATAACACATTTTAGTTTACTTCAAATTTACCTCATGCTTTTCCCACTTTCTTGGAATTTAAACATTTTCTCCCAATTGGGGAAGTAAAAACCTTCATCAAATCACATGTATATCAATTGCTTTTTTTTTCTTATTCTAAAACTGCTCAGGATTTGTTCTAGAATTCTTCTTAAGGACATCGGGGCGGTTATTTATCTCTTATTTCAATTTGGACAAATTTCTTTAAAAACTCACTGCAAGGTATCTGGGGTTTCTTTTCATTAAATTAACATGGTTAGTTCTATCATTTCTTTTTGTCTACATACTCCTCACACTTGAATTCCTGGCCAATATCTTTCATTATCTCCTTCAGGACAGGTAAATAGTAAATAAACTCTCCAAATCCTTATAGGTATAAACAATGGTTTTAGTTTGCCCTTAGTCTTGATAGCTGGCTTGGTAGGTATGGCTTTCTAGTTTCAAAATTATTTTTATAGAAATTTAAAGTTCTGCTTCAATAATTCATTAAAAACTCTTAAAATTATGAAATTGAATACATATGAACAAAAAACAAATACAAATTCATATTTTAATGAATTATTATAAATTCCTATAAAGTCCTATACATCTACATCAAACTCTCATTCCCCCCTCCCCTCGTCTTTTTCTAACCATAAGTTTCCTGTTCCCTCCTAGAAATACCCATAATTCTGATTTTTCTTTTTCTTTTTGGTATTGGAATTGAACTCAGAGGCACTCAACCACTGAGCCATATCCCCAGCCCTTTTTAATTTTTTTTTTTTTAATATTTATTTATTTATTTTAGTTTTCGGCGGACACAACATCTTTGTTTGTATGTGGTGCTGAGGATCGAACCTGGGCCGCATGCATGCCAGGCGAGCACGCTACCGCTTGAGCCACATCCCCAGCCCCCTTTTTAATTTTGTTTAGAGACAGGATCTCAGTTGCTTAGTGCCTCGCTGTTGCTGAGACAGGCTTTGAACTTGTGATCTTCCTGCCTCAGCCTCCCTATAACCACTATGCCTGGTTATAATTCTGATTTTACAAAACAGTTTCCTTTTTGTATGTGTGTGTGTGTGTGTATGTGTGTGTGTGTTTTAATTGATTGACATTTGGGCTGTTGAGAGTTTAAATATTGTACCAATTTACAAGGCAGAAAATATTATCTCTTTGCATAATAGTAATATGAAATGATAGGTAAAGCATGTCTTAATTTTCATTTTTAATTTTATGAAGTTTAGTTTCTGAACTTGCCAATTTTGGTTTCAAGCAATGTTTATTTTAAACTCATTATCTCTTTGCATTTTTAAGTATAGCTGTTATTCTTTTTGTTAGATTACTTTTTTTTTTGAGAAATACAACCTATTCTTGTTCTATCACTGCAGAAGCCCCTAGAATCGCACTGAAGATCAGAAACAGATTTTGAGGGTCTCATTTCTTTTCTACTCCTTTTACTATCAAAGAGATGGTCTCTTTCTTGCTTCTTTACCATTCCTATGAAATATAGTATGTGGTAGTTACACAACATGATGAAGGTACTAAATGCCACTTAATTATTTTGCTTTACAATATTAAATTTTAAGTTATGTAAATTCATCTCAATAAATTATTTTTAAAACATCTTAATCCATTTGGGCTGCTATAACAAAAAATCTTAGCCTGAGTAATTATAGTAGAAACAGTAGAAATTCACTTCTCACAGTTCTGGAAGCTGGGACATCTGTGATCAAGGTACCAGCAGATTTGGTGTCTGATGAAGCTTTCTTTCTGCTTCAGAGATGGTGCCTTCTTGCTGCATCCTCACAGGTAGAAGGGTAGAAGGTAAAAAGGGACTAACAGATTTCCTTAAAATTTTTTATAATGGTGCTAATCCCGTTTATGAAGATGAGTCCTCAAGTCCTAGTCACCTCCTAAAAGCACCATCTTTAATGCTTTGCACTAGGATTGTTAGCTTTCTGTCACTGTGACAAAATACCTGAGGAAAACAAAGGAGGAAAGATTTATTTTGGGTCATAGTTTCAGAGACTTTAGTTCATGATCACCTGGCTCCATTACTTCTGGGCCCATGATGAGGTAGAACACCAGGGCAGGGAGCATATGATGGAGAAAACATCTCAGTTCATGGCAAACATGAGGCAGAAAGTTAGAGAAAATGGCCAGGGACAAGACATACTCTCCCAGAGCATGCCTCCAAGGCTCTCCCTTCAGTTAGGCCCAACCTCCAATAGTCCCTTCAGCTATGAATCCATCAATGGATTAATCTACCACCTCTTTGATAATTAAAGGAGTAGAAAAGAACTGAGACCTTTAAAAATCTGTTTCTGATCTTCAGTGTGATTCCAGGGGCTATTGCAGTGATTGCTGCACTGGGAACCACACTTCCAACACATAAGCCTTTGGGGGACATTCCAGATCCACACTGTAGCAGGGATTAAGTTTCAATATGAATTTTTTAGATATTTCTTTTTAGTGATCAAGGTACCAGCAGATTTGGTGTCTGATGAAGCTTTCTTTCTGGACCTTTATTTTAATTATTTATATGTGGTGCTGAGAATCGAACCCAGTGCCTCACACATGCTAGGCAAGTGCACCACCACTGAGCTAAAACTCCAGCCCTTCAGTATGAGTTTTGGAGAGATACAAACATTCATACCAAATGAAGTATATATCTAAGATTCTTGTTTTCCTTGAAGTGACTGACTGTAAATGATGATGTGTATGGACAGTTTTTTAAAATTTTTCCTATTTCCTCAATCATCCTTATTCCCTGGGGTGTCATTTTTTCCCTTTTCACTTCCATCTTTTATGTATAGGATTACCTCAACTGTATGGAGCCATATCTAATAATGAACAACTAGGAAGGTTGCCCGAGCTGACTCTACATATCCTAGGCTAGTTGGCTGGTTTAATTGGTAAGAAATGGGAAAAGGGCCAAATGTCATCAAGAGGAGGCCTTACATTCTTATATCTGAGACGTCTATATCTTCTGGAGCTGATATTTTCTCACCAGGAAGCTTGACTCTTCCTGAGAGTGAAGCACTGAACACACTATAACTGAATCCCACTGGATCTCTGAACTTATGAGCACATGTGCCAATGCATCTCTATTTAAACTAATTTTCATTTGGGTTCTCTGTTAAAGTGAATAGCATTCTAACCAAAATTGTTTTTCACTTAAACTGAAATAAACCTCTTTCTATATTTTTATATATATGGTCCAACAACTTTATAGGTCTAACAGTCCTCAGAGAGTATGAACACATCTAATTCTTTTGAATTGATTGTTAATCATCAATGACTGTTTCTGGGTGATAGGATTATGTGTGAGACATTTTTACTCTCACTTTTTTGAAAAAAATGTTTTTGGATCTTAAAAATATGCTTGTTAGCCAGGTGTGGTATCTATCATCCCAGAGACTCAGGAGGCTGAAGCAGAAGGTTTTCAAGGTTGAGGCCAGCCCCAGCAATTTAGCAAGGCCCTAAGCAGTTAAAATAAATAATTTAAAAAGACTGGGGCTTTCTCAGTGGTTAAGCACCCCTAGGTTAAAACAAAACCAACTTGTTATAAAATATAATCTTCATATATATCCACTTTTATTTTACCTTTCTTTCTTTTTTTTTTTTTTTGGTACTGGGGATTGAACCCAGGTGTACTCTAGTGCTCAACCACTGAGCCACATCCTCAGCCCTTTTTATTCTTTATTTTGAGACAGAGTCTGACTAAATTGCTTTAGGGCCTCACTAAGTTGCTGAGGCTGGCCTAGAACTTGGCAATCCTCCTGCCTCAGCCTCCCAAGTCATTGGGATGACAGGTGGGCACTACCATACCTAATGCAGAAATTTTTAAAGCACCTGCAATGTGCAAGGCTCTTTGGAAGGATGAATGAAACCTCTGTTCTTGAAAAGTTTTACAAACCAGCAAAGAAAAAAAAAAGTAAACATTAGGGAGTGAGGGCCTGATTGTAAAATGGGTGGCACTTGGTCTCTCTTTTGCTTGATTTCAGCTAATGTATAATATTTAAATGTCATTAAAGTTGAAACTGTACCGTTTCCATCACTTGCATTGAGGTAACCATGAGCTGTCAGTGTGTCCTGCAGCTACACACTCCCACCTCCCGGTGGCAGCATACCTAAAAGAAAAGAGCAGCTGCTGGTGTCACAAGTCCTTTCAGATCGTATCGCTGGAGGAAACAGACACCTCTACAAATGCTACAGAAAGCTCGGTTCTTGGCCCAATGCCAACCCCCAAAAAATGAGGACACAGTTCTGAGACAAAGGAAAAGGAAGGTTTATTGCCTTGCTAGCAAAGGAGAAGAACAGGGGACTCCTGTCTCAGAACCTGTGATTCTGCCCATCAGGGAAAACAGGGCTTTTAAAGAAGCTCTTGAAAGGCTATATTCCAAGCATGGCCTGACAGGGGAGTCCCAGGTGTTCCCTAATGGTGTGTTGAAATTCACTTGTTAATTTGGGAGATAGTCACTTCCTAGATCTTCTGGTGGCATCTCCTTCCTGTGATAGACATGTGCTCCAGGACAGATAACTCAAGGTAATCTTATCCCCACCCCCAAATTAGGGAGGGGGAGAGGGAGAAGAGGAAAAGAAAAACATGTGCCTTTTAAATTCAGCAGCAAGGACAAATTCAAAAGGTGAAGTGGACCACTGTTACATTTCCCCTGCTGTCAATTTCCACGTGCCATTTCTATGGAAAAATGAATATGACATCTCTAAGCTGCTTCCTGCTGAGAGAGGGTGAAGTTGAGGGGAAGTGACACAAATCCTTGTTCTCTTTCAGGTGGGGCATGGACAATTAAGGTTATTCAGCATCTTGGCAGTCCAGAGGTCCATGGTGGCGGTTGGTGGGTAACTGGACAAAGCATATATGGGGCAGGGATCATGTAAAGACAATAATAAACAAGATAGCAAAGCATTACTTTGTTTCATAAACAATACAAAAGCAATTAGTATTTCAGCCAGTCTCTGAAAACCATAAAGATAGTAACTCATAATTATTATTTTTTAAAATTTGTTATAGTAAAATGCATTTTGACATATTGTACACAAATGGAGCAAAAATTCTCATTCCTCTGGCTGTACATGGTGTAGAGTCACACAAGTGGTGTAATATTACATGTATATAGGGTAATAATGTCTATCTCATTCTACCTTTCTTCTCATCCCCGTAGCCCCATTCCTTCCCTCACTCCCTTTCTACACAAACCAAATTTCCTTCATTCTTCCCTACTCCCCTGTTCCACTATGGATCAGCATTTGCTTATCAGAGAAAACACTTGACCTTTGATTTTTTGAGATTGGCTTACTTCACTTATCATGATATTCATTAGTTCCATCAATTTACCTGCAAATGCCATAATTTTATTCTTCTTTATGACTGAGTGATATTCCATTGTGTATATATACAATTTTCTTACTTTTAGATGGGAAAACACACTAACAACATGAAGAAATAAAGGAATAAAGCTCCCCAAACAAAACAAAATGCTTCAACAACAGAAGCCACTGATAACACAGTAGAAGAAATGTTCAATAAGGAGTTCAGATTGTATATAGTTCAATTGATATGTGAAGTAAAGGGTAGTATAAGGAGTGAAATCAAAGAAAAAATACAGGAAGTGAAAGACCACTTCAATAAAGAGAGATGTGGGGGAAAAAGCAGAAATCTTTAAAATTAAGGAATTAGTAAACCAAGTATAAATTCAATAGAAAGCATCACCAACAGACTAGACCACTTGGAAGACAGAACCTCAGATAATGAAGACAAAATATAAAATCTTGAAAGTAGAGCTGAACATGCAGTGAAGATGGTAAGAAACCAAGAAAAGAGCATCCAAGAATTATGGGATAACATGAAAAGACCAAATTTAAGAGTTATTGGAATAGGTGAAGGAGCAGAGATTAAACCAAAGAAATACACAATCTTTTCAATGATATAATAGCAGAAAATTTCCCAAACCTAAAGAATGGAATGAAAAATCAAATACAAGAGGTTTACAGGACCCCAAATGTACAAAATTACAGCAGACCCCACCAAGACACATTATAATGAGAATGACTAACACAGAGAATAAAAATAAAATCTTAAAGTCTGTGAGAGAAAAAAAAATCAAATTACATATAGGGGGAAACCAATTTGAATCTCAACTGATTTTTCAGCCCAGATCCTCAAAGCTGGGAGGTCCTGAACTAATATATTTCAAGCCCTGAAAGAAAACGGATGCCAACCAAGACTTTTATATCCAGCAAAATTGTTTCAGATTTGAAGATGAAATTAAAATATTCCATAATAAACAAAAATTAAAAGAATTCACAATTAGAAAACCTACTCTACAGAACATTCTCAACAAAATATTCCATGAGGATGAAGTGGAAAAAAAGAGTGGGGGGCTGGGGATGTGGCTCAAGTGGTAGCGTGCTCGCCTGGCATGCGCGGGGCGCTGGGTTCGATCCTCAGCACCACATACAAATAAAATAAAGATGTTGTGTCCACCGAAAACTAAAAATTCTCTCTCTGTCTCTAAAAAAAAAAAAAGTGAAAAACCAGCAAAGGGAAGATCTACATTAAAGGGACATTCAACCAAATGAGAAACTATGACAAATAAAAACCAGAAATAAATCAAAATGACAGAGAATACAAATCATATCTAAACAATAACCTTGAATGTTAATGGGTTAAACTCATCAATCAAAAGACATAGACTGGCAGATTGGATTAAGAAGCAAGACCCAACAATATGCTGTCTTCAAGAGACTCACTTCATGGGCAAAGACATCCTCAGGCTGAAGGTGAAAGGATGGGAAAAAACTTATTATTTATATGGATTGTATAAACAAGCAGGGCTTTTTCATTCTCATTTCAGGTAAAGTAGACTTCGGACCAAAGTTAATCAGAAGAGACAAAGAAGGGAAATACTTCTTAAGGGAAATATATATATATAAGCAGGACATAACAATTATTCATATTTATGCCCCAAACAATGGAGCATTTTTGTACAACAAACAAACCCTTCTGAATTTCAAGAGTCAAATAGACCACAATACAATAATACTGGGTGATTGTAACACACCTCTCTCACTGCACAGATCTTCCAAACAAAAACTAAATAAAACTATAGAACTAAATAATACAATTAATAATTTAGACTTAACAGACATATATAGAATATTTCATCCACCAATGAGCAAATATACTTTTTTCTCAGCAGCACATGGCTCCTTCTCTAAAATAGACCATATCTTATGCCACAAAGCAACTCTTAGTAAATACAAACAAAATAAAACAAAACAAAAACCAGATATACTACCCTGCATTCTATCAGAACACAATGGAATGAAATTAGAAGTCAATGACAAAATAAAAAATAAAAACTACTAACAAATGGAGACTAAATATACACAAATGAATGATGAATGGATAGTAGAAGAAATCAAGGATGAAATAAAAAAATTCTTAGAGTTAAATGAGAACTCCAGTACAAGATATCAAAATCTCTGGAACTCTATGAAGGCATTACAAAGAGGAAATGCATTGAAGCATTCATTAAAAGAATAAAAAAGTAAACAAATAAATGGCCTAACACTAAATCTCAAAGCCCTAGAAAAAGAAGAACAAATCAACACCAAAAGCAGTAGAAGACAGGAGATAATTAAAATCAGAGCTAAAATTAATGAAATTGAAACAAAGAAACAATTGAAAAAAATTGCCATAACAAAAAATTGGTTCTTTGAAAAAATAAATAAAATAGATAAACCCCTGACCATGTTAGTGAAGAGAAAATGTGAATTATTAAAATACAAGATGAAGAAGGAAATATCACAATGGACACGTCTGAAATACAGAAGATATTAGAAACTATTTTGAGAATTTATACTCTAATAAAATAGAAAATATCAAAGACATCAACAAATTTCTAGAGTCACATGACCTACTCAAACTTTAAACAAAACAATTTCAAGTAATGTAATAGAAAATGCCATCAAAAACCTACCAATAAAGAAATGCCCAGGACCAGGTGAATTCTCAGCCAAGTTCTACAAGACTTTCAAAGAAGAATTAACACCAATACTCCTCAAAGTATTCCATGAAATAGAAAAGGAGGAATTCTTCCTAACTCATTTCTATGAGGCTAATATCACCCTGATACCAGAACCAAACAAAGTCACATCAAGGAAATAAAACTTCAGACCAATATCCCTGATTGAACATAGATGCAAAAATTCTCAATAAAATTATGGCAAATTGCATACAAAAACACATTAGAAAGATAGTGCACCACAATCAAGTGGAATTCATCCCAGGGATGCAGGGTTGGTTCAATATACAGATCAACAAATGTAATTCATCATATTAATAGACTTAAAAACAAGAATCATATGATCATCTCAATAGATGCAGAAAAAGCATTTGACAAAATACAGCACATCTTCATGTTCAAAACACTGGAAAAACTAGGGATAGTAGGAACATACCTCAACATTGTAAAAGCTATATATGGTAAATCCAAGGCCAGCATCATTCTAAATGGAGAAAATTTGAAAGAATTCTCACTAAAAACAAACAAGAAAAGGATGTCCTCTTTTACCACTTCTATTCAACATCATCCTTGAAACTCTAGCCAGAGCAATTAGACAAAAGAAGGAAATTAAAGAGATACATATAGGTAAAGAAGAACTCAAACTATCACTATTTGCTGATGATATGATTGTATATCTAGAAGATCCAAAAACGTTTCTAGAACTAATAAATTAATTCAGCAAAGTAGCTGGATATAAACTCAACACTCATAAATAAAACACATTCCTATACATCAGAGATAAATCCACTGAAAGAGAAATTAGGAAAACTACTCCATTCACAATAGCCTCAGAAAAATAAAATACCTGGGATTCAATCTAACAAAAGAGGTGAAAGACCTCTACAATAAAAACTACAGAACACTAATGAAAGAAATTGAAGAAAACCTCAGAAGATGGAAAGATCTTCTAGACTCCTGGATAGGCAGAATTAATATTGTCAAAATGGCCATACTACCAAAAGTGTTATACAGCTTTAATGCAATTCCTATTAAAATCCCAATGACATTCTTCATAGAAATAGAAAAAGCAACCATTAAATCTACTTGGAAAAATAAGAAACCCAGAATAGCTAAAGCATCCTTAGCAAGAAAAGTGAAACAGGAGGCATCAAAATACCAGACCTTAGACTATACTACAGGGCTATAGTAACAAAAAATGGCATGGTGTTGGCACCAAAATAGACTTGTAGATCAATGATACAGAATAGAGGACACAGAGATAAACCCACATAAATACAGTTATCTCATACTAGACAAGGGTGCCAATAACATTCAGTGGAGAAAAGATAGCCTATTCAACAAATGGTGCTGGAAAAACTGGAAATTCATATGTAGCAAACTGAAATTAAACCTCTGCCTCTCTGCACAAAAATCGACTCAAAGTGGATCAAAGACTTAGGCACTAGAACAGAGACCCTGTACCTACTAGAAGTAAAAACAGGCCCAAATCTTCACCACATTGGCCTAGGATCTGACTTCCTTAACAAGACTCCTAAAGCACAAGAAGTAAAATCAAGAATCAATAAATGGGGTGGATTCAAATTAAAAAGCTTCTTCTCATCAAAGGAAACAGTTAATAACATGAGAAGAGAGCCTAAAGATTGGGAGAAAATCTTTACCACATGCACCTCCAATAAAGCATTAATCTCTAGGATATATTAAGATATTAAGAACTCAAAAAACTTTGAAGAGTTACAGATAGGTAAAGAAGAACACACCTTCATGTTCAAAACACTAGTAAAACTAGGGATAGTAGGAACATACCTTAACATTGTAAAAGAAGGAACACCCCAAAACCAAAAAATAAATAACCCAATTGATAAATGGGCGATGGAACTAAACAAACACTTCACAAAAGAAGAAATATAGTTGATTGTGGGAGGCCATCCTTGCATATGTTTTGAGTTACCTCCCTGGCTGGGCGAGAGGTGCTTAGGCACAGCTGTGTCAGAGCTTTCCCCACCCTTCTCCAGGTCTGAGGGCTTGTCCGTCCAGAGGCGTGTCTGGCCACTATCCCAAAGACCCAATCGTTGCCTCTGACCTTGGGATGCTGTCCCCCTTAATCTTCATTGGATGGGATTTTCCCCAGAACTTTTTGTTCCCCAATAAAAGTCCACTCCCTGGTGGGTTCTCTCTCTCTTGCTAGCCTCTTCAGTAAACCTCGCTACAACAATAGGTGGCTAGAGGCTGGAGCTAGGAGGAGCCGTCCTGGAGCTGGTTTAAAAGTAATTAGAGTCTTGTCTCTTTAATTCAAAACTCCTTAGTGGTTTCTCGAACCTTCTTTCATGAAGCTGGCGTGGGTCATGGGCTAATGTTAATCAACAAATATATGAAAAAGTGTTCAAGATCTCTAGCAATTAGAGAAATGCAGATCAAAACTACTCTAAGATTTCATCTCACTTCTTTCAGAATGGCAATTATCAAGAATACAGGCAACAATAAATGTTGGTGAGGATGTGGTAAAAAAGGTAAACTCATACATTGCTGGTGGGACTGCAAATTGGTGCAACCAATATGGAAAGCAGTATGGAGATTCCTCAGAAAATTGGGAATGGAACCATCATTTGACCCAGCTATTCCACTCCTTGGTTTATACCCAAAGGACTTAAAATAAGCATACTATAGTGATGCAGCCACATCAATGTTTATAGCAGCTCAATTCACAATAGCTAAACTATGAAATCAACCTATTTATCCCTCAATATATGAATGGATAAAGAAAAATGTGGTATATATACTCAATGGAATATTACTCAGCTTTAAAGAAGAGTGAAATTATGGCATTTTCTAGTAAATGGTTGGAGTTGGAGAATATCATGCTAAGCGAAATAAACCAATCCCACAAAACCAAAGGCCGAATGTTTTCTCTAATATGCGGATGCTAATTCACAACAAGGCGGGGGCACTAGGGAAGAATAGCATTACCTTAGATTAGGTAGATGGAAGTGATGGAAGGGTAGGTTAGGGGATGTGGGGATAGGAGAGATAGTAGAATGAAATAGACATGATTATTGTATGTATATATGTGACTACATGACCAATATGATTCTGCAACATGTACACTCAGAAAAATGAGAAATTATACCCCATTTATGTAAGATATATCAAAGTGCATAAATGCATTCTATTGTCATGTGTAACTAATTAAAACAAATTTTAAAAAATCCCTATTGAAATTCACTCCCCACTGCAGCAGCACTGGCCAAGAGAACCATAATGCCAGCCACAGAGGTCATTTTAAATTTTCTAGTAGCCACACCAAGAAAGGTGAAATCAAGTTTAGTAGTAATGTATTTTATTCAATCCAATATATTTAAAATATTATCATGTGAGCTAATTATCCATATAAATATTTTACTGAGAAAAAAATATATATACATACCACATTTTCTTTATCCATTCATCTTTTGAAGGGCATCTAGTTTGGTTCCATATTTTAGCTATTGTGAATTGCTGCTATAAACCTTGATGTAACTGTGTCACTGTAGTATGCTGATTTTAAGTCCTTTGGGTATAAACCAAGGAGTGGGAGAGTTCCTTTTCAAGTTTTCTGAGTTATCTCCATATTACTTTCCAGAGTGTTTGCACCAATTTGAAGTCCCACCAGCAATGAATGAGTGTATCTTTTCCTCCACATCCTTGCCAACACTTATTTATTATTGCTTGTATTCTTGATAATTGCCATTCTGGTTGGAGTGAGATGAAATCTTAGACCAGTTTTGATTTGCATTTCTCTAATTACTAGAGTTGATGAACATAGTAGCTCATAATTATTACAGTGAAAAACAGACTGAGTTTCTCTGTGTTAGGGTGTTAGGAAGATTTGTAGGTCTGTGAAATCAGGCTTCAAATTGACTCAGGACAAACCTATGACTCTGGAGTCCTTTGATGATGGTTATTATTAGGTACTCTCACATAAGAACTCTTCTATGTAGTCTCCAGCTTTACTTATTTTTGGTAGGGCTGATACAAGTGTACATCTTTAGTTGTATTTAAAATTTTTTTCTTTTTTTCTAAATGTTCATGTATGGCTCTGCTTTGGCTATGGCTCAGTTTTGACTGACCTTGTTTCTATCTACTATTAAGAGTCAGCTGAGATTCCTTAGAGATCACTCTTGGGAACATGTGTGAAGCCTCTTGACTTCTTTTGTCTTCCTCTACCAATTGTGCCATCTGCTAGGATGGGTCAGAATCTTGCTGACTACATGTGGCTTCCCTTAGAAGCATTATAGACATTTCCATCTCCAGTAACTTTCCTCTTTGCAGAATGTGCACTGGTTGGCTTCCTGTTTTCTAGGGTCCTCTTGATCTTCTTGATGGGCAGATTGGGTGACTCCAGACTTGTAGGACACAGAGAGGGTTCCTGTCTTTCCTTGGATCCTGGCTAACCCTAGAGGGCAAGGGCCAAATATTGGCTGTTTTTCTCCTTGACCCTTTTACTTCCCTTGACTGTAGTCTCCAAGTTTTTGGTGTAAGCCGGTTTCACCAGTCTTAAAGTGGGAGTAATGGGTTTTAATTTTACAGTTCCTTCCATTTAATTTGGGTCAGTATTAGCACTGGAAGTCAGTCTTATATTCGGTGTGTCTTACAGATGATGACTTATTATTTCCAATTAACTCAGGTTGTTCTATTAGAAGGAGTACGTTTATTCAGGCAGATTGGGTTCGCAGGAGGCTCTGCTTCTTGCTTCTTCTGCCTGTGCGCAAGACACCGCAGCCCAGGCCTGGATAGAAGTTTCAGAGCTGCGTGGCATTTATTCTTTCTGCTACAAAGGCTAGGCCCCAGGGTGCCCCTCATGTTGGGGCAGCAGGTGGAGATGGATGGTGGGATCATGGAAGGGGGCAGCCAGATCCTCAGGGTCTCCACCGCCCCCACCCCCAGCTGTGTCCTGGGCCTCCACTTGCAGGTGCAGAAGATCCGGGCAGGCTGCAGCACACCGGGCCTGAGTATTATGACCTGAAGGCCTCAACATTTATCTGGACGGGAAATGTTTGGAGATTTGTGTGATGGGCAACTGGAGGGGCCAGAAATTGGTTCAACTGAAGTAACCTTCACACCAGAGAAGATCAAAGGTGGAATCCACACAGCAGATACCAAGACAGCAAGGAGTGTGTGCCTCTTGATGCAGGTTTCAATGCCATGTGTTCTGTTTGTGCTTCTCCATCAGAACTTCGTTTGAAAGTTGGAACTAATGTTGAAATGGCACCACAGATCGTTTACACAGTGATGGCCTTCAAGCCAATTGTTGAAAAACTTGGTTTTAATTTTAATTGTGACATCAAAATGAGGGGCTGTTATCCTAAAAGTGGTGATGAAGTGATTGTTCGAATGTCACCAGTTACACAGTTGAACCCAATAAATTTGACTGATTGTGGCTCTGTGACTAAGATATATGGAAGAGCTTTTGTTGCTGGTGTTCTGCCATTTAAAGTAGCAGAAGATATGGTGGCAGTGGCTGTGAGATGCATCCATCAGAAAGGAGATCAGAGATCTATATGTTAACATCCAGCCTGTTCAGGAACCCAAAGACCAAGCATTTGGCAATGGAAATGGAATAATAATTATTGCTGAGACATCCACAGGCTGTTTGTTTGCTGGATCATTGCTTGGGAAACGAGGTGTAAATGCAGACAAGGTTGGAATTGATGCTGCTGAAATGCTGTTAGCTAATCTTAGACTTGGTGGAACTGTAGATGAGTTTCTGCAAGACCAGCTGATTATTTTCATGGCATTAGCCAATGGAGTTTCCAGAATAAAAACAGGACCAGTTACACTCCATACACAAACTGCTATACATTTTGCTGAACAACTAGCAAAGGCTAAATTTACTGTGAAGAAATAAGAAGATTAAGATTACTCTAAAGACACTTATATTATTGAATTCCAAGGAATTGGAATGAGAAATCCAAATCTATAAGGTATTTACCTCTTAAATGATACCCCAGTGATGTATCGCACTAACTTATTTCATGTATACTACAAAACAGCGAATATTATTAAAGGGCCCGACTAAATTTGGATATGAAATATGTTCTAGATTTACTGAGAATGCTTCACCAAATTAATCTTACTTTAAATATCTCCTGAGATATGGGCAATAAAATGTAAGAATTGATGGATATGTATGATAGTCAATTTCAATATTTAATTATTAAAATATTCTTTATACCTGAAAAAAAAGGAGTACCTCTGCAAAACACCAACAGGTAACAGTTATACAGTTTATAAGAAAAATATAAAATAAAATTCATAATAGCAAAAACATATTCAGTTTGTATAATAGCTATGATCCAAGAAACATAATTTTCATAATCCCAAACCTCACTTAATTATATATTATAGCCCCTGTTTATTTCAAGACCACAGTAGTCTTTACAATAAAAAATTATCCTTTGAACATAACTTTAAATGAATATAAGTCTAGCCTATTTTGGAACCATTCTAACATGGAGTAAGGCGAGAGGCAGAGTCCTAACTATGGTGAGGTGGGGTTCTTGACAAATCTTAGATAAAGTTTATTGTATTCCTTAGATAAAGTTTATTTTATTTCTGAAGCTGATCTTTGCTTCTTTCTTAAATAGCATTTTACAAAGTTCTCACATATTGGTTCCTGAGTCTATATGAATGTCTGTTAACAAAATACAGTATTACATCTGAGACATGAATCAAACAAGCTTCTAACCCCTTTTTGTGGGAGAGTGGCAAAATGTTTTCATTTTTCGCAATGTTAACCTTTAAACAGATTGGACTCTCATCATTCAAAAATACATTCAATTTTCCACCCCAGTGTAAAAAGTAACACAAAATTTTATATACATCTTGTTGATAACAGGTTACTTTTATCCAGTTATAGAACATTAAATGACATAAGTAGCCAATTAAATTGGCTATTTCCATAAATCCAAAATTGCCATTGCAGACAACTTTAGTTTGGAGGGAGGAACTGATGTGACTCCATTTTTGAGAAACCAGCATCTACCTCAGAGCAAAGCCTGTCCAAGGAAGGGGGCGTGACCCTTGTCCTTGGACAAACCCACAGAGCACTCCTAAGCACATACCCACCCTGATGAGTTGTTTGTCTACAAATAATAGGAGAGATCTGTGGTGCCAGGTGTCCCTGACTCAGTTAGGCTAGGTGAGGATCCATAACAACCCCCTAGCAATCACCAATCAGCATGAGACAGGGAAAATACTTGGGATGCCAGATGACCCCCCACTAGTTTATGATGGTTAATAACATGTTGGGAAACCATGTAGTTTAGCACGTACACCCCTCATGGCTTAAACCAATCAGTTCAAAGGAATCCCCATCTTGTACTAACCAATCACCCCTACCCAACTTGTTCCCACCAGTGAATGTTAAGAGTTTGTTATTTGATTTTCCTGTGGTATGGAATGATTTGCTGTGTGATGTTGTGACGTATAGAGTATCCCCCAAAACCTATAAAATCTCACTGAACAAAGGACCTGGACTCTCTCCCTGGGACTGCTGCGTCGGAAATGGTTGAGTCCAGGCTCCAGCTTGCAATAAAGACTCTTGTGTGATTGCATCGGATTCGGCTCCTGGAGGTCTATTGGGGTCCCACGAATCTGGCATTACAGGAGGATCCTAGCTTGGTAAAGTGTTCTCCTAAGCTTTATATTTTAAAACTTGGATACTAGAAGGACATGAATATATTTAATACATGAAGAAGTAATAGCGTCACAATTGCACAATGTCCTTATATTAACTAGGTTTAATTTTCATAGCAAAATTCAGAATCCACAGATAATTACAGGTTTACATGTTGTAGGGACAAACGAGGCAAGGCACCGAAGACAGCAGGAAACAGTTTTATTTGACTGCAGACAGGTTCAGAGGGTACAGCCTTTGCTGTAATCAATCAATCCCCTGAACCCTGAGTTCAGGGAGTTTCAGAGTTTTATACCCAGCGTGTAAGGGGAGGGGCTCAGAAGTTCACAGTCTACAGAAGTTCACATAAAAGCAGCTTTTTCTTTCACTGTTCTGAGCAAGTTAACTCTTCAAGGACAACACCTGAGAAGGGGAGAGCTTCATCTCCCCTTTCTTTCCTCCCCCTGCCAGCTGTTACCATGGGCCCATTTGTAATTTATCTTAAAAAATGTAGACATCTCTGTGAGTGGACATCCAGCTCAAGGCCAGAGGCCTTGTTTGCACATTTCAACAAAGTACTATATTGGATACGTTTGTGAAAAACTAGTAGGGGGTGTCCAGCACCTGGAATGCTGGTATCTTCCCGGCCAGTGGCCAAGTAAAACAGGGCAACACGAAAATAGGAAGTTTATTTACATTGGACTATTTCTCAGAGACTCTTTTGCTGATAGTCCTAAAATCAGCCATGGTGAAGAGGGATTTTCTGTGGAGAAAGGGGGTGCCACTTTATACAGAGTTTAACAGTACTAGCAAAAATCAAGGATAGCCTTAAACCTCTTATACATTTAGAGAACGGTGTTAATGATCAGATGTAGACTTAGTCAAAGCAGACATGTATAAACCATTTTTTCAAATGGCAGTATGGCCCTTTTATGCCAGATGCAATGTAAAAAATAGAGCACTTGTTGGTTAAACCTACATGAACTTTCATTTATAATCTTACAGAACATTTAGATAGGGCTCACACAAACCTATTTAGTTTCAGACGCATACATATTTTGAGTCACATATATTTAGGTTATTCATGAAAGTCAAGCCTGGTTAAAATTGGAAGTCATCAGTTTCTCTGACAAAGAAAAATTCTAAAAGCAATGAACATTACACTTGAAATATTTTTTATCTCTCAAGACTTGCAGAAATTGGTTCTCATCAGTATGAGGGTTTTGTTTGTTCTTAAACAGGCAGAATAGGCCTATTGTAGGGTATCAGGCAAAGCTGACTCAATTCACATTTTAAAAATTTGTCCAGAAGAGAATGAATCCCCATTAATGCCTCTCTCTTAAGGGGTGACCCCTGACCCCTGCAAGTTATTTTCTCCTAAAACAGAATCTTAGTTCAGATAACATTGATCAACTTTCTCAGGGTCCCTTTCTCAGGATGAAAAGAGCTTACTTAGTTTTAGCAGACCTATAGACCTTTTTCTTTTCCTGGGAGGCACTTACAAATGAAGTTGTTGCCTTTGGAGTGAGACTGTTATCTATACATTGAATTTACATAACAAATTTTATCTTAGGAGAGGGATCAGGACAATCTGGCATATACAAAAAACTGTGACTTTATCTTATTTTTCCCCTAGTTTGAATTCTGGGGGTTGGAGCACAGGATATCATTGACTAGTCTCCCTCATCACCATCATAATGTATCACCTTTAAGCTTTAAGTAGGTTCCCTACTGTCAATTATACCCTGAGATATTCCCCCCCATTTCCATATGTCACAAACACCCACACCCACAAACACAGAGAGACACACACATTTTGAAGGTCACATTGATCATACGGAGACTGTTAGGGACCTCTCTAGAGAAATCATCAGGGCCATATATGGAGACTCTGGGAGGTCCTTGTATTTTAGATCTGTGGGCAAAAGGCAGGGTTTCACCCAGAAGAGCCCCCTGGTCAAATGGGGCATCCTGTCAGATCTAAAAATGGGAGACTATTTTGTCCCAGGTTATAATTTAAGAGCACTGGAGCCCATTGCTATGTTCTTTGTGACTAGCTGCTTTCACCCCGAGCCCCCTGAGAAAAGCTAGTTGATCATTAGACAGTGAGTGTAATGGACCCCAAATAAGATTTTTTCAAATGTGAAGGCAACTCTGTGAGGCTAACTAATAGAGGTATTGATTTTTTTTTCATATATTTGTTAACCTTTCATATTTCTTCTTCTGCCAAGTGCCTGTTCAGTTCCTTTGCCCATTTATTGATTGGGTTATTTGTTTTTTTGGTGTTAAGTTTTCTGAGTTTTTATATCCTGGAGATTAATGCTCCATCTGAGGTACAGATGGCAAAGATTTTATCCATTCTGTAGGCTCCTCACATTCTTGATTGTGTCCTTTGCTGTGAAGAAGATTTTTAGTTTGAGACCATCCCATTTATTGATTGATTCTTGATTTTACTTCGGTGCTTTAGGAGTCTTGTTGAGGAATTTGGTTCCTAAGCCACCTCAGTCCCTCCCTTTACTCTCAGGAATGGCTCCTCTGTTTCCACCTGAGGCATACTCAAACTTGCCCATCCCCTAACTCTCTGGTAGTCAGCTCTCAACAAATTTACCTTACATCTTCAGCATGGAAGTGGGTTGCTTAGAGTGCCAGGCCTTGTCCAAAAGAAAGCTGGAGCAGGGTCCTATCTGGCATGCCAATTTTGTTACCAAAAGCTCATCCTTTTCTCAGATGCCAATCCAATAATAAGGACATGATTTTAAGAAAAAGTAAAAAGAAACTTAATGCTTTGTTAGCAAAGGAGAAGAACGGGCTAAGATTCTGCCCATCAGGGCAAACAGAGGGCTTTTATTTTTTTAAATATTCCTTTTTTTTTTTTTTTAGTTGTAGATGGACACAGTACCTTTATTTTATTTGTTTTTATTTTTATATGGTTCCAGGGATCAAACTCAAGTCTCATGCTAAGCAAGTACTGTACCACTGAGCCACAGCCCTGGCCCCAACAGAGGGCTTTTAAAGAAACTCTTCAGACGCTATATCCAGGTTACCCTGAGAGGGGATTCCAGGTGTTCCCTAATGGTGTGTTGAAATTTACTCATTCATTTGGGAGATAGTCACCTCCTAGATTTTCAGGTGACATCTCCTTCCTGTGGCAGGTACATGCTCAAGGACAGATAATTCAAGGTGATCTTATACCCCACCCCCAGGTTAGGGAGGGGGAGAGGGAGAAGAGGAAAAGAAAAACACGTGTCTCTTAAAATAAGCAGCAAGGACTATATTCAAAAGGTGACGTAGACCCCTGGTACAGTGTGGCACTGTTCAAGATGGCCGACAGCAGAATCCTGGCAGCACTTTCTTGTTCTTATTTTCCCTTCCACTTCAGTTGTACCTACTCAGTCCTCTTCCCACTCTTTCCCTCCAAGAACCCTCTCTTTCAATCACTTTATTTCATTTATTGATTTTCTTACCACCCCAGCATCTTCCCTTTCAGAGCTCACCCCTTACTTTCTGTCCTTTGAGTCTTCTGGTTTCATTCCCTAAGTGTTCTCCCTTTGTTCCTTTGCCTTCCCATGAGAATCAGTTTCCCAGTTTGAACGCAAATTTCTTAACCATCCTGCTCAGTATTATTTGGCCCTGGCACTAATTTCATATGATGATAAACTGACTGTCATGAATACTAATTTGGAATTTAGCTAGTAGTTTCATGACGTTGGTCTCATTACTTACACATCGAGTTTCTTTATTCATTCATTCCATGGGCATTGTGTCAGCTGAGTGCCAGGGGGCTGGGAACATAGGATGATTATGATAAACTCCTAGACTTTGAGGTGCTCACTGCATAGATGACAAATAGTTATAAAGCAATGTGACAAGAGCTATAACAGAGGCTAAATAAGGAGCACTGAGCAGGAAGTGGTGACAGTGGAGAGGCTGGACTGGGGTGGATGGGTCAGTCCAGGTTTACATTTGGGAGGAGATGACAGAGATGAGTCAGTCATAACAGGGGTTTTGGAGTTTGCCAGATAGAAGTGGGCGGGAAGGTCATATCAGGCTATAAAAATAACAACTTGTGAAAATCCATTAGTTCCTCAAACTCTCTGGGGTTCAGTGAGGTCAGGTTCAACCAAATGGAGGAAAGCTCCGTGTTTGACTCAGCTTATCAACTAGACCTAGTCTAAGTATTTGCTTTCGTTAGTGGTAATAAACTTTCCACCTTATCTGGCTTTTCTGTGATTGGGTGTTATTTGGTGTATATTGTATTAGTATTAAATTAGTTGGATAGGAATTTTCACATAATACAATTAACTTTTCCAGACTATAAAAAATATCTAAAGATTTTTGGGGGGGCTGGGGAATGTGGCTCAAGCGGTAGTGCGCTCGCCTGGCATGCGTGCGGTCCGGGTTCGATCCTCAGCACCACAAAGATGTTGTGTCCGCCAAAAACTAAAAAATAAATATTAAAAAAATTCTCTCTCTCTCTCTCTCTCTCTCTCTCTTAAAAAAAAAGATTTTTTTTTTTTTTAACATCAAGTCCACCATCTCCATGACAGCAATTAGCCAGAGCCACTTTAGTAGGAGCCTAGCTGACTCTTAGACTCTTATTGCAGTTTACTGAATACTTTTCCTCTTTCTGGTACTTATACCTGGCCAGATATACTCAGTTGTGATACTTACCTGGACCCTGAGGCAGCTGAATTTGTGACCTCCATTTTGACACATTTAGGGGCTCCAGTTATGAGAGTTGGCTGGGATTCTTAAGAAGCCCAATGCAGATCCCTTTCCTAGAGTGGTGAGGAAGTGGAAAGAGGGCCTGGGAGCTGGAGCTGGCCCAGATGCCAAGGTTGGTTGGGTACAGTGTGACTCAGAGGGGGGTGGGTAGGAACTCAGGGAGAGAAATGAGGCAGCAGCACACAAGGAAGAATGATGAATAAACACCCTCAGGGCCCATTTGTTGAAACTTGATCCTGATCTGTGAGGGTGAGAATTTAGGTTAATCTGACTGTCCTGGGAGCACAGAGTACAAATAGACAAAGGTTTCCCAAGTCCCTGGCTAACTCACAGCTGCCCCTGAGGCACCCTTTGGACCAAAGAATATCATAATGGTACTTGGTCCACTTTCAGGAGGACAGACTTACTGCTGTCTCAGAGCTACTTTTTCAGGGAATTATGCGGTTCTAGGTACTGACAACATGGTCTAGAAGGAAAGTATACAGTCTGAGTGGCATAGCCTCAGAGAGCAGTAGACTCTTCACCCACTAGGGATAGGTATGATGAGAGGACATCCAGAATTCTGGAATCTATCATAAAGTCCAGGATCAGGTCTGAAGTGTTGACAGGCACAGGGGTGCACTTGGGTTACTGTAGGTAAGGAGGTCTGAATTAATTTTCTAGATTGATTGTATCAAAGTGCCACAAATGCATGGCTTAAAGTGACAAAAACTTAAGATATTTGACCAAGTCCTATCAATAATCATTTTTAAAATGCATCCACTGCATTGTCTACATTTTTTCCTATTTATTTATTTATCACATAGATGACAATAGTGGAGGGCATTACATTCATAATTATGCATTCACAGCACATTTTTTGTAACTCTATATAAAGTATGTTCACGCCAAATTATGCCATCATACATGAGCTCTCTTTTTTTTTGCATACAATTCTTAATACACCTTTATACCACCATTTATCATATCTCTGTTTGTATATAAGGTATGTTAACACCAAATTCACATCTTCATACATGTATTTTGTATAATGATGACCCTCTCTCCTTCCACCATCCACACAAACTCTGCTCAAGAAAACCTTGCTTGAAGAGAAATGTGCGTGGCAGTGGTACTTGGGGATCACCATGGGCAGAACTCCTTGCCTAGACTGTGGTAGTTATCAGAATAGAATGACAAAGTTCAGGACCAACTCTCTCTCTCTCTCTCTCTCTCTATCTCTCTCTGTCTCTCTTTCTCTCTTCTTTCTATCTCTGTCTCTTGTGCATGCATGCATGCACACATACACAAATAACTGAAGATTTCAATTATAGATATATTGATGGATGATGTAAACTTGGGAGTATTGAGCCAAATAATTGTAACCCTGAAAGTATACATGTGCAGAAAGAGTATGAATCATACATTCCCTATCACACTGATGTTTTATTTCATTGTTTGCCCTAGAGCAGGTTTTCTGTGTAATGTAATAAAATCTACTGAACACTCTAAAATTAGTTTTGTGTGTGACAGGCACAAAGAGAATTAACATATTGATATCTTGTTTACAGATAAGTTTAAAGTAAAAGAAACTGTATTTATTTATTTATTTCTATGTTTTGGATTATTTCTTTTAAGTTTGATAAAAATAGGCCAAAAAGCAGTTTTCTATTTTTTAAGTTGTTCTTGTTTCTTTCTTTTGTTGTATAAGTTTAAGTTGTATAACTGTGCTTAACAATACATATAAAGAGAAAAATCAGTTTTATCTGAACAACTTAATATATCTATCAGAAAGTATAATATATATTCATAATGCAGTATTACCCATACATAAATAAAAATAAATTGGATGATGTGTTGTAAGTAAAGAAAGACACAGAAAACTATTACATCTTTTATTCATGATAACTAAAATAAAATTTTGTTAAAATAGAATATTGATTACTATAGCTAGGGTGGGTAATAAGGTATCAAAGATGTAATAAGTGTATATTGATATTATTAATATATGTGAATGTATGTATAAAATATTACACTGAATCACATTAATATGTATACTTTTATGTTAATGAAATCCATCATCCCACATAATTACTTTATTCTGTATTAAGAACACCTAAAATTCTACTGTCTTTGGGATTTTCAGAATTTGATGCAGTACTGTTAACTACAGTCCTCAAATACACAATATTCTTTTTGTATGCAAAAAAAAATGACAAAAACTTATTTTCTCACAGTTCTGGATGGTAGAAGGTCACAATCAAAACATCAGTAGGATTGGTTCCTTCTGAGGGTTCTGAGGGAGGATCTATTCTATAGCTTTTGGTGCGGCTGAGAATCCTTGGCATTCCTTGGCTTGTGTATACGTCACTCCAATTCTGTCTTCATATGGTGTTCTCCCTGTATGTCTGTGTTTTTCACATGGCCGTCTTCTTATAAGGACACCAATCACATTGGATTAGGGGCCTGCACTACTCTAGGATGATCTCATTGTAACATTATACCTGTGATAACAGTATAATCATGCATGGCAACAACATTTTGGTCAACATTGGACGTTATATATAACAGTAGTCCCATGAAATTATAATGGAGCTGAAAATTTCTAGTCACTTGATGATATTATATCCATCATAATGTCATAGTACAAGGTATTACATGTTTTTGGTGATGCTGGTGTAAACAAATTTACTACTCTGCCAGTTGGATGAAACTATAGCATACACAATTATGTATAGTACATAACACTTGATAATACTGTTACTGGTTTATGTATTTACTATACTTTTTGTTGTTGTTTTAGTGTACTGTAGGACAGTGCTGTATTATACTGATAGTATCCTCATACATCTTGTGTTTACTGTATTGCTTGATTACATCTTATATATATACCATATATCATTATATAAATAATACGCGTGTGTGTGTATGTGTGTGTGTGTGTGTGTGTGTATACAGACACCATATATATGCTACACATCCTAGGTGTGTAATGGGCTATGCCATCTAGGACTGTTTCAGTATATGATGTTTAAATGGGACAAAATTGTTCAATTATCTCTCAGAACATCTTACCAATGTTAAGTAACTCATGATTGTATCTCCAAACAAGGTCACATTCTGAGGTGCTGGGGGTGAGGACTTCAACATATATTTATTGAGGGAAACAATTCAGCCTACCACAGAATATATCAACGAGTCATAGGTGGTGACAAGAGAGGTAAGTCTCATGTTCACAAAACCCACTTTTTCTCCAGGCTCCTGCAGATTGGGAACAAGGTGAATTGCTTCCTCAAGATCAATATGTTCTCATTAACTCTTGCTAACAATCAACTCTTGCTATCATCTAACGTCGTGATGCCCCAGTCCCTCTGCCTCTGCTTCCATTGCCCCCTCCATCTCTCCTTTACCTTTCCCAATCAACTGCCTTCATTCTGTGTATCTTTCTTTACCTGGTGGCTTTCACTGTCTCTAGTCCTAATGGTCCCCTCTAGCTGCCTTCTCTCATTGATTTTCAACTTTTGCTATCACTACCATTTGCATGGTTCTCCATTCCAATCTCCAGTTCAAATAATCAAGAGATGGCCTGGTCAGCAAGTCTCTGTTGGAATAGCTTTCTTGCCAGTTTGACTCAGGAGGAACTGGCTAGCCTGCACACTGGTGACCCTAGAATAAGCGCCTGCCCATTCTGGCCCAGGTAGCTGTATCCAGAGTGGGTTCTCATGGTACAAACCATGGTTAGTTACTTTGGTGGAAGCATCACCATGTAGTTTATTAGTAGGTGACTAAAGGCAGGACAATGGTCCGATGGTTCTTCAAAGATAAGTTTTCCCAACATTGACATCTTGGGATGGATGATTCTGTTCTATAGGAGATCAACTTGTGCATTGCAGGATGTTTAGCAGCATCCTTGGCCTCTACCTGGCAAATGCCAGCACTGACCTCTCCTGAAAAGTTATGACAACTGAAAATGTTTCCAGACATTGCCAAATGTTCACCAGGGGTAAATCACCCCTGGTTGAGAACCACCCCTGATTCTAGGGGAATGGAAGGCATCAGGTGCATGTAGTAAGTACTGGGAGTGTGAAGAATAAAAATAATATAACTGTCTCTTCAGGGTTGGACCAGAGACTGAGAGGGGCAGCTCCTGCTATGAGCAAGGAGTTGAATGGAGTATGGTGAGTACCATATGAATAGCTGCATTCATTCAAAACAAGGAGAGAAAAACAGAGTATCCAGTGTGGGGGTGGCTGGGTGGGGGAACCTGCATGGATTTGAATGAGATGATCATGGGTTTACTCTCTGCATATACGTTTTTGAGAATGTGCCATTCTCTGTGTGGGTGTAGGTATCTGTTTCAGAAAAACCAGGTCTTTGTGTAAGAGAAATTACTGCCAAAGGCAGAAGGCACTGAAAGACTGAAGGAAAAACCAGATAGATCAGGATTGTAGAAAGTTCAGCCTACTAGGGACTAATATTGGACAGAAATATCTTTGGTGGCAGCAGAACAGGAGGATTCCCACAGTCCAATGAAGGAGCAAAGGCTAAGCTAGACAAAGAGGGCTGTGGCCAACCAGGATGTACCTGGTTTTTCTTTAAAACTATTCATATGGCAAATTTCAGTTATGAAACAGTATGAACAAGGTACAGTGGCATGTGCCTGTCATCCCAGCTACTTGGGACGCTGAGGCAGGAGGATCACTTGAACTCAGCCAGCCTGAGTCACCTTTTTTTTTTTTAATTTATTTTTCAGAAGTAGTTGAACTTATTTTTTATTTTTATTTTTATGTGATGCTGAGGATCGAACCCAGGCCTCACACGTGTTATGTGAGCACTCTACCGCTGAGCCACAACCCCAGCCCGGAGACCCCATCTTTAAAAAAAAAAATTGGGAATCAGTGACTGGTATTTACAATGCTCAGCTGACTGTCTTATTGACTTTGTTTTTCTGAAGGGTTTTGAATGCATGCTGTAGGCAAGATGGCTGTAGTTAATATCAAGCTGGATGCCTACAGTATCTGTGTGAGAGCATAAATATTCATATGTCTTGAGGTACATAACCCATATTGCATGTCCTTTGTTATCAGGATAAATTAGTTTAATCTATGACACAACTGATATTCACAGAAAGGTACACGGAGTAAGAATCAGTTTCACTGAAGCTGGAAAAATTTGCTTTCTGTTTTCTTTCTGTTGTATAGACCTGTCTACCTCCCAGCATATGCTAGGCATATGTAATATGTAATGTAAAATACAATGTCCCCAGTGATCTCCAGTGACACCCTTCTTCAACATCAGAGTACAGGATAGACTGAGCTCAGAGTTCAAGCCCGTTCTGAGCTTGTTTCTTTGTTCTAGTCTCAGCAATTTGACCAACTGGTTGTATAGTAAACTGCTTAATCTTTCATTTCTTTACTTGTCTTTTATGTAAAATGGATATGATTAATACCCTTCTTAGAGGACTGTTTTGATAGAGGACTGTTTTGAAAATAACTTACATACATTATCTTAAGGACTTAAGAAATATTGCTATACAAATGTTGAAAAAAATAAATTGTACTTCCTCATATACATGGCATTATGTAAGCTCTTTCTTTTAAAGAAAGTTAACTCATATTTATTTATGTACAGTCATGCATTTCTTAACAACGGGACATGTTCCAAGAAATGTATCATTAGGCAATATTGTCACTGTGCAAACATCACAGAGTACACAAACCTAGATGCTATAGGTCAGTCACCTGACATTGTCTTGTGATGCAATCAAGAGACACAATAATCAAGAGATGTTTGGGGCTGCTGTCAGTATGATTATGGTATATCATTTCACAGTAATTTTTTTTAGTAAGTAGAAGGAGTGCATTCTAAAATAATGATAAGTCAGGTACAGTGGCACAGGCCTGCAATCCCAGTGGCTTAGGAGGCTGAGGCAGGAGGATTGCAGATTCAAAGCTAGCCTCAGCAATTTAGCAAGGCTGTAAGCAACCTAGTGAGACCCTGTCTCTAAATAGAAAATGAAAAGGGCAAGGGAAGTGGCTCAGAGGTTAAGTGCCCTTGGATTTAATCCTCAGTAACACCCGCCCCCAAAATAAGTAAAATAATGATATAATGCATAGTATAGTAAACACATAATCCAGTAACACAGTCACTTATTAATATCAAGCATCATGAGCTGGGTGTGGTGGCGTGTGCTTGTAATCCCAGCAGCTCAGGAGGCTGAGGCAGGAGGATCACGAGTTCAAAGCCAGGCTCAGCAACAATGAGGTGCTAAGGAACTCAGTGAGACCCTGTCTCTAAATAAAATACAAATAGGGCTGGAGATGTGGCTCATGGTCTAGTGCCCCTGAGTTCAATCTTCAGTATCCCCCGCCAAAATATCAAGTATTATGTATAATATACAATTTTATGTGTTACATTTCTAGATACTAGGCAGCATAGTAGGTCTGTTCATACCAGCATCACTACAAACAGTTGAGTACTAATGCATTGAACTATGATATTATGACTGATATGCTGTCACTTGGCAATAAAAACTTTTCAGCACCATTATAAACTCAAGGAGCCATCATTTGTACATTCAGTCCACCGTTGATTGAAATGCCATCATATGGTGTATGACAAAATGTTCTTTATCATCTATCTGAATATTTGTCTTTCTTTTTACTTGGTGACCTATCTGGGCACATAGGTCTGCAGTCTTCATTTGGCATAGTGGTCATTTTGGCATATCTCAATAGTCATTTGTTTCATTAATGTTTTTGTCAATGATTCTGGCCTGCCCATGTCTTCAAGACTACCAATTTCAGTTATTCAAGGCTATAAAATGGGTCCTTGGACATTTTCAAGGCAGAATAGCTTACCACTCTTTGAACCAACCAACCACATGGGAGAAGCAGAAGGGTATGTCAGGCAGGGCCACGGACTCAGAGAACAGAAACCCATGGACACCATATTCGTTAAATCTGTCTTTAATATGTTCACAGAGAAGGGGCAGAGCAGTACATGGGCAGAGGCAGAGGAGGAAGATGCTGCTGGAATGGCAGTCTCTCTTCTGTGGTTCAGAGAACTGATCTCTGACTTTACTCACATGCTGTGCTGTGCTTGAGCAGAGCCCTCACCTAACAGGACCCTCCTTCCTTAGAAAGCAGTTGAACACACCATCTGTTGTTAGTGACATTGTTCTTTGGAGCAGCTCTCCACCCTTTCTACTTCCACCCCCCAAACCAATTAGTATGCCCAAATACCCTTTCCAATCCTGTGTAAAACTCCCCCAGAGTTTTGGTAGATAAAATCTTCTCCATCTTCTTAGTTTTCTAGCAATGTTTTGGGGGCTCTCTAGAGGTGAATAACAGTTGCCCAGGTGAATCACTCCTTGATCGGGCTCTGCAATCCAAGACCATAAAAAAGGGATAGGTGTCACTGTGCAAAAGCTTAGCTGGGCATGGAAGTGGAAGTGTGGATGGGAAGAACGGCACTACAAAACACATTCTCCAAAAAGTAGGCCTGCCAACCATTTAGGCCAGGAGTGATGGGATCCCTTTAATCCCAGCAACTTGAGAGGCTGAGACAGGAGGATTGCAAGTTGTAGGCCAACCTCAGCAATTTAGTGAGGCCCTTGGCAACTTAGCGAGATCCTGTCTCAAAAAAAGAGGAAAAAGGTCTGAGGATGTAGTTTAGTGGTTAACTCTGAGTTAAATCCCCTGTAGCCACTCCTCATCCCCCACAAAGTATATAAAAGTACATAAAAGTATAAGCACAATAGTGGATTGAACACAAGTTTTTGCATTTTCTTCCTCCTGAAACCTCAGAAAAAGTGTGTAAAAGGACTTTTATTTAAAACATACGGAGAGGGATAACAGGGGGAAATGCAACAGCAAGAAATGCTTGGAAGTTAGGAACCTATTTGAGTGGGAAATGGCTTAGATGTAAGAGAATGGATGGTAAATTGGCAGTGTGGAAAGCTGAGAGGCAGCCTGTTTTACACAGAAGAGTCCCCAAAAGGCTCAGAACCATTGGTGCCAGATATTTCTAGAAGTAGGGGTAAAGAAACAGTTTAAAGGTAAGAAAATTTGGTTGAAAGTTTAAGAAGTACAGGGCAGGGTGTGGTGGCGCACACCTGTAATCCCAGCTGCTCAGGAGGCTGAGGCAGGAGGAGGGCGAGTTCAAAGCCAACCTCAGCAACTTAGCAAGGCCCTAAGCAACTTAGTGAGATTATGTCTCAAAATAAAAAGTATAAAAGAGAGCTGGGGATGTGGCTCAGTGGTTAAGTGCCCCTAAGTTCAATCCCTGGTACGATCCCTCCGGCCACCCCCCAAAAAAGCAGGACTCCTAGATCCTATCCCAACTCAGCTTTCCGCTGCCCCTTCTTCATCAGGCAAAAGAGGCTTTATTTATTCCCTTGAGGAAATAAAAATAGGTCTTAGGATTGACAATACCAGAACTGAGGGTAAAGGTACCACATTGCAAATGTTCAATTTATATCCCAGACTCTGAGGCCCCTAATTCCCTTACACCTGCTTAGCTCCTAAACTATTTAGATTGCTCCACCCGCCCAGCCAGTGGGAAGACCCAAAGGTTCCTCAACTTAAGGACTCACTGATGGTCTGAAGACTATTTATTAATCCAGAACTCATGTCTTCTGAATTTCCAAGTAGCTTTTAATTCATCATTCTTTTTTTTTCTTTAAACTCTTCTTTATGGAACAATTTCTATTTTCTCAAAAATGGAGAGAATAGTGAAATAGTCCCTTTTATCTCTGGGGATATGCTCAAGACCCTCAATGAATGCCTGAAACCACCTCCAGTACCGAAACTATATATGCATTATGCTTTTTCCTATATATACATACACAAATTTAACTCCTTTCCATTTTTTTACACACTTTAGCCATAACTCTTGCAGTGTGAGGTGTGATTGCAAAACTGGCACCAATTTCCTTTTCCTTCTTCACAATTTCATTCACAGATAGAAAATTTGTTCTTACTGTAGATCTCAGAAACCTTAATATATGATTTTTTTAATGTTGTTGTAAGGCAAGAATTTTACCTTTTCACTTGAAGCACTTTATGACTTCTCTTTGGCATAATGAAATTTTCAGCATCACTACTCTGGAGCTTTGAAGCTATTATTAAGTAAATTAAGAGTTACCTGAACACAATCAAGAATGTGAAAAGAGACCCTTCAGACTGAGACAAAATCTTTGCTACCTACACCTCAGATAGAGCATTAATCTCCATGATAAATAACTCAAAAAAATTAACACCCAAACCCCGAAATAACCCAATTAATAAATGGGCAAAGGAACTGAATAGGCACTTCACAGAAGAAATATGATCAGTGAATAAATATATGAAAAAAATGTTCATCATCTCTAGCAATTAGAGAAATGGAAATTAAAACTAAGACTTCATCTCACTCCAGTCAGAATGGCAATTATCAAGAATACAAATAACAATAAATGTTGGTGAAAATGTGGGGGAAAAGGAACACTCCTTATACGTTGCTGGAGCGCCTGCAAATTGGTGCAACCACACTGGAAAGCAGAATGGAGATTCTTCAGAAAACTTGGAATGGAACTGCCATTTGATCCAGTTATCCCACTCCTCAGTATATACCCCAAGGACTTAAAATCAGCATGCTACAGTGATGCAGCCACACCAATGTTTATAGCAGTTCAATTCGTAATAGCTAAGCTATGGAACCAACCTAGGTGCTCTTCAACAGATAAATGGATTAAAAATACGGTATACATACTCAATGAATATAATTCAGCCAAAAAGAAGAATGAAATTATGGCATTTTCAGGTAAACGGATGGAACTGGAGACCATCACACTATGTGAAATAAGCCAATCCCAAAAAACCATAGGTTGAATGTTCTCTCTGATATGTGGAGGCTAACATACAATAAGGGGGAGAGGGAAGAATAGAAGTACTTTGGATTAGACAAAGGGGAATGAAGGGAAGGGAGGAAGGGTGGGAATAGGAAAGACAGTAGAATGAACTGGACGTTACCTTCCTATGTTCATATATGAACGCATGACCAGTGTAACTCCATATCATGTACAATAAAAAGAATAGGAAGTTATACTTCATGTATGTATGATTTCAAAATAAATTCTACTGTCATGTGTAACTAAAAATAACAAATAAAAAGTTAAGAAAAAAATAGAGTTACCTGAACACAAGCATAGAATACAGTGACAGTCAATCTGATAACTAAGACAGCTACTAAGTGACTAATGGGCAAGTACTGGTATTGTGTGGAAGGAGGGATGATTCATGTTCTGGGCTGGATGGAGTGGGATGATTTGAGATTTCATCACGCTACTCAGAACGGTGCACA
This sequence comes from Marmota marmota marmota, assembly GCF_001458135.2. Classification (NCBI taxonomy): domain Eukaryota; kingdom Metazoa; phylum Chordata; class Mammalia; order Rodentia; family Sciuridae; genus Marmota; species Marmota marmota. The sequence continues at coordinate 16,567,851 of NW_026000241.1, forward strand.
ATTTAAATCTATTTCTGGAATTTTACATTTAACATTTTCAGATTGTGATTGATTGCAGGTAACTGAAAATGTAAAAAACAAAATGTGGATGGGGATGGGGACTATGCTATAATGAACTTCCACAGAGCTACTACTACCCAGCTTCAACATTAACATGTTTTATCTATACAACCACCTTTTTGATTTGTTTGTTTTGATTGAGTGTTTTAAAGCAAATACCATACACTAAATCATTGCACTGTTTTTTTTTAAAGAGAGAGATATCAAGTATTTATTTCTGATAGGAAAAAAACTTTATAAAACATAAGCACAATGCTTATCATACACAACAAACTAACAATTATTTCTTAATATCATCAAAGCACCTGTGTTCTCCTGTGTTCTTATTTTCTAGATTGTCTTAGAAATGTATTTTTACAGTTGGCTTGTTAGACTCAGGGCTCAGGGCTAATGTATTGCATTTAATTGATATGTCATTTAAATCTCTTATACTCCCATTATGAGTTACTCATCCCTCCTCCGCTCCCTATTTTTTTTTTAAAAAAATTCCATTTATTTGGTGAAAAAAACAAATAATTTTCCCTGTGAAATGTTCACATTGTGGATTTGGTTGGCTGCATCTTCATTTTGTCATTTTAATATGTATTTCTCCTTGTATCCTATGAACTGATAGAAAGATCAGAAACAGGGATTCTTAACCTTCTATGTGTCATGGACCCCTTTAGCAATCTGACAGACCCCTGCTCAGGATATTTTTAAATGCATAAAATAAAATGGAAATGATTGCAGAGAATATTGAACTATAATTCTCAAAATCTTTTTAAAACTAAATTTGTGATACAATAACATGTCCTCTATTTTATGTATTTTTGCGATGGGGATCTTACTATGTTGCTCAGGTGGATCTTGAACTCATGAGCTCAAATGATCCTCCTTCCTCAGCCTTCCCAGTATCTGGGACTGCAGGCAGGTATGTGCTACCACCATGCCCATCCTGTCGCCGGCGTCGTCGTCGACGACTCCTCCTCCTCCTCCTCCTCCTCCTCCTCCTCCTTCTTCCTCCTCCTCTTCCTCCTCTTCCTCCTCTCCCTTCTTCCTCTCCTTCTCCTTCTCCTTCGTACCAGGGATTGAATTTAGGGGCTTAACCACTGGGCCACATCCCAGCCCTTTTGTGTATTTTATTTAGGGACAAGGTCTCACCGAGTTGCTTGGAGCCTCCCTAGGTTGCTGAGGCTAGGGAGCTTTGCTGAGGCTTTGAACTTGCAATCCTCCTGCCTCAGCTGCTTGAGCTGCTGGGATTACAGGCGTGTGCCACCATGCCCAGCCATCCTTTCCTCCACTATAAACCGCGAGGGTAGAACCACTCTCTAAAAGTCAAACCATTTGTTACAATCCATTTAAACATTTGAGGACAGTGCCCAGAAATAATGGTTTCAGGGCACTGTCTCAGAGCCGAATGTCATTCTTATCCACTTCTTATTCTAGGAAACATTTCAAAAATGCATGACAAGCCGGGGGCAATGGCGCATGCCTATAAAATCCCAGCTGCTCTGGAGGCTGAGGCAGGAGGATTGCAAGTTCCAAGCCAGCCTCAGCAATTTAGGAAGGCCCTAAGCAATTTAGCAAGACCCTGTTTCAAAATAAAAAATAGAAACAGCTGAGGATGTGGCTCAGTAGTTAAACGTCCATGGGTTCAAAACCTAGTGCCAAAAAAAAAAAAAAAAAAC
>NW_026000241.1:16570992-16576008 GCF_001458135.2 Marmota marmota marmota
CCTGCATTGCTTGTGGTCCTTTCTTTCCTTGTCTCTTCATACTGTTCGCGTTCCTTTTTACTTGGTGAAACTGTTGTGCTATTGAATTTTCCCCCTATATATTTATATTGGTCTTGTATAGTTGCAAAGTCTCCCTCGCAGGCGCGGGCGGCGGCTCTGCCCCTCCTCCAATTGGGGCAATGTGCCTACCACGCCGGCAGGCCGCTGGGCCTGCTCTGCCGGTCGGTAGCAGGTCCGCCTACCTTGCAGGCGCGGGCTGCGGCTCTGTCCCTCTGCGTGCCGCTAGGCTTGTTCTGTCGTTGGTCACTGTTCTGCCTACTTTTCAGGCGCAGGCAGCGGCACTGCCCCTCTGCAGGCCTCTGGGGCTGTTCTGCCAGTGGGTCGCAGGTCCGCCTACCTTGCAGGCGTGGGCGGGGGGGGGCGGCTCTACCCTTCCTCAGGCCACTGGGCCTGTTCTGTCTGTTGGTTACAGGTCTGGCCTGTTCTGTTGGTGGTCACAGTTCCGTCTACCTTGCAGGCGCGGGGGGAGGGGGCGGCTCTGCCTCTGAGCAGGCCGCTGCGCCTGTTCTGCCGGTGGGTCGCAGGCCCGCCTACCTTGCAGGAGTGGTTGGCAGCTCTGCCCCTCCGCGGGCCACTGGGCCTTTTCTGTCGGTGGTCACAGTTCCGCCTACCTGGCAGGCGCGGGGGGTGGGGCCACATTTGTTTTTCCATCTTTGAGTAGTGGAAGTCCTTTTCAGTTGGTTGCAGGATCCTTTTACACAACCCTATTAATCTTTGGTGGCTTCTTTGTTTTCTGGAACAACTAAATGTCCTAGTAATTTGTACATATCTGCCTCAGATTTGGAACCAGTGATTTTCTTTACAGAGTCCTGGTTTCTTGTAGAGAGGAAAGATGTTTGGAGATTACCTCCTGGGTACCAGGGGTGCACGTTATTATCAAACCTAGCAATAGTATGTCACATCCAAGATGGAGAGAACAAATAGAACTAGAAAGTAATGAGTTCTATTGATATTTCCAATTCAGTTTTCAGAATACAGAAAAATTTTTAACATCTTTGATTTATATTTGTATTTCTTTTTTCTTATTCTAATTTACACATAAATAATTTACACATAAATAAATGTTTAAAAATAACATGCCAATATTACTTAGTAACAATAACTATTGAGTTCAAGATCTTTTTGTTGGTTTGCTTAAATTTGTATTCCTTAGGTAAATTCCATTGGTCAAAAAACAGTGTTTTAAAGTTACATAAAAGAATTTTTGTGGGGATATGCTATCCACTTGATATACTACGTTAAAACTACAAAACAAGGCATATTTAAAGAAACCTAGCTTCCCTCTGTCTTCTTTATCCTGTTTCTCCTTATAAGTAGCCATGTATGTTATTTGGTTTTCTTTCCATTCGGTCTTTTAGAAAATAGAAATAAATACATAAAACTATTTACCTCTTTGTATTACCCTAAAAGCAGAGTAATATAAACACAATTCCCACTTAGATTTCTCCCATTTAATATTTCCTGGCCATCAGTCCATAGTGTTATGTAGAGATACTTCCTATTTCTTTGTATAGCTATATAATTTCCCAATGTGTGGATGCCATAGTTTATTCAATCTGTTCTCTACAAATGGACATCTCACTCCCTAGTCTTTTTTTATTTTTATTTTTTTTGTAGTTGGACAGCATGCCTTTATTTTATTTGTTTATTTTTTTAATGTGGTGTTAAGGATCAAACCTAGTGCCTCATAGTCTTACTCATAAGCAGAAAATCATCTGAAGAAAATCTTTAACAAGGGAAACAAAACAAAAACATAAACAGTAAAAGGATCCTGAAGCATAAAGCCTTTGCAGCAGGCAAAACCAAAAAATCCACCATTAAGAGTTGCAGGGAGATAAGATCAAAAATGTACATAATCATAAAAAAGAAAATGGGATACTCCAAAAAAGGAAGAATTCAAAAAGAATTCTTCGAAAAGTCAAAGTTTGATATAAAAAAAGTCTTGTAATATAAAATTGAGGAAATTTCCCAGAAACTAATTAAAAAAAAAAAAAAAACTAAAAAGATGGAAATTAGCATTGATTTGAAAATTAAGGGACAGAATTACAGAAACCAATATTGGAAGTCTCATATCTAAATAATATTTCAAAAAAAGAACACAAGAAAAATAAAGGAGAAAAAACCAATTAACAAAATAGTTTAAGATCATATTTCCCAGATTGAAGAGCTTGAGTGTTAAGACAAAGAACCCACACAGGGTACCAAGTAGAACGCACAAATACACCAACATCTAAGCACATCATTGTGTAATTTCAAAACATTGAGGAGAAAAAGAAGATTCTTCAGTCTTTGAAAGATTAAAACAAAAGGAGGTCCAATGAAGATTGGTGATGGAATGTATTTGGAATTCTCAACAACAGTCCTGGAATTTAGAGCTCACTGGATCAAGAGCTTCAAAATTCTGAAGGAAAATGATTTCCATCCTAGAACTTCATACCTAGACAAACTAATATATCAAGGGTGGAGGTTTTCATATAGGAAAACAATCTCAAAAAATTTACTTGATGTATAACATGGGGAGAAAGGCTTCCAACAACAAATAGTAAGCAAACGTGATATTTAAAATAATCAGCTCAAAGACATAAAAGTGACTGCTTCTGGGAAAGTCAGGTGGGAGCGAGGGCACTGCTCTGTTAACTGTACCAATGTATAATTGTGATAAAAATGAAAAAAATAAAAGAAGAATAATGAACAAATTTAAAAGGAAGACACAGCCAACGGGGGTGATGGCTCAGTGTTTGAGTGCAAGCCTAATAAGTGCAAGGTCCTGGGTTCCATTTCTGACCTCGTGAAACAAAACAAAACAAAACTCAGCACCCCCGTGTGACTGTTTCTGGGACAGTGGTGAAAGACAGGAGAAGGGAAAGTGTGACAAGCTCTTGAGATGCTTATGAAAACTGATGAAAAAGCCCCAGGGTAGTGGCACTTCTTCACCACGACTCACTCGCCAATCCCTCCTTGCCTTGCCCTCCTGACGTCAGAGGCTGGCTAGGCCTTCTGGATCTGGAGACTCAAGGCAGCTGCCAGGGAAATGGCAGTACTAAGCGAGGTGGCGTGGGTCTTCTCCATGTCAGCCAGCCTTTCCTGGCTGTGATCAAAATACCGGACAAGAACAACTTTGAGGAGGAAAAGTTTATTTTGGGCTTGCGGTTGGTTTCAGTCCACCGTGAGGGGACTCCACTGCTCTGGACCGAGGTGAGGAGAAACATGGCGGAAGAACGTGGTGGAGGAACGCAGTTGGGCTCACCGCAGCCTGGAAACAAGAGAGTGAGCGAGAGCTGAGGGACACGAGAAAGGAACCCCAGAGGCAGCCCTCAGCCACCTACATCCTTCAGCCATGACCCACCTGCGTCCAGCCACCACCCAGTAATCCGTCCTAATTCTTAATCCATCAAATGAAAGAATCCACTGGAGAGGCTACAGCTCTCATCATCTAGTCGTTTCACCCGTGAACATTCCAGAATTGTCTAACATGATTTTATTTTTTGGTGGTGGGGGGTGGTGGTGGTGCACCTCACATCCAAACCACAATACTAACAGAATTGGGCGATGATGGGTAATGGATCCCAAGAAGGGCATGTAAAGACCCCTGGAAGTTGGAAGGATCATCGACGTCTGGTAAATAGCCAGCAGCCTGGACCATTTGGAAGTTGGCAGTGGTTCCCAAGCCTTGCTACCTGTCATAATCACCTGGGCAACTTTGAAAACCCGGCTGCCCCTGACATACCCCCTACCAATTAAATCAGACTGTTTGGGAGTAGGACTCCGATATCATGATTTTTAAAAGTTCCCGAAGATTCGGAACCATGGGAGTTTCGTGTTCGTACAAGGAGGTCGGTGGGAAGGGTAGGATAAAACCGAGTCTCAATTGCTGGGTTACTAATGGAGTCTCTCGTTGGCAACCGGCTGCCGCTGGAGGCATTTGAACGGGAAGTGATGCAATATATTTGAGGAAGGTGAATGCACAGGCGACATGGGAGGCGGTAGATTCTAGAATCAAGGAGACCACTAGATGAGACTGGGAGACCACGTCTTGACTCACAGGAAAGCACGTGGGGTGGATGTCTCAGGCGCATCGCTGCGTTAGGAAGGCCTCTCTGCCTCTTTTTAAAAACAACACCGCTCCTCTGGCTGAAGCTCCGTGGTCTCCTCGTCCCCCAAGAGGGGCGCCTGGTGTGGTGAGGGCCACCAGGAGGCGGTGTAGGCCGCGGCCTCGCCCAGGGCAGAGAGCTTCCCTCTCTGGTTGGGTCGGATCCCTGTCCCAGAGAAGCTGTGAAGGCCCAACCGAGTGGAGGGTGGAAGTGGGTGTGTTGCCCAGAACCGTTGGGGGATGTGACAGCCTGGGGTGGCCCTAACCGTCCCCCAACTCTTTGGGTCTTCATTGTCTTTCCAGGAGGTAGGGGAAGTAGGCCAAGACCTCGCTTGGTTCCTTGCCTGTTGCGACCCGCGGGGAGCGGTGGACTCGACATGAACACTGCCGTGAGCGTCAAGAAGCCCGGGGCCCCGCTGCCCGCCCCACTCCAGAACCCCCAGCGCCCCCAGAGTGGAGGGGCGAGCACACAGTGAGTATCAGCGTTCGCCCATGGCTGAGGTGGCCGGAAGTGGGAGCCTGGGCCGCTTAGGGCTGGAGGGAGACCGAGGGAAGGAGGGACGCCACGGAGGCCATTAGCGACCACGCTGGGCCTCCCGACCACTGAGAGGAACGAGTTGGCTGACGGCCGAGGCTGGGGCAGGAGTGTGCGCCCCGTCCCTCGAGGCAACGGGCGCGAAGCACTCGTTTTTCAAAGGCGGCCGAGAGCCACCCCATTGGAGCCCTCACATGCATGATGTGAGACACCGAAACGCCCCTTTTGAACACGATGACAAACACCCCCTCCCACCCAGCGGCGACGTGCACGTAACAGTTTTCGGGCTCTCGCAACTACGTGGAAACTTGGCCTCGGTCTGGTCTGCGGC
>NW_026000241.1:16578461-16583157 GCF_001458135.2 Marmota marmota marmota
CCCCCGGGGCACGCACTGGGGAAGGCTGGCTCCCGGGCGCGGGGTTCGGCGGGGCACCGAACGGCGCCAGGCTGGAAGGGCGGGATTCGCGGGGAACTTTGAGAGCGCTGGCCTCTTCCCGGCAGGAGGAGGCCTCCTTCCCTGCCCATCCGGATGGGCTTGCCTGAATGGGGCCGCATGGCCCACCTTCCTCCCCTGACGGAGTAACGGAGCAGGGTGGCAGCTGGAGGCCCAAGACAGAGCACCAGAGTCCTCAGAAGCCCAAGCTTTCTGCTTCTGAGAGTTTCCCAGCGTGTGCTTGGACCCTGTTGCTTTGGAAGAGCTCTCTGCTCCGCTCACTTCCCCAACCCTAGTCCCGCGCTCATGCCAGCAGGGAGCCCTCAGCCCCACTGAGATGGGCTTGCTGTGCTGGCCACCGGTTCTTCAACTTGGGGGCGTTTCTGGCCTGATGCAAGCTTTGGTGTTTCCTAGGAAAATTTTTTAGGGAGGTGTGCAACTTGAAAAAAAAATTGAAGAGAAAGAAAAAGGGGGTTCTGAGGTCTCCAGTGTCCCTATCTGCCCCCAGCCCAGTTGCTGTTGGCCCAGTTGCCGTGCAGCAGGCAAGCTTGGACCCAAGTACTGATGTTCTCTCCTGCTGCCTAATGCTGAGCCTTCTTGTGCCAGGCATCTTTTTGAAGCAAGGCTGTTACCCTGATGGTGTCTTTTGTTGAACACCTTTGGTGCTTTCTAGAAAGTATCATATTGGGTGGCAGGTTTGGTGGCGGGTGTCAGAAGTTTGTTTCAATTGTGTTTAGTCAAGTCTGTTTTGTAGGATTGTAGGATGGGTTCTTGAGTCTGAAGTACCCTTTGCAGGCTTTTGCATCCTCTACAGGGGATAAAGGTGGGATGGGTGTATGTGGCAAGTGCTCCCAGAGTAGAATCTCCCTGCTACTGAGGGTTTTCAGTCTTTTTTTTTTTTTGGATCAAGACCCACAATAGAGATTCTCACACCCATGTACATAGAGGTTTATAAAACTACATCAAGAGCTTCTTTTGGTCGATCCTTGTTTTCTACAAGGTGAGACACACTAATTCTATTTTGTTGGACTTAATGTATTTTAAAAAGCTAATCATAATTCATTAACTTGACTTTATGACTGACTAACCAGTTTTAGGTGACAACTGCAGAGCTACAGATGCTTTTGGTTACTCTGGTTCTGGCTGTCTATTCATAGGGAGCCCAGTGAGGCATTGTGAGAGTGCTGGGAAGGTGGGTACATAATGATTCCTTTTTTTTTTTTTTTTTACTGTCATATTTTGGAAAGAAGAAGAAAGGAGAGTGCTTCAAGACTGCAGTAGACTTTGGACCTAAAGCTTTCAACGGGGATTCTTTAAGTCTTTCCTTAGAATTTCACAGCTGCAGTGTCAAGAACTGAGCCTTAATTATTTCGTAGAGGAAGCATTTGCACCCCAGGAAGACCATGGCTTGTTAGTCATTAGCTGCTAGAGTAGTGGATATGGTATTAGACATCTGCTTTCTTGACTTCCCTGCCCATGACAAATAGAGAATTTGTCCTCTGGCATTTTTAAACTTTCCTTTACAACTTGGTACTGTTTTTCTGTGGTTGCCACCAAAGGCCCATTCTGTGGTGTATACCCTCTTATTTTATCTTTGCTTCTTGGAATGAAGATTCTTTTAGCAGCAAAGAAGAGTCTACAGGTCCCATGTCTTTGACATTTTTGAGAATTGAAGTGGAGTTTGGAGTGTGGGCATCTGGCCATTGTTTTTAATGACCTTGAGGAATGAACCCTCCTTTGCTTTTCCAGATGGGCAAGTGAAGCTGACAAGTCAGAGCTTTGCCCTCAGAATGACTGCAGGCTCACTGGTTTTGGAGCAAGTTTCCTTGGAGTGCAGCCTGAGGTTTTCAAGGCCAAACTTCATTACAAGAAATCTTTTCAAGGAAGAGGAGTTTGGGGGAAATGAACTTTCATCTTAGCAAAGATGACACTAAGTTTCAGCAAAGTTCTGTGCTGGGGGCAAGTGGTAGGATGAATTTAACGTTTTTTTAAAAAAGCATTAAAACAGATAAAAGTCATTTTGGGAACTCAAAAATGTCATAGTGTTGAAACCAACAGCAGTATGGTTTTCTTTTTTGGTTGTTCATTCTTCCCGACCAGACATTTTTCTTGGTCTCAGGTTGTATAAGTAAGTATTGCCTTATTTCTTTGGTTTTGTTGAAAATATGGAAGAGTGAATGAATTGGGTAAGTGAATGATACTCTGGACTCAGTTAACCTGAATCAATTCCATTTATTGCCTGGATGTTGACTCTTAATGCCCATGCTGCAGTCACCATAGCATGCCTGTCTAAGCGCCCACGAGCCTGGTGAGCTGATGGTACTCCCTGTATGTCTTTTGGAACCAAGCCAAATCTAAATTTAGCTTTATCTGTCTTCAAAGTTCTAGTGATATTATTTGGATTGGGATGTTTTATTTAGTTAATTTTTCTGTGCTGGCATTTGAACCTAGGGCCTTGTGCATGGTAGGTAAGCACTTTACCTTTGAGTTACATTCCCAGCCCAAATGTTTTTATTTTCTAAGCACTGGGTCTTTCTATCAATGGGATAACACTTGAAAAGGGTCAGGGTTGCTAGCCCTGGAAAAACAGTGATGATATTTTAGAGGAGACAAGGCCAGTGTAGAAAATATGAAGAATTATAGCACCCATACTGGGCTTTTTTTTTTTTTTTCAGTACTAGCGATTGAACGGTAGGATCTTACACATGCTAGACAAGTGCTCTACCACTGAGCTACATCCCCAGACCCCTTTGAAATTTTTTTATTTTGAGACAGTGTTTCTAAATTGTTCAGGCTGACCTTGAACTTGTGATCCTCCTGCCTCAGCTTACTGAGAAGCTGGAATTACAGATAAGCACCACTGTGCCCAGCTCATCCTGGTCAATCTTGATTCATTGTGACAAGAATGCTTAGATAGCAGCCTTGAACTGGGATGGACTTATCTTTCATGTCCAGCTGTGGCTTCCTGGGCAATCTCATTTGGTTGAGCCTGGGCCACATCATTCTTTATCAGAGTCTACTGTACCTGGGAGCCTCCAAACTTGGTGACTTCTAGGGGTCATCCCATTCAGTCCTGAACACTCTGTTCAGGTACTAAGGATACTCATGAGCTAGCCTCCAGAATTTCTGATGTGCTCTTTCTCCTTATCTATTCTCACCTCTTTTTTTGCTTTTCATTTTTTCAGGTCAATTTTGCTCCTTAGATATATCTGAGGGCATTGTATTGGGCTAAAGAAGGATGTAAACATAAAACAGACCTGCTAATGATGATGAAACAGAGTTAATGTCAGGAAGACCTGTGAGAATGGGTTAGTGAAAATGCAGGCAAGCGCTTGGGGTTTTTAGGTCCTGAATGCATCTCAGGAGGAAGTATGGGAGGTCAATTTAGAGCTGTACCTAAACAAGATGAAGAGAACTTCAAGCAGGTGGAATGAGGTCGAGAGAGAGAGAGAGAGAGAGAGAGAGAGAGAGAGAGAGAGAGAGAAACATTTTACAAAAAAGAAATTATATTCCAAATACCAATGTAATCATAATAGTTTATCCTGTACCAGGCTCTATATAAAGTGTATTTCATATATTATTTAATTTCCATAGAAGTATTGTGAGTAATCCTCATTTTACATCTCTACCTACATAGAATATGAGCTTCATGAGGGGAGTAGTGGTTTTCTGTCAGTCTTATTCACATATTCCAAGCATCCAGCAGAGTGCCTAGAACACAGTAGACAATCAATTAACATTTATTGATTGACTGAGAAAATGTAGAGTCCAGGTCCAAGTCATGTAAGGCAATACTGTTCCTGTTTCTAGTAAATAAAACTGAGGCCTGGAGTTAAGTGAATTTTGCTGCCTGACATCAGGCCTGAAAGAGGTGAAAGTGGCACTTGAACTCAGGTTTCTAGGCTTTTTGTTCTGTGAGGAGGATACTGAGTTCTTATGTCATCCTCTGGTGCTAGCCCCAGCCCTATTACATTGCATTGCAAAGACTTTTAAGTTGGAGGGAGCCGGGTGAATTTGGAGTCATATGAATATAACACAGCAAGAATAGTGTTGGAGAATGTTGGGAAGGTAAGGTAAGTGTTGTGTATGGAAATCTGAGCTATTTGGGCATTATTCTAAATGAGGTTAGAAGCCATGGAGTGAGTGAGTGTGTGTGTGTGTGTGTGTGTGTGTGTGAGTGTGTGTGTGTGTTTTATTTATAAGGTTAACTCTGGAGGGTGGGAGTGTGGATGAATCAACCTGGCCAAAGTCTACATATTTTTCAAGGCCAAGTCAAGGCCCTGTTTTTCAGGAAATTGTCAGCACACACGTTTTCATTAAAGAACTTTTGAGAAATGCATCCTTAGGTGACTTCATTATTGTGTGAACATCATAGAGCGTATGTACACACACTGGGAGGGCTGGGAGGTCACTGAATGATGTAGTTTAATGGGATCACCCTCATATCTGCAGTCTGTTCTTAACCAAAACATTGTTATGGGGTGCATGACTGTTACAGAGAGACTAGGGGAGGGATCTGGAGGAGGGAATGACTGGACTGCTGTTATTCATAACTCAGGATCTCCTTTGAATGAGAAAGCACCTTTGTTCAAGACCTGTCACAGGAATGCTGTGTGCCTTTTTTTTTTTTTTTTTTTTT
>NW_026000241.1:16583181-16595597 GCF_001458135.2 Marmota marmota marmota
TTTTTTTTTTTTTTTTTTTTTTTTGGCTTCTCAACTTCACAAGTATAGCTTCCAGGTGCTCCAAGGGAGAGCAGAAGCCTAAATGAAGGGAATAGCAAACTGGATTTAGCACAAATACCTGAATCAAGATTTTTAAATAAATGGCTGGAAACTATGGCTGGTGGATACTTAACCTCTTCATTTGTCTTGAGGTAGCATGTTCAATGCTAACCTCTCAGTGGTTCTTCAGATTGGCTTTTGCAGGAGTTTGATTTTAAAGCTTATCTTCTACTTTTTCCCAGTCATCCTCACCTTTTGTGTACTTCATCTCTCTCAGGGATTGTGAACACAGTTTTTGGTTTTAGACTTGGGTTTGAATCTTTTTAGAGAACTCCATTCACTTGTGTGGATATTTTGGATTTTTAAAATTGGGCTAATTGTACCCCTCTTTTATTGAATGTTGTTAGAATTATTCAGAGAGAAAATGCCTAGAAGGGTTTGGCACAGGGCCTGTCATATGGTAAGTACACAAAAGATTTTACCTGTTCCCATGCAACTGCCTTGAATTACTCTCATTCAAACAGCAATAGGGAAAACAGCAGTCTGTGGCCTCTGAGGAGGTATTGTGGGTCTACCACTGCCACAAACTGAGAGGGAGGTGTTCATATGGCTCCCTCTTTGGAGGTTTAATGCACCAGTAGTAGAAACTGATCTATCTTTGCCTTTTAGTGTTATTTCTTGATCATTTTCCAGGTGTCTGACTTGGTTTTTAGGACTTGAAATGTCTGTCAGGGCCCAAATCATCTGCATACTATCCAAGATTAAAATTTGATGTAAGGCTTTTAGCTTGTTTTTCCTTGAGGATGACTGTCTTTAGGCAGAGTTTACATTCTTCTTCTTTCTTTGGAGTTAAAGTATTTCTTTTTTGGGGGGGGTGAAATTGTGGGGATGGTAGATGGTACTCATTTTTTTGGAAAATATTCTTACTTGGAAAAATAATGAGTTGGAAACTCTAATTTAGGTCCCCTTCAGTTTCTTTTGGTGTGTGCAAATGTTATTGTTTGCCAGTTCCAAAAATTTAGGAACTGCTGATCTATGGGATTATTCTTTAACAGTTTTGAATCTCCAGGACTATAATTGCACATGCAGATATGTGGCCTTGGATGCTGACCATTAAATTCTGAATGAATATTTTTAAATTTGTAGGTGTCTTTCTCCTTTTCTCCCCTATTAGCCAACAGCTTTGGTGATTTTATTTCAGTTGGACTTAATCTGGTTAGTATTTTGTGTGGTTGGCTTTGATTTGGCATCTTTATCCAAGGGAACAGCTGACAGTTCAACATTTCTTGGCTTTCCAAGAAATGGCAAGAAATCCAGCACTATTAGTGAAATCATTTAGTCCAAAATAACTGTCCCTCCAACTTTCTTCCTTTTCCACTAAGCTAATCATCTGTCTCTGATAAAGAAGCAGCCAGGAAATTATTTATTTATTCAACAATGCTGAGCCCTTGGGTTGCAGAAATAATGATTAACAAAAGACTTAGTTTCTGCCTTACGAGAGTAGGCTGCTGGTGAAAACATTTAAACAAATAAATGTTTAGCACAGAGTTTCTGAGACTTAGCACAGTACCTAAAACATAGATGCTGTTGTATATATTTCCAAATATATTTCCAAAAAGGTGAGTAAAGAGCTCACACAAAGGTGTTCAGAGCAGCAGCAGTTACTGTGGCCAGAGAATGGCCCAGAAAATCTGAAAGTTCCCTGGGGAAGAGCTGATGTGGACGGAGGCAGGTAGGGTGAGGCCCTAGGTGATATTGGAGGGTTTTTCATCCTGGACACAGCACATGATCTGATGGACTTGGGAACTGACTCACTGATGGTGTTGAGGAGGCTGAGCTGGAGCTGAGTGAGACTAGAACAGGGAGAGCAATGAAAAGGCCAGTACTACATTAACACAGGATGGTGAGGAAGATATTTCTGGATGGTGTGTTGAACCAAATTCAGAGATAGCTATTCTGAGGCCTGCAAATGCCCCTTTTTCTGCTTCTCTCTGGGTATAGGTATCATGTTCTCTTACTGAAGATTGACTTCTCAGTGGAAAGTAAGGCTGATCCCCTCTGGAGCCTCCTACCCGAGCTTCCATCTCCACTTCCCAAAGTTCCAGTTCAGAAACTCCCAGAGAAGGGCTCTGACCTGTTATATTTGGCACATGAAGAGCACAAGGCCCTGGGGCTTGTGTCTGTGCACCTTAGCTCTTCCCTGAGAAGGCCTTTGCATTGAGGTGAGCAGCCAAACCAGAGCATGCCTACTATGATGACACTGTCCTCTAGCTGGAAAGTGTTTCTTAGGTCCTGTAAACAGATGCTTTTCTTCCCAAAGGAACAATTCAGTAGTAAAAGATTTGGGGCCATTTTCAAATATCCTAGTGCTGACCTCTCCTACTCTAATCATCAGCCTCATCTACCTTGGGAAGTGGTCAAGGCCTTGAGATTCACAGCTTTTTTTGCTGTAGCTGCTTATCTGACTGGTAATTTCAGGTAACCCCTTTCAAAAATACTAGGGCATTGTTTTCACTAAAGGTTTTCTCTTTGTTGGGCAAACAAAACAAAGGTTCTGTAAATATTGCAGGAATTATACTCAATAATGGGCAGGGATCCCCAATGCCTCTTGGACATTAGCTTGAGTTGTCATGGACCAAAGGTAAGACTTGCATTCTAGTCTTGGCTTTCCTGCCTACCCAGAGGTGATGGGGGCAGGGAGCTGAGGTGAGTGAGCCCGGATTTCACCTTTGGTGTTCTTTACTGTGTCATCTGACTTTGGTACTAAGAGTCTCCAAGTCTTGGATTACTTGCTCTAGAAATTGTAGTTCAAATATCTCAATTTGTTAAATTCTTTCTATTTATATGATTCAATGAGGTATTATATTAGTTTCCTAGGGTGGCAGTAAAGAATCACCACAAACTGGGTGACTTAACAGAAATTTATTCTTTCATAGTTCAGGATTATTCTGCCAACTCCTAGATCTGTTCCCTAAAGATCACCACTCTCACTAGTTTCCTAAGTGCCCTTCCAGAATTTCTCTCAATAGATCAAGTGTACACATACATGCACACATTCATACACATCCTTAAAGCTCTCCAAGTTGTTCTCCAAGTTGCTCTATAAATTGCTTTCTATTTTGATTTATTCACTTTAATTGCATATTTTGACATCCTTTCCTTTTTATCTAGATCTACCTTATAGTTTTAAACAATGTTCTGTTCTAAGCTGTATCACACTTTATCTAAACTTCTCCAGTTGTTGGACTTTCGGATTTGTATTATTTTGCTTTTACAGAGAATGAGGCAGTGAACCTCCTTATATCCTTGAATAAACTGTGGTTGTAGAATAAATTCCCAGCAGCTAAATAGCTATGTTACAATTTTGTGCATTTAACATATACCACTTCATTCTGCCATCAGCAGTACATGAGAGTGCTCTATTCACAATTTTGTTGATTTAGGGTACCATTAAACTTTTTTCAGGTCCTTTTAGTGTATTCCTATAGATTCCTATACATTGTAGTTTTCATGGATTCATATATTTCACTTTTCTTTATGGTTTCTACTTTTAGTATCAGTAGAGTGGACTTCTCAAAATTGAAGATTACCTACTCCCCCACCACTACATTAAAAATTGTTATAATTTATGTCATTCAGGTATCTAGAATATAAAAAGGTTAAGAAGAAAAATCTCCCCTTCTCCACCCTCTGCTCTGCTTCCAATAAAGATAAATAGTTTAATTTCTAGAAGTTCCTTCCAGAATTTCTTTATGTATTTGTAAGCAAATGCAAATACATATTCTTATTCAGCTCCTCATTTATTTATTTATTTTTTACACAAAAGGTAGTGTAGAAGACACAATGTTCTATATCTCTTTTTTTGAAATATATTTTGGATCCCAGATTGGTACATTTTTTTGTTCTTTTTTTTTTTGGTACCGGGGATTAAACCCAGAGGGGTTTAACCACATCCTTTTTTGTATTTTATTTAGAGACAGGGTCCCACTGAGTTGCTTAGAGCCTCACTAAGTGGCTAAGGCTGGCTTTGAACTCAGGGTCCTCCTGCCTCAGCCTCCCAAGGCGCTGGGATTACAGGCGTGTGACACCGCACCTGGCTCTTTAAAAAATATGTTGTATTTATATGCAATAAAATAATTTTAAGTGCCCTTAGTCAATCCTGTTGTAAGATTCTGTGAAATCAATTCTTGGCTGATGTGTTGGCACACACCTGTAATTTCAGGGACTTAGGAGGTTGAGGCAGGAGGATTGCAAATTCAAGGCCAGCCTAGGCAGTTTAGCACAATCCTGTTTCAAAATAAAAGAAGGAAAAGGACTAGGTATGTAGCTCAGTGGTAGAGTGCCCTGAGTTTAATTCCTAGTACTGCAAAACAAAACAACAAACAACCACCCCCAACCAATTCCATGTTGATGGGCATTAAAGTTAAGTCCAGATCAAAGTGATGTAAACATCATTTTTTTTAGATATTGGGCATATTTCTTCTTCAAGTGATTAAAGATGATCTAAAATTTGTACCTACATTTTCTTTTAGTGCTTTTCATTTCTTTTTCTCAGTACTTTAAAAAATGGGATATTTATATGCAATAAAATAGATTTTAAGGGCCCTTAGTCAATGAATAAGCACAGCAAATGTATACATACACCTATGTGACCAACCACCCTGATCAAAATATAGAACAATTCCACTCTGTCAGAATGCTCATCCATATCTCTTTCTAGTCAGTATACCTGTCTCCCTAGGCAACCAGTTTTCACTCTTTCTTTTTTAAATATCTGTATTTATTTATTTTTATGTGGTGTGGAGAATCGAACTCAGTGCCTTACACACGCTAGGCAAGTGCTCTTCCACTGAGCCACAACCCCAGCCCCAACAACCACTCTTCTTATTGTTTAGATTTGCCTGTTCTAGAACTTCATCTAAATGGAATCACACAACATTTGCTATTTTGAGTCTGACTTCTTGTGTTCAGTCTAATAATTTTTGAGATTCTTTATATTGCTATGTGCATTAGTGGTTTGTTCTTTTTTATTGCTATGCTATTTTTTTTACATTCACTTTTTTTTATTCATTTGGAACTAATTTTGGCATTTGATGTGTATTTTCTATTGCTGCCATATAAAATGACTACAAACAGTAGTTTAAAACAACACAAACTTATCATCTCATTGTCTGTAGGACACAAGTCTGGGTTAGTTTGGTTTGTTTCACAAAGCTAAAATTGGGATGTTGGCTGCTGGGTTCTCTTTAGGAGAGTCTGCAAAGAATCCTCAACCAAACTCATTCGTGTTGTGGCAGGATCTAGTTCCTTGTAGCTATAGGTGTGAGGTATCCTGTGTCCTTACTGAATGTCAGCTGGGAGACCTTTGGTGTTTTAGGGCCACCTACGTTCCTTTACCTTCAAGGCCTACAGTGATCGACCTGGTCATTTGTGAAGCTTGGTCTGCTACCTCTGTCCTGCCTTCATCTTCCCCTGTATCTTTCTGGTTCTAGCCACAGAGAGTTCTTTGTGTTTAAGGATTCATGTAATTTAGATTGAGCTCATTCAGATAATCCAGGATAACATCCCTGTCTTAAGGTGTATAATCCCAATTATATCTACAAATTCCCTTTGCCATATAATGCTATGTATCCACAAATACTGGTGATCAGGGTATGGACATCTTTGGAGAGTCCATCACTTAGTTTACCATATGGTGTGAAGTAGAAATTTAACCTCTTTTCCAGACATTTAGCCAGTTGTGCTGATTGATTCATTCTTTCCCAGTTTATTTCAAAAGCAACCTTTATCACATATGGAATTCTTTTATAATATATATTTATTTCCTATTTTTCTGTTTTATTACATTGGTGTGTTTACTTTCATATATGAGTAATACATTGTAAAATTAGATAAATCTTATAAATACATTTTAAAATGTTAGAGAAGATTCTCTTTTGATACTTCTGTTTAATTAAATTCTACTGGCTATTTTGGTATGTTTATTCCTTTGAATGAACTTGATAGTTCTTCCATTAATTTTTTTAAACATCTTTTTATAAAATTAAATTTTTGTTGAAAATATATAGTCATTGATATGGAAAGATTTGACATTTTATGATAACGAATTTGCCCAAGCAGAAACGTGGAGTATTTTTAAAATTCAAGACTATGTGTTTGAGTGAATTTTGTTTTTTCCTCAAATAAATCTTGCAAACTTAAATCTATTCATATATACTTTATAAAGAGATTTTTAAAAATGCTCCTATAAGAATTACATATGTTCATTTTTTAAATTAAAAATTTTTT
The DNA here is from genome assembly GCF_001458135.2 of Marmota marmota marmota. Taxonomy (NCBI): domain Eukaryota; kingdom Metazoa; phylum Chordata; class Mammalia; order Rodentia; family Sciuridae; genus Marmota; species Marmota marmota. The sequence continues at coordinate 16,589,509 of NW_026000241.1, forward strand.
AGTTACTCTAGTTTTTCTTTGAAAATCTGTAGTTTATGTTCTCAGGTTATTTTAGTCCTCTGATAATTTAAGCCTGCAAACCTCAAATCATAAAGCAGTGTCAATATAATTAACCTCCCTAGGAGTCCTGCTTCTGCTTTTCTCACATAGCAAACTGTTCCATTTGTAATCTAAAATTTAATGAAAAACATGTTTTGAAGTACTGTTTAGTCGAGGGACAAGAGTGAGTCAGTCTGAGGTGAGTCAGGTCCTAAAATGAATATCAGGGGAAATTTAGGACTTTAAAGTTGGCTATATTGAAAATTCTGAACAGCTAATCAAATAGGGATCAAACCAGTGGAATAAAAGGCTTTTTTCCTTCTCCCTTTTAAACAAAACAAGTTGTTTCATGAAGTCAGGAAATTTTCTTTACAACTTGCTTTGCAAGGTTAACAGCAGCATTGTTGGGTCTCACCTTGGCTTTGCAGGTTGTCACTCCATTTTTTTTAAGGGGACAAGTAGTAAGGAAACTTAAAATTTCATATTTATGGGGATGCTATGGAGCAGTTAACGAGTTTCTAATTGTAATACTGTGGGCAGTAAATAGGGGATGCTTGGAGGAGATATGAATTGAGTTTATTCAATACAACCGGTGACCCCACATTCTGTGCCAAAATGTGGTACAGAAATAATTTCAAGAGAACTTCATAGTTACAGGTGTTATTCATCTTTATATGTTGAGTGTTGTGCATCATAGAAAGAATGCATGAAGCTCAGAGATGGCAACAGGATAGTGCAAAGAGCATGGAAATACCCTGCACACTGAAATTCTGGGAAACAGCCTTCATTTATCCATCATGCTCACACACAAGGAATTGGAAGCTAAATTTTCCACTGAATAGAAAAATAACATTTTAGATGTTGCACCTGGATTACTATTCTATCCAGAACCACATTCTCCAATAGAACTTTCTGCAATGATGGAGGTACTCTAGCTCTGTACTGTCAGATATGGTAACCAGGAGCCAGCCACACATTGCCATGGAGCACTTGAGACATGAATAGAGTGATTGGGAAGCAGAAGTTTAATTGTATTTTGGTTAATTTAAATTTAAATTTCAATATCTTCATGTGTCTAGTGGCCACCATATTGGACAGAATGTTCTAAATAGAATAATAAAAGAATAGTATAGGAGCCAGATCAAATAGTAATAGTTAAAGCTAAATCACCATGTTTTTAGCTTTAAGTAACAGAAAACCCAATGTAAGCAATAAGAATATTTATTGCTTCATTTTGAGACACTCTATTGCTTGGCAAACCCAACAGTCCCTGTCAACCTCTTTTTCTGCCTATCATTATAGATCCAGATAGTATTTCTAACCAGTGACACAGGTGGGATCTACTTAGGGACTTTGGGAAAGTTTCCTTTTTTGTGGAATAGTTGAGTGGTATGGGGTTGTGTGTGGCTCTTCCCTTTGCCCTATTACTGCCTTGAAGGTTATACCTAGAGTTTTAGCAGCTTTCTTCAACCCTCCACAGACAAACATGAGGGCACAACGCCAGTGTGTTTATAATGGTGTCACAGAAAGATGCAGAACTACTTTTACCCCCTGACTTTTGATTATGTGAGAAAATTACTGCTCCTGGTTTAAGCCATGTTCACATATTCTGTTTCTGGGATTCAGATACATCCTAACTGATGTTTTCACATAAACAGAAGTAAGTCCAGAGATGGGGCAGGCTTTAACATTCTTTCAAATCAGTGCCTCCCATCAGTTTTCCTGTGATTCCTTGGGCTTGGTCCTCTTTATTTGAGTGTTGGTTTTATCCTTAGGCCAGAAACAAACTGAAGCTGAAGTTAGGGTCACATATCTACACATCACAATGTCTAGATTCACAGCCTCACATCTGTATTAGACATGCCCCAAGAAATAATGATCCTTTTCTGGAAGCTTGTTCAAAAAAGTGATAAAACATTTCTCCAGAGTCCTTCAAAAAACACTTCTTACGTTTTGAGGTCCAGAACTGTGCCCCATGCTCAATACTGAACCAACCCCTGGCAGGGAGCAGGATTTGCTCATCAAAACCTTAGAAATGGGGCTGGGGTTATAGCTCAGCAGTAGAGCACTTGCCTCACACATGTGAGGCACCGGGTTCGATCCTCATCACCACATAAAAATAAATAAAATAAATGAAGATATTAAAAAACAAACAAACATTAGGAACTAGGAATAGAGTCGGCTTTTCTTAAAGCCAGGGGCTTTTGGAGGGGACAGAGGTAAATAACTGAATCAAAATTGGGGTTCAGTTAGACAGGAACAGTTTCTTTAAATGGCCCAAGAATGGATCCTATAGCCAAATGGGTAGATTGTCAGAGCTTCCTAAGTTGTAAATATCATTAAGGGTCAACTTTCACATTTCTACCATAAAAGATTAACCTGTTTTTATTACAAAACCATTTCCTGGCACCAGGCTATCTCTAGAATCTAATGAAATCTCCTTAGCCACTTATCGGTAATTGGTGCCTTAGAAAATTTATTTCCTGAGCTTATTTGTGTGCTGTATAGCTGAATGATGACTGTAAGGTGTCTAGGTCAGAGTCCACTCTTCTCCCAGCTCTTTGGTAGTGATATTACTAAGCTGAGAAAATGGTTCTCATTGTTATCTAGTGGTCTTACATATTGCTACCTAATAGTTACTTATTAAAAACAACACAGGGCTGGGGATATAGCTCAGTTGGTAGAGTGCTTGTCTCACACGCATAATGCCCTGGATTCAATCCCCAGCACCACAAAAACCAACAACACAATTCTCTGTGGTTGAGTCAGATCTTCATAAAATAGGACATTCATATGGCCCATAAACTTAAGAAAAGGCACTCAACGTTTTTAGTCATCAGGAAAATGCTAATTAAAACCACAGTGAGATACCACACTGGCTAAATATGAAAACACTGACAATACCTAGCATTGAAAATACTGGCAGTTTATACTCTCAGCATACTGCTTTTGGGAGTATAAATCCATTCAACTACTTAGAAAACTGGTGGTATCTACCAAAACTAAACAGTGTATCTCCTCTGCACCTCACCGATTTTCACCCAGTGCAGACATTATTCACTGAGAGACATGTACAAGAATGTTTATAACAACTTCATTCATAATTATCTCAAACTCATCAACAAATGGATAAATAAGTGATCATCAATAGAATGGATAAATAAATTGTGACATGTTCATACAACAAAACATTGCACTGCAATAAGAGAATGGGACTGGTACTTGCAATACTATAGGTGAGTCTTACACAGATAAAGTTCAAGGAAAGAAATCAATTAAGAAGGGTTCCCACTGTGTGGTTATGAGGTTCAAGGACAGGCAAAACTCATCTATGGTTGAGAAGTCAAAATAGTGCTGGAGGTGGGATTAGATTAGAAATGGGCAAGAGGGAATCTTCTCAGGACCTGGAAATGTTCAAATACAAATTTTGGTGGGAGTTACATGAATTTAAAAATTCAATGAGCCAGACATTTAAAGACCAGTGCCTGTTACACGCATTATTGTGTTTTATCTCAATAAAAATGTTACCAGAAAAAAGGGGGGCCTGTTTAAGATAATGGGATATGACAGATCCCTATTGTATCTCTTTTTATTACCAATGTATGGTAATTTTGATATATGTTATCTGACAATTTGACTGTAACCCCACGTGTATTTGTTGCATAATGTGATCATTCTTATGGTCACAGAAATTATACTGTGAGTTCCACCTGCTTGTGATGCCTGCTAAGAGATGAGTTTTAATTGCTATCTTGTCAATAGGGCCAGGCCTTCTTGTGGTTTTGTAAATAATTTGTATCTTGGCTGCCTTTACTTCTGGGGTATGCATGTAAATAAATACTAGTAAAGATGGGGGAGGCTTTGGTATCCTGCCATGTTTTAGGGATTTTGGTGTAGCATAGTGTGCATAAGTTAAATAAGTAAATTTCCTGTTATACATGGAATAGAAATACAAGTCTAGAAAATGTTCCTTTACATTGATGCTTTAATGTTTCTGTTTCTGGATTTCCAATTCATTTCTCTTTTACTTAGATTTCCTTTTAAACTGTGGTAAAAACCACAGAATTTTTCATTACCGTTTTTAAGTGTGTTTACAGGTTAGTAGTATTAAGTACATTTTCACTGTTGTCCAACTGATCTCTAGAACTTTTTCATTTGCAAAACCGAAACTCTGTATTTCTTAGACATAACTCCACATCTCTCCTTTACCCCACTCCAGTCAACCACCATTCTGCTTTCTGACTATATGAGTTTTATTTCTGTAGACACCTCAGAGAAATGGAACTACATTTGTCCTTCTGTGTCTTGTTTTTTTTTTTTGGTCTTTTTTTTTGTGTGTGGCATATAGGATTGAATCCAGGGGCATTCTATTATTAAGGGAGTCCAGCCATTTTTATTTTATTATCTTTTACAATTTTGAGGCAGGGTCTCACTAAGTTGCTGAGGCTGGCCTTGTACCTATGATTTTCTTGCCTCAGCCTCCTGAAGTCTCTGAGATTACTGATGTTAAATGTTTTACCCCATAGAGTCAGTGACATAGAATGGTTATTCACAGGGGGCTGGAGACTCTGTGTATGTAAAAGAAAATTCAGTAGTATTACATTTATATTTGAAATCAAAGTTCCCATTTGTATAATGCAGAGTAAAGTTTGGCTAAAAGACTTGAAGTTGATTTCTCCTGCCCCCTACTCTCAGTCCCATGAAGTCCATCAGCAACTCTTATTGGCTCTTCCTTCTGAATTCATTCTATATTGGCCTGTTCTTTTCCATTTTGCCTTTGGCTAGGATGATCCAGAAATATCCCTTAGGACTTATTAATCCTCAGCTTAAAATCTTCTAGTGCTGTACTGTCCAGTGCAATAGCCACTAGTCAAATATGGCTCTGTATGTATTTACTTAATTAAAATTAAGTAAAATTTAAAATTCAGTTTTTCAGTCATACTAACCATATATGTAATAACTATATGCAGCTAGTGTATTGGATAGTGCAGAACAGAACATTTGCATTGTCAGAAAGTTGTAACGAACAGTGTTGCTTTCCCAATTGCATTTAAGATGAACTCCAAGCCCCTCTGAAGTCCTTTACGATCCTACTTCATTTATCTTTGTAGACATTGCTTATCCTTCAGCTTCACTTCTGCATCCTGCTTACCTGTCTTCTTGAACTGTGAAGCTCAGAGCCTTTGTACATACTGTTGCTCTCTCCTGAACACCTGCCCTTCGCTGGGATAACTGCTCTTCTAGAATTTTGGCTTTAAAAGTCAATTCCAAGAGAGGCAATCTTGCATTTTGACCCCTAGAAACTAAGCTGTTTTTCTGTTATATGATTTCTTATAACTGTGACTTTTTCTTTGTTAGAAGAAAAATCTATTTAATATTCTCATTATTATTTATTTAATGTTTTTCTCCCTGGGGATAGTAGCTATTTTACCTTCAAACTTCTGATATGCAGCACAGTGCCTAGCATAGGTTAGGCATTGTATAATTTCCAGGGCTGGAGCATTCTGAAAGATACAGACTCTACCGGGAAGCACATGTGTTCAGTGAGTGTCTGAGATTTCACCAGAAGAGGCATGTAGGTTTAGAAAGTCAAGAGATCCTGCATATGAGGGAGGTATTTATTTATGGTGCTTACTTTTTACTGGAAGTATGACTCATAGGATGCAAAGTTCAGGACAGTTCAGAGCTGGACTAGTCAACTGGTTTTAATCATCATCTTGTCTTTGATATATATGTAGTTGGGTGTGGATGAGGCTGTGTATATTAAGGAAGAATCATTTGAAGTTGATAGACAAAGGAGACCAGCTAGAATGGAACAGCTGTCAGTTTTTGGAGGCCACTTAACTGAGTTTTGATGGGTTGGGGCAGGCAGTGAGACTGCTGAGGCCTGGTGGCAAGGTGAACAGGCCGCCTTGTTCCATTTAGCACCTGAAGAGGAAAGGCTTTGGAATAGCACCTTACTTATCCAGAAGCCTCTGAAAGATTTTGAATGAGTTTCTTAAGAAAATCCCCACTCTTCTCCTCCCACATTTGTATCCTTTCCCTTATGT
>NW_026000241.1:16595622-16612837 GCF_001458135.2 Marmota marmota marmota
GGGGGGGGGGGGGAAAGAAAGCAAAGAAAATAAATTGGAATCCTCAAAATGAGTTCTTAGTTTGGATTCTTAATTTGAACTGTCTATGGCCCCCTGCCTGGGGAAAAGGAAATACTCAGTTTTAAGAGGAACTGTCTTTGAATTCAGTGAGAATTGTCTCTCACCCAGCATTCCAGAACTGATAATGGATCATTGACTGCTTTGGGAGTTTTTAGATTTAAAAAAAGAAGGGCACCAAAAAAAGTAAGCAATTTTTTTGGCAAAGAGGGGAGTCTGCTTAAGAACTCCCTTAGTGCTTCTATGGATTCCTTGGCTGGATTTAGGAATTCAGTTTATATAAGAACTGATTATCATGTGAAAAGCACAAAAGTTCTATCAGTTTTACATGTACATAGGTGTGAAGTTCAAAGAAATGACCAAAGCATGATGCTTTTATATTTTTCAGACAAAGAATAATAAATCTGTGAAGGAATGACAGGACAAATGGATATCTGGACTAGCGCAGTAAATTCAAAGGGTGTTACCAAGAGATATGTGTGGGAGGAAGATGGAGAAGCTAGTGAAGGATAAAGATTAAAGTTTGTTTACTCAGGTTCATTGCAGCCCCAGTTACTAGTATGTGGTGATCATGGTTCTTTTCCAGCCTTGATATGTGAAGGGCATCCCTCCTGAAAGAATCTCCATGGCTTGCTGCACGTAGGCAAGGCCAGGTCATATGGCCTTTCTACAATTACAGATCTTCAAATGATTGCAGTCTGAAATAACCAATATACAAATTTGGCATGTTTTGAGATGGTACATTTTTAATCCCTTTATTGTCAAGAATTCTACTAGTATCTGGAAAAGATATGAAGACAAATTCTTCTTCTGCCCATCTCAGTTCCGCAGGAACGCCACCACTTGTAATCTTTGCTCTATTCCAATAACTCAGTTATAGAAGTTCATGTGTATATACACAGCATATATACACAGTAATAAAAAGTCATAACTTCTTGATTCTTCTGTGTTTCAGACTTGCTTGTTTCAAAATCTACTAAGTACATTTGCATTTTTCTTGCTTTTGCTTCCTCAACTTAGTGAGGCAGCCTGTGACACTTTCCAACAACTAGACTTTGAACTCTCATAGCCACGTGGTAACACTGACCAAAAGCCAGTAGTGCAGCTGTGAAACTGTCTTTATGTATCATGTAGCTTTTGCATCATTAATAAAACTGAAAGCATAGGGGAATAAATGCTTGGTACCAGCCCCAGCTATCATATACTACAGTGATTTTACTGGATGCTAACATTTTAGTTTCTGTCCTGGCCTGTCAGAGTATAGTTCTTAGTGCTTGTTTAAATTCCAGAACTGCCACTTTCCCATGTGAATGTGCCAAGTAGCTTAACTTCTTTTTGCCTCAGTTCCCCTTCATATAAAACAGTGATGCGAACATGCCTACCTGGGGTAAGAATGAAAGACACAATAATGTAAAGCTCACAGTGGGTACATATTAGCTCTCAAAAGTATTCTCATTATAGTAAATTATTGTCACTTTCATTTAATAATTTTATATTACAAATTGACTGCCAGTGATTTTAAAAAGAATCAAAAGACCCAACAATTGAGCTGTCTGTCTTCTGTGGTGGAGATATAAAGGATTCTTCCTTATAATGAGAACATAATTTTCAAGGAATCCTATTGGGAAGCAAAAAGCCTTTTTAGTGGTTGGCATTCCTCCTATCCTCTTGGCATGAGTGTACCAAGGAAAAGCAGAAACAGGTGAATGAATACCTTAGATATTTGCCTACATAACATTTAGTGCTCATGTTGGTTTTCTAAAGGGGTAAGAAAAAATTTTGAAGTGAATAGCTTTTATTGTTATTTGCAAATACAGTAGAAGCATTTTATGTTTAAATTTTCAATTAGACCCTTAAAGAGTTTCATTTTAATAACATTTATGGTCTGATTATTAAGGTGATACATTGCACAGCAATTGGAAATTCAGAAAAATATAAGGAAGAGAATTAAAACCCTGCCTAATCACAGTGGCCTGGCTGTTAACATTGTGGCATATTTCAGTATATTTTATTACATTAAGTATATTTTAAATATATTTAAATTTTAATTTGATGGGCTGGGGATGTGGCTCAAGCGGTAGCGTGCTCACCTGGCATGCTTGGGGCACTGGGTTAGATCCTCAACACCACATAAAAATAAAATCAAGATGTTGTGTCCACCGAAAAACTAAAAAATAAATATTAAAAAATTTTCTCTCTCTCCTTAAAAAAATAATAATTTGACATCACACACTTTTTACATATAGCTTGTATTTTTCATTTACTAACTATCAGTAAATGTCCTTTTATAATATGATTTTTAAAATAAATATATGGCTTTCTACTGTATGTGTATTTACTGATTTAAATCCATTATGTACTATGGATCAGTTTTTCACCATGGTGAACATCTGTGGGGTTGAATCTATTTATGACATAGTATATTTCTTCTGTAAGCAGTGCCTTATCACTTGGGATCATTCTTTTCATTATTTTCCAATGTTACTTTGTTTAATTTTCTATTTCTTTACTTAGTAGTGAGGGTAATCCTACTTATCCACTGTTTTGGACTCTTACATATGTTGGTCAGAATATTGGTCTTTTCTTGCAATGGACAGGTATTGTCCCTTTGTCAGTTGTCACAGTGATTTCCTTGTTCTTGTTTTCTAATCATGGCCAGTTTAAAGACTTTCTGTTGGACAAATGGCTAACAGTATTAGAGAAACATGTCTATTCCCTAGCAAATCAGTGCCTTATGTTTTTCTCATATTTTCCTCAGTCATCTCTGTGTAAATGTTTCATATAATTTAGAGATTATTGGATTGAAAGTATACGTAGAATTTTGTATTCTGACTTATTTAGGAGTCATGCCTCATTCTGAAAAAGTGCTGCCTAAGGAATGCAGTACAGTTCAAAAACCCACTCCCAACGAGCTTGGATGTGCTTAAAATAAGCCACAACATATATCTGCTTGGTCTTGCTGCTTTTCCTAATGCTCTGCTGAAATTTGAAATGATAAAGACTATAAGGAATATTATCTGTTCAAGAATTGAATTGATCAACAAGATACCCTCTAGATTTTTATAACCTCATTGGTACATGCTCTGCATGAATGCCTATATTGTCCCCCATTTAAGGCCCTCCCTTCTGCTTTGCCTTGTCCACTGTGATCCTGAGAGAGGGAAATCCTAGGGGACATCTCTTTTGACCTCTTCCTTTTTCCTGTCTCCTTGGAAGCTGCTTCTAGAGGCATTCTTGGAAACTCTGCTTTCCTGCCTTTGTTCCGCCTCTACTGAGTCCCAGCATGTGGTCAGGGCTGCCAGGTACTTCTTTCCAACCCGTTGGCCACACCCAAGAAAATCAGTAATGTGCCTTCTTTATGGGTCTGGCATTCAAACTTTTACACCACAACATTTAAGTACCCTTATGTGTTAGGCCATAGAGCCACGAAAATGAATAAGACAGAAATTATGACCCAAAAGAGGCAGGTACCCTTGAGAGATTTGTATAAGTAAGCAAGCAGTGGCAACTTCAGGTACAAACACTTCAATGCTCTTTTTATAGTGTTTTAAGAAGGAAGTGGGGCAGGAGAAATAAGAGGCCTTCAGAACTACACCTGCCTTCTGCATTTTACTAAGAGGGCAGAAAGACTGTCAATGGGGTCTTGCTTATTGATGTGGTACAGTGACCAAGGACAGAAGCTTGGAATTGTTCAGATCTGGGATCAGAACTGGGAAATGCCATAGTAGATTCTTAGGAAAGTGACTTGAGCCTGTTTGGGTTTCAGTTTCCTCATCTGAACAGTGGGGATAGTACCTCCTTATGGGCTTTGGTGATGGGTAAACAAGAGAATAATCATGGTACCAGTTGCAGGAATAGTGCTCACTACCTGCCAGTTTTATGTTGTCCCATGCATGAAAGCAGCCTCCAGTAGATCATTAATACCGAATAAATGAAGTGTTCTGGCTGCCCCCAACGTCAGAAAAGAACTGAGAAGGAAAAGTTCTTCTCAGAAGCCCTGTCTAAGCCCCTGTGCTGGTGAGAAGTGTTGCCAGGGTGTGGTCTCTGAAGGTGGGTGGGGCCAGAATGAACAAACTCCTCCAGGCTCTGGGCAATACAAAAGTGAAGGTGAACTTGCCTTACACGGGCAGCAAGCCTTTCCTCGTCCCCTACAGGATGGACCCAGCAGCTTATGCTGAGCTATTGAAAGAATCTGGCAACCAGGTTCTTAAGAATGGGAACTTCTCTTTGGCCATCAGAAAGTACGATGAAGCCATCCAGATTCTCCTGCAGTTATACCAATGGGGGTAAGTATTTGGATTTTATATCCACTTAAAAAAATAAATGAATACTCTGTTGTTTATGTTTTCTTCTCATTTCTTACTGCACCATCTTGTTTCTGTTTCCTTTCTCCCTCACTTCCTATACATTGTCAGCACAGAAATTGAATGAGAATGTTAGTGGAAAAGGGAAACAGAAACTGAAACACAGAGGGCTGTTGATAAACGTAACAAGAGCTTCTACTTCTGTCTGGTTAAGGGATCGCACTTTCTGGGACAGCTGAAGTCCCCTCTTTCTTTCATCTTCTTGATGTTCTTGCCCTTTACCCCTGACCCAGGGGCACACCTTCCAGGCACCAAGGCTTACTCTTGCTTTCCTTGCCCCTTCAGCTTTAGGAGACCTGTTCTCAAACACTATAGTCATGACAGGATGAGAAATTATTGAGGACCCCAAACAGCCTTTGTTTATGTAGGTTATAGCCATCTGTTAATCCAAATTAAAACTTAAAACTGAGAAAGATTTAAAATATGTAATTTTTAATTTATTAAAAATACCCAAAGTCTATTATGTTTTTACGAAAAATACCTACGTTTTTCAAAACAAAAGTTTTGTGAGAAGAGTAGCACATTTTTGCAAGTTTCCATAGCATTTACCTTAGTAAAAGATAGTTTGCTTCTTTACCTGTTTCTGCATTCATTTTGTTTTGATATTACATTATGTAGCCTCAAGAAAATTCCTTGTATGCTGTGAGAGACTAAGTGTGAAAAAGGTTCATAGTGTTTTAGTATTATTGTTCTGTTATTTCCTGATGTTGCTGTAACAAATTACCATGAACTTAGTAGTTTAAAACAATACATATTTTTCTTTTACGTTTCTGAAGGTCAGAAGTCTGAAATGAATTTTGTGGGGCTAAAATCAAAGTTTTATCAGGGTGGCTGCTTTGTGGGACTCAGAGGAGAATCCACTTTCTTGCCTTTATATCTTTTAGTGTCTATCTGTATTCCTTGGTTTTTGTCCCCTTCCATTATCAAAGCTCATTGTTCCAATCTCTGTGCCCATCATCATAGTGCCTTCTCCTTTCCTGTAGTAGTGTCTCACTTTGTCTCCCACTCCTAAAGATCCTTGTTATTGTATCATAGTCTAAGATTATCTTCCTTCTCAAGATCCATAAATTTGTCATAACTGCAAAATCCTTTTTTCTGTAAAAGGTTATATTTGGGAGCCATTGTTTGGCCTACTATAATGGTGAAAATATTTTGATCTTGTGAACCATCTGAAATGAAATGGTCTTATGACCCTCAGAGATTTGGAGATCATTTTGGGGGAAATGGCTGTAACAGAGGGAGCAGAAGTTGGCATCTGTGGGGTATACACAGTCTAAACATGTCCTGTGAATTAAATTACTGAAACATAGCTCTCACCTCCTTTTTCTATCATCCCTGGTGTCTGAACTCTAAATGAACTTGAGTTGAGTGTGATTGATTTATGCCTGTAGCTTCTCTTGTTCTGTTTTAGCCTGGTATATAGATCAGGACTGTGTAAGACTGGGCCTAGAACTCCTCATTTAGTATAAAACATTCAAATTTCCTAATGAGGTACTGTTGCAGAGTGGTTTTGATGGTACACTGATTCCACACTGTTTGTGCTTAGATCTTAGCTCCTTCACTACTTTTGTGACCACTAATTGGGACTTCTGCCTCAGTCCTCACATGCTGCCGAACCTTCCTGACACTATGCCCTTGCCTACTCCCGGCTGCTTGCTTTCCTGCCTTTGTTAGCAAACAGAGGGATTAGGTATGTGTGATTTTCTGAGTGAGTCCTCTCAGGAGAATGGGACCCAGGGAAGCAAGCTGGGGCAGGTTAGAGCTCCAAGCAGGGATGGTACTTTCAGGGTGGATTCAGCCTGATTGCACTGGAAGTTCTGGAGCATGAATTCTACCATAGAGCTGGTTCCACTTTCAAACCAGAGGGCTAAACTTTTCATTGCCATGTCAGTCATTGTAGGCTGTCCAGCCTCTGGGGGTTGTCCTAGGGAGTGGACTGCCATAACAAAATACTGTAGACTGGGTGGCTTAAACAAAGCGAATTTATTTCTCATAGTTTTGTAGGCTGGACATTCAAGGTGCTAGATGATTTGGTTCCCCTATGAAGGCTCTCTTCCTGGCTTATATGTAGCTGCCTTCTTCCTGTGTCCTTACATGGCAGATAGAGAAGAGAGCGAGTATGCTCTCTAGTGTCTCTTCTTACAGGGGCACTAGTCTTGTTATGAGGGCCCCACCCTCATTACCTCATCTAAACATAATTACCTCCCAAAGGCCGTATCTCTAAAACTGTAACAGTAAGGGATTAGGGCTTCAACATATGAATTGTGGGGGGCATAATTCAGTCTGTAGCATGGTGTAACTTCCTGGGGAGAGGGCAGCTTTTGTTAGTCAGAGGGTAGGTCACTGGAGAAGGGAGTTCTGAGAGCCCCTAGATGGAGCCAACAGTTGCTGCAGCTGGAAATGGTTACACATGTCTGGAAAAGTCACCATGGTATCACGTTTGTGGTCATGGGTACCCTGATAACACCTGCTACCTCCTTTGCCAGTCCCTGCCTTCTGAGTCTTATCCCTTCATCTGAAGGAACTCATAGGCAGTGAAATAAGCCAGATACACAGAAAACCAAGGGTGGGGACAGTAATAGAGGTGATTTTTACTTTATTTTTGTTTGTATTACCTAACTTTTCTACAGTGATTTGTATTGTTTCACAATTAAAATATCAAATACAAAAGTTGTAAGTCTTGCTTTTCTCCTTTGTGTGTTTTACATTTCAGTGGCACTTGGGCTTCTCTTGACACTGTAGTATATTTTGTATCTTACTTCTTCCAACCTGGTTTCAGTTCTAACCTTGCTACTGTACTACCAATAGACTCAGGCAAGAGGGGCTCCCTGCTGTGCTTTAGAGGGTCCCCCCTTTGGCCATCCTCCAGCTGTGACCCTTCCTACAGGCAGGAGTCTGTGGGGTTGGGGCTTCACTCACCCAGAGCCCTTGCCTCCCCTTTGTCCACACTGATTAGCAGGACCCTGGAGTTCCCTGCCCATAGACCCTGCTCCCAGGCCCTGCAGGAGTCTTTAATCTGCAGCCTATGGTATGGTCATATGTTCTGCAAGATCCTTCCTGTGTATCACTGCATCCATTCAGCACCAGCATCTGTGTGGAGTGGTTCCTGTAAAGGCCCAGTGGGAACTCCCCTCCTTAGCACCAGTCACCATTTTTATAACATCTTCTCCAACAATCTCTGAAAAATAAAAAGATTTGTGGAGATCAGTGGGAGATGGAACTAAGGTAATGAGAATATTTGCCATTAGAAGGTGGGAGCAGAGAACTTGGAAGTGAGGAAGAACAAATTTGTACATTGTAAATGCTCTAGGCTTTCTAGGGGGCTACAGAGGACAGATCTGATGGGTATAATTGAGACATTTCCTGCTGGAACCCTCTTCCTGATGCCAGGGTGGCCTTCAAGGATTGTTTTCCATGTTTGCTTTATTGACCACCATTTTGTTCTTTCTCACAGGGTCCCCCCGAGGGACTTGGCTGTGCTGCTGTGCAACAAGTCCAATGCATTTTACAGTCTTGGGAAATGGAACGAGGCTTTTCTTGCTGCCAAGGAGTGTCTTCAGTGGGATCCAACCTATGTGAAGGTATGGGTTGGTGGCAGCTTTGGGTGGTGGCTGCTGCCCTCTTCCTCTTAACCTGCCTCTTTTCCTCCTGTCTTTTTTTTTTTTTTTTTAAGCATAGAAAGCTAGTTTTATTTAAAGGATAGAACAGAGAGAGACTTCTCTGAAGAGAAGGGGCCCCAGAGCTGGGTGTCTGAGAAGTGGGAGTATCCTGCCCCTTTTAAACATTTTAGATTTCCTTTGTTCTCATGCTCTCTCCTCCCTCCTTTCTTTGTAAAATGTACATGCTAGATGTGCTTCTCCTGAAATTTTCTTTGTACTTAAGATAGCGCGGCCCATAGGGCAGGTGAGCATTACCTGGAAAAGAGTAAAACCAGTGTTAGCAAATAATTCACTTTTTTGGGACAGTGGAGCTTGGCCTCCTGGCATCTGGAGGAGAGTGAGATTTTGGAGGAGCTCATATTATTCTTATATAGATATACCAATACTCCTAATCTGTTCATGTTTTTTGCTGTTTATAAGTTTCATTATAGCCAGGCTTTCTTTCAGATGCAAGCTTGGTAGATGACATGATGCCAGTTCTTCAGAGAGAATTTCTTAGTGTAGAAATCAGCTCCTTGAGGAGAAATCATGGAAGTTTGAGAGGCTGCATTTCAATTAAAATGCCCTAAGTGTCCACTTTTTTTGGGGGGGAGGGGCTTGTTGTTACAGTGCTGGGGATTGAACTCAGAGCCTCATGCATGCTAGGCAAGTACCCTACCACTGGACTGCATTCCCAGCCCTAGTGCCCACTCATCAAGGCAGGTACACAGGTTCTTGATGCCTCAAGGCAGACAAAAGGAGCAGAGGACACCATCCCAGCCATTTAGTATTTCACATTCAAGTTGGCAAGAGGAATTCTGGTGCAAATAAAATAACAGGATTTAAATCAAATAGCAATTCTGGAGCTATCTGATGCAAATGACAATTAAGTGTCAACTTAGTGGTCTAGACAGTTTTTAGAGAGGCTCCACAATAAAGTGGGAAAAGCCTAGGCCTTTCTGTCTCATGTTCTACAGTGTTCTGGTTTCAGCAGATTGGCTGAATTACACTTCTCTCAGCCTTAATTTCTTCCACTGCAAACTGAGATAATGCTTATGTGTTGCTTCAAGGATTAAGGAGACAGTAACCGAAGTTGTTAGCACTTAGTAAGTAGGAGTTATTGTTATATCCTTAGTGGCATTTGTGTATGATTGCTGGAAGTAGACTGAAGTGAAAAGGGGTGGGGAGGCTAGGCCTAGTGATTACTACCACCCTGAGAGAGGAGTGTGGATATTTTACATTGTAAGTAGGCACTGACCCCTAAGCCTCTCTTTTGGAGAATGAATACTTCTTTTTTTCCCTGCAGTTCCAGGGTTCATACCTGTGGTCTAATGCATGCCTGGAAAGCACTCTGTACCACTGAGCCACACCCCCAGCTGGAGGGTGGATATTTTGAAAGTCACTGACTAATTTTAAATGGGGCTAGGGTGTGGCCCAGTGGTAGAGTGCTGGCGTAGCATGCATGAGGCACTGGGTTCGATCCTCAGCACCACATAAAAATAAAACAAAGATATAATGCCCACCTAAAACTAAAAAATGAATATTTAATTAAAAAATTTCTTAAAAAAAATGAGAGTGCAGGTCTGGGCTTGTGGCTCAGTGGTAATGTACTTGCCTCACATGTGAGAGCACTGAGTTCAATCCTCAGCACCACATAAAAATAAATGAATAAATAAAGATATTGTGTCCATCTACAACTAAAAATAAAAAATAAAAAAATGGGAGTACATTCCTGAGAAACTCTTCCCAAAAGCATTTCAGGATTGTCTCATTTTCTAAGCAGGACAGGGTAAGGAGTAGTTGATGTTTGTCTGCATCTCAGAAGTTGTGACTGTGGCCCAAGGGGCAAGAGGTGCTAAATGATACTCCAGGCTTCTTCTTTGAGTGGCCAAACTTATAACTCTTGACAGCACAGCCACCAGGGCCACTCCTCCCTTCTTATGCAGGGATTCTGTGTGTCATTGTCCTCTGCTCCCCATTTCCATTGTTCTCTATAGGAGAGGAAAAAATTTTTCTCCTCTGCCTATTTTTGGTACAATAGTTGGGCCCCTATAAACAACACTGATAAGAAACAGTTTATCAGAAGGAAAGTGTACAAATTTATTTTTGATGCTGATTTTTGTGTGACATGAGGACCTTTATAGAAAAGAAGTAAACACCCCAAACAACGGGATAGGCCGAAAATGTATATGTAATTTTCAACAAAGTAATAAATTGTGTAGATATGGAAAGACAAAGGAAAAGAACTTTTAGGGCTGTGACCTGTGGGAAGGTTGATAGATTGAGAAACAAATGGAAGGTAAGGACAATCTTAGCAAGGTTTGTGCAGGTCCATCTTGGAACCAACTTTCTTTCTTTCTCATGATCATACAACTTTTCTGGTAAAACATTTCTTAGGAGTTTTTGCATTTAGTCAATTAAACTCTGGGAAGGCTTCTTTTTGCATCTGCTGAATCTTAAATTCCTTCAGTTTAAAATAGTCTATATGCCAAGGTGGCATATTCAGATTCCCTTCATCTCTCTTCAAAATAAAAAATGAAATTTAAATCTGAGAGTCAAAGAAATGGAAGAATCTGTACCAGCTTGCCTGGTTGGGGTATAATACAAACAACAAACACATTTTTTTTTCTTCTCTCTTTCTCTCTCTCTCTCTCTCTCTCTCTCTCTTTTTTGACTGTTAACCTGAGGTCCTTAAACTCTCTTTTTTCTTTCTTTTTGGTACCAGAGATTTAACCCAGGGGTGCTTAACCACTGAGCCACATCCCGAGCCCTTTTTTATATCTTATTTAAAGACAGGGCCATGCTAAATTGCTGAGATTGGCTTTGAACTTGTAATCCTCCTGCCTTAGCTTCCAAGTTGCTGGGATTACAGATGTGCACCACCATGCCTGGCTAAACTTTAAAATGAAGATTAAAACAAATAAAAAACAATCAGAGATTTGGTGTTAGTTGAAATTTTTAAGTGCTTTCCCTTTTATGAACCTAGTTTGTGAACACTTAGTGTATTATCTTAGAAAGTTGTATTGATAGATCCTGATACTGATTTGGATGATCAAAATGGGGAAGGCAATGTCATTCCTAATTTAGAGTCTTTCAATTAGTATGTAGGCAAAACTAGACTTTTTTAAAAATTAATCTTTATAGAAATCAAAATTTTTGCCCTCTTATATATATTGCTTATAACACAGAGCACAGTAAACCTCAATGCTGGCCATTACAATTTTTTTTTCTTAAATACCTAGTAGAGATTGTGTTTATTTTGATTGAAAGAATCAGGAAACAATTTCTGTGTTTACATGAAAATCTCATTCTTTTCCTGAATACCAGTCATGGGATTTTTTTTCATTCCTTTGTCTGGCCCAGACTGTGATTAGAAGTATGAATAATAAGCCACACATATAATTGGAACCAGGCCTACTTCCTTCTCTCTGTGTCACATGTTAGATGCTGTGTACATTATAGAGTCAAACTGTGATTATGTATTCGTTTGGCAGTTACAACATGATAGAAAGAATGTGGCACAGAATATAATGTGGAAACCCTGTAACCTGTGCTTGTTAGAAACCTGTGTCTGCCTGGAAATGAGGCTTCTGAGTTGATTCTCCCGTATCACCAGTCTTGCCTTTCCTTTCAGCAGCAGGTTAGAGGAGATGGGGACATTATAATTTTGCTCTTTTTTCCTGCTCCAGGGGTACTACCGAGCTGGTTATTCCTTGCTGCGATTGCTCCAGCCTTATGAAGCAGCCCGCATGTTTTTCGAGGGTCTGCGACTTCTGCAAAGTGGCCAAGATCAAGCACAGATTGCTGATTTCCTTGTTGGTGTCTTCACCACCATGAGCAGTAAGTCACACTGGGGGAAATTAACTTTAAAAAAAAAAAATCACTGCTGGGGTTGGGATTGTGGCTCAGCAGTAGAGCGCTCGCCTAGCACGAGTGGGACCTGGGTTCGATTCTCAGCACCACATAAAAATAGAGACATTGTGTTGTGTCCATCTACCAAAAAAAAAAAAAAAATCATCATTATTTTATTTGAGAGCCTTGTGGTGAGATAATTCCATGTTGTTTCTTCATGGCCGAAGTATGTAATTTGAATGAAACTGGTTTGCACATTAGAAAGCACTTTGGAAGCTTTGCTGGCTCATGCTTATGTAAAAACAAGGAAGTACTAATGTACAAATGACTTCAGGCTTTTGAAGTTTTTTTCAGACCCTATAAGTTTTCTGTATTGCTATTTATAGTGATTTTCTCTCTCTCTCTCTCTATGTGTGTGTGTGTGTGTGTGTGATTTCCTTGTTTTTATAGACATGAGCCAACAAACCTTCCAGTATATATCATTTGTCTTATGTGATTTTTGCATGTATTTCTCTAATCTGTTAAGAAAATACTCTTATTTGCTATGAAAATAACCTGGAAGGCTGATGGATGGTCCTGGGAAAGCTCCCTGCCTGGTACAGCAGTGCTTTCAGCAGAGGACCCACCCACTCAATCTAGGAGGGACTCCTAGGGGAACCTTCTGAATCTCTGCATTAGATCACCACTCTGATGACCTGGCCTGTGAGATGCCTTGGTCAGTGTGTAGTTTAGGCAAAACCAGAAGCCTGTAAGCACAATGAGATGGTGTACTATCAAGTCCTGCCAATATCCAGGTCTTTGTTTTGAAGTATTGTATTTGATCAAATTTAAATTGCACTGATTTAAGATGTGTCATTAATTTATGGTTTGCCAGTTGTAGACATGTCCCTATTTCATAGTATAGAATGTGAAAAAAAGTACATATTAGAGTTACTGAGAAATGGTCTTTGGCTTTCAGAAGTGGGAAATCACTAATAGTTGAGTCAACTGTTATCAATTCAACTGTTCCCATTGTTATTATGGGAAAGCAAATTATATGATCTGTTTGTGGAACCCTGTGAATTTTGACTAGGTTGGCCCAGAGGGGTTAGCACGGTTGCAGTGGGAAGGCTTAGAGGCAGGCACAGCCATGGTCCTCAGACAGAGAAATGCAAGGTCTCCAGACAGGTGTGGGTGAGGCACAGCTCTCCAGTACCCGCTTTGCTCACAGTGGCCTCTTTCTGTTAAAAAAAAATTAATGTTTTATTAGTGAATTATAGTTATACATAATAGTGGGTTCATTTTTGACAAATTCATTCATGCATGAAATATAATTTGTTCCATTTCAATCCCCAGTACTTCCACTTTCCCTCCATTCCTCTGTCCCTTATTCCCCATCCTCTACTCTACTGGTCTTTCTTCTATTTCTTTATTGTTTTTTTAATTGGTGCTTTATTGATATACATAAAGGTGGAATTCACTGTGGTATATTCATATGTGTACATGGCATAGTTTGGTCAGTTTCGTTCCATAGTTCCTCCCCTTGTCCCCACCCCCAATCTCCTTCCTCTACTCCACTAATCCCCCTTCCATCTTCATGGGATTCATTCCCTTTTATTTTTTCTTCTTTAACTTCTGCATAGGAGAAAGCATTCAACCCTTGACTTCTAAGTCTGACTTATTTCACTTAGCATGATGTTCTCCAGTTCTGTTTATTTACCAGCAAATGCCATAATTTTATTCTTATTTATGCAAAATGGCCTCTTTTTCCACCTAATCTAGTGGCTTGGCCCATTCTCTGAACTTCCCCACTGTCTTTTCTTTATCTTTTAAAAGCCGTTGTCCTGTCAGAAGCCAGGCAACAGTTATGGGAATTCAAACAACTGCTTTTTGGTGACTGTACCTTAAGATAACCTGAGTGATTTCCGTTCTGCCCATCCTGAAGGGGCAGTTAACAGGATTTCTTAGGGCAATAAATACATCTGATACTTTTTTACCAAAGTACTTCATTTTGGAGGGTATGGTCCAAATTTTGAAATTTTGAGAAATATATTTATGGAAATTTTATAACCTTTCATATAGTGTTTGTTTGTTTAAATGTTTATTTATGCCTTGAACTTAATAACCACAGAAGAGGTGCCATGTTATTCTGGCACTTGGCCTGTCCCTTTGGTCATTCTCATCCTAGAGTTTGAGAGAGGTGATGCAGAGGATCATGAAATGCTTTAGGTTGATGGGACACTAGGTTAGAAGAAGGTGTAGTGACTAGAAGAATTGGTAGATCTCAGCTTCAGTCTTGGTTTTTGTCATGACCAGCTAAACTATATGCCATGAAACCTGTCTTCAGTGATCATAGTTTCAATCTGTTAGATAACAATAATATTTGTCACATTTTTCTTAAGGGAATTGAGTTTTGTAACTTCCCTTGAGCTTCCATTTCCTCCTCTGTAAGTGCAGAAAATAGACACTGCCTTAGTGGTTTGTTTGAGAGATTAAATATAAGCATTTATCACTGGGCCCTGCAAATAGAAAGGCTAAGTAGATGTTAGCCCACATTATGCCTCCTGACTCTTTGGAGATTAATTTTATGGGTAAATGTAAAATGATTGCCACTTCAGTCAATTATAAAGGACTTTATACTTTGAAATGCCTTTCTTTTTAAGATTTTTAATTACCATTTGTCTGTGTGTGGTCTACATTAACATTTCTAAACTATGGAACTTTTTTTCAGGTGACTCCATTGTTTTGCAGAGCTTTTTGCCCTGCTTTGATCATATTTTCACTACTGGATTTTCAACAGAAGTGTGGCAATCTGTAATAGAAAAGTTGGCAAAGAAAGGATTATGGCATGTAAGTAAAAGGAACTGGCTCTCTTATGGGGAAAGTATCCTTTTTTTATATTTATTTTTTAGTTGTAGTTGGACACAATGCCTTTTATTTATTTATTTTTTTTTATGTGGTGCTGAAGATCAAACCCAGGGCCTTGCACATGCTAGGCAAGCGGTCTACCGCTGAGCCACCACCCCAGCCTTGGAAAGTATGTTTTTGATGAAATTATTTCTTTCTTTTCACACTGAGGGATTGTGAAGTATTATTTGTTTATCTTAATGTCAGTAGCTTTTTAATTGAAATAGTGTTAAAGATAGAAAGTTATTGAGAAATCTTAATCAACCAATTTCTCTCTCTTCTTTTTAAGATAGTAAAAATACCTAATCTGTGGCAATCTGGCCTCTTGATCTGTGTCTTCAGTGTTATCAAAGAGATGTAAAGTTTGAATGCTAATGGTAATGTGAGATGAGGACAATGAACATTGTACATTCATTTTCATAATTCCTTGTTGTGCTTCAGCTATTCTGGGCCCCAGAGGACCTGTGTGCTGATCAGAGGGTTTCTGAATAATTTTTAAGTGTCTGCAAAAACCAGGGAATAGCTGCTAAATGAGGGTGTAGGTATCCGTGAATCCTAATCCTCCACTTGCTGCTTTGGTTTGATTACTTCCCCTTTGAGCCTCATTTCCTAATTTGTAAGTTGCAACATACAAACTTTTTCTTTAAAGTTTTTTTTTAGAATTAAGAAATAATGGACTAGAGTATCTAATAATAACATTAGCTAATACTTATTGAAGTCTTCTGATGTGCTAGGCACTGAGCTAGGAAGTTCTGTGATACCTGATATATGCTAAGTGCCCAGCGAATAGTAGTTTTCCTTGATGATGGGTTGTAAGTGCTCATGAGAATAAGGTGGCCAAGGCTGGGAGATTGATTAGGAAGGGGCTGTTAGGTTTTCTAAAGTTGGGCATTCCAGAAAGTTCACCAGAATCAAGGGAAAACTGTTAAGGACTCTAGGTCTAGGCAAGTTAGATGACTTTAGAATAGATAAATTCAGTTTTTGGCAAGGTCATGAATTCCAGTAGAAATCTAATGAAAACTATGGGGCTCTCTTTGCATTCGCAGATAATTGTACATATAGTTTCATGGGTTCATGGGAAACTCCATTAAGTTTAGCCATGGTCTCTTGAAGCTTACTTCCGTATTAAAAGTTCTTAGGAGGGCAGGCAGCAAGGATCAAGAAAGCAGACTAAACTCTTGGAGATCAAGAAATCAGAAATCCAGGACCCTGTTATGACATTTTGGATCTTCTCTCTTTGGTTAAAAAGGGTGGATTCAGATCTATCAATAAGGATCTTTCCAGCTTTATTTTTAGAAAGTTCTGAAATTCTGTGATTCTACTACTAAGGTAAATCTCTAGGAGGTCTTAGTCTTCATTAGCAGAAATGCTAATTTATACAGACTTAGGAAGGAGCTGGGTTCTCTCTTCCCAGTGTGAGGTAGACATGAATAAAATTCCATGGCCTAGGTGGATGTGAAAGAATGGGATCCAGGCAGCTTCTAATAGATTATCATTCCATGCAAACAATAAACATCAGGAATACAGCCCAAGTAGTAGGTTGTGTTAGTCAGTTTTTTGTCACTGTGACCAAAATACCCAGCAAGAACAACTTAGAAGAGGAAAAGTTTATTTTGGGTTCACAGTTTCAGAGGTTCAGTTCATGGTTGACAGGCTCCATTGCTCTGGGTCCAAGATGAGGCAGACATCATTGTAGAAAGGTATGGTATAAGAAAGCTGCTCAGCTCATGGCAGCCAGGAAGCAGAGAGGGAGGACAAGGTGCCAGGGGGCGGGGGAACAAAAACCCAAAGTTATGCTCCCAGTGACATTCTTTCTACACCCTACTTGCCTAGAGTTACCACCCAGTACAGTAGTTCATTCAAATTATTAATCCATCAAATGGATTAACCCACCAATTAGTTTGCATCTCTTATCATCTGATCATTTTACCTCCAAATAGGCCTGCATCATCTCACACATGAGCTTTTGGAGGATACCTCATGTTCAAACCAGAGCACAGTTCTGACATTTTGGCTGCAGTGGGGCCTGGTAATTCTCAATTACTGGAAACAGACATCTCGTAAAAGCCAGACCAGCAATCAGGACTGTCAAAGGCCTAGATGTATCATCTTGGGTTGAGTGTGGGCACGTGCTTATTTAAGTGACACCAAACTGAAAGAAGTTAGGAGAAAGATGAGGCCATAGTACCAATTTCTGAAGTCTTAAGTCTTTTGACAAGGGTATACATGAGGGAGGTTGGAATTGAGAGTGAGTCATACCAGAGCCTGGAGTTATTCATCCTGTTGGCATACCTGGATGATCTCATTAGGGGCGTTTCAGAGTATGCCTGACCTTGGAAAATTTGCTTAAATTCTCTGAAGTTAGGTTTCATGATTTTACATAAGGTTATGGTTGAACAACTGACCTTCTGGCATGGG
>NW_026000241.1:16612862-16624475 GCF_001458135.2 Marmota marmota marmota
AGAGAGAGAGAGAGAGAGAGAGAGAGAGAGAGAGAGAGAAACCTGATTTGTAGTATTTGCCAATTTCCATAGTGTAAATACTCTCATCACAGCCAAGATAGGAAGAGATGTGCATAATCAGCTCACTAGTTGGTTCTACCATACCACACAATAGGGTCTAATGGGCCCCAAATACTTGGGGCTTATGAAACACTGGTATGTTAAAGAATTGATCAGGATGTAATATTTCTGAAGGATTCAAGTCTTCTGGTCATACTTTAAGAACTTGGCAGGGAATTACTTTTTTACCCTGCTGTCACTATACTGTCTGTGTGCAATGCTGTGTGACATGGGCTGCTCCTGTCCTCAGCAGGCATTGAGGAAGTATGGAGAGAACTTAGTCTTCAGCAAGAACAGGAAGACATTGATTCTCAATACTTAGGCTGAAAAACTTGGTAGGTAGCTTAGCAATAGCAAAAAAAGGACAGAGCTAGAGCATGTTTTTTTGTTTGTTTGTTTAAGGCTTAAAATAATCTTTATGCTCTGATAACCTATGTGAAGAACATTATTACTCCAACCTTTTCTTTTTTCCCCCCTCCTATCAGTCATTTCTACTGTTGTCAGCAAAAAAAGACAGACTACCAGAAAATATTCATGTCCCTGAGTTGTCACTGAAAAGTCTCTTTGAGGTAAGGTGACTTCTTGAAACTTATGGTTTCAATTCAGGCCACTTCAGCCTTGTATTTGGGACTTCCCTTTCAGCTGCCTCACTACAAATTTGTTATTTATAATAATCTTAAACTTGGACTACAGCAAATCCAGGTTTTATTAATTCCAAACTTTATGGGCAAAGGAATTTTAAATTACATATTTTTGTGTTAGCTTTTTGTTGCTGTGACAAAATACCTGAGATTAACAATTTAAAAGGAGGAAAGATTTATTTTGGCTCATGGTTTCAGTCCATGGTCATCTGGCAGTACGGCTTTAGGACCTGTGGTAAGGTAGAACATCATGGTGGGGAGCACAAGGTAGAACAAAGATGCTCACCTCCTCATGGCCGCTGAAAAGCAGAGAGAAAGGGGATGGGGCCCCAGTCCCAATATCTCCTTCAAAGGCATGCCCCTTATGATCTGCTTCTTCAACTAGGCTCTACCTCCTGAAGTTTCTACCACATCTTTGTAGTGCCACCATCTGGGGACCAAGCTTTTTGGCACATGAGCCTTTGCTGGACATTCCAAATCCAAACCATAACAATATAGTTGTATTTAGTTTCCATAATTCTTATGATTATTCCTCTGTGTGTGTGTCTGAATGTTTTCCAGAAATATGTCTTCATTGGACTTTATGAGAAAATGGAACAGGTGCCCAAGTTAGTCCAGTGGCTCATCTCCATTGGTGCAAGTATTGAGACGATAGGACCATATCCTCTTCATGCGCTCATGCGACTCTGTATCCAAGCAAGTGAGTGTTCTCCTAGTTACACCCTCCAAGCTGCCCTCCAGCTCTTAGACCTTGGTCTCTGCTGAGCTCAAAATAAAATCAGAATTTAACCAGTTGAATGGAGACTATCCAAATGATTTAAAATTTCAAATGAATTAAAGGAGCAGCACAATGGTGTCATTTTCATTTCTCCTGGGACCTAGTAGCTATAAGAGATTTAAATTGAAAGGATTCTGTGATCCTGGACAGATCTGGCAACAGGGTGAATCCCTAGGACCTAAGGAAAGGACTTGGAACAGACAGATGCTTCTGGGCAGCACTCTGGGGAGAGCTGTGATTTTCCCTGCTGGCAAAGGCAGTTTTGATGGTCCTCTCCCCTCCACATTTATTTTGTCTGTAGCCCAGAGGGTCTGCTGCTGTGTTGTGGAACTTCAGCTATGAGATCCTAAGGGAAACATGGTTATTATTGATACAGTTGGGTTCTGTTCTTTTAGAAGACTGCTATTTTTGTAAAAAAAAAATTTTGTAAGCTTCACCATCTGGTTATAAGATTTAAATTTAAAAATATTTTTATTCTATCATTGACACATACACTCACTCACACTTTAGACAGAAGCGTGTTTTTCTTTGCCAGACATACCGGGCATCAATATTGAACATTTGCCCAAACCATTTTAGAGCCAAAAGGTGTCAAGAAAACAAGTTCCCATCTACTTGTCTCCACAGGAATGGGAGTGGTTGGGATGGCCAGAAGTTTGAGGCCTTAGACCCCATCTTTGTTTTTGACAAATTTTTGTCTTGCCATATCTATTTCATAAGTGCCCCTGGGTTCAATCCCCAGTACAAAAAAAAAAAAAAAGGCAGTTGAATCCAATGTTCTCAGTTTCAAATTAGGTAACTGGAATGCAGAAAAGTGTTTCCCTGGTTAATTATCCTAGTTATAATGTCATTTCTCTCCACTAGTCTACTCTTTAAGTAAGCTCCTGCTGTTATAGGCAGAATTGGTAAAATGAAGTCTTTAAGTTTATCCCTGATTGGTTTCTTAGAGGACAACTCTAACATGGTGCAAATGGTATCCACAGAGTTGACAGAGGTATGTGGCTTTCCTAGATCTCAGGAGCTACAAAGAAGGAGTCTAGGAAAACACTTAAAATCTATTTCCTGTTGATAATGATGGAGTAGGGCAATCTAATCAGAGATCCTAACTTGATAACTGAAATGGAGGCCAGTGGTGCCCTTTCCATATTCTCTTTACAACAATGCCTGTCCCCACCTGCTGTCTTTGTTGGCATATAACAACTCACAGTTGCTTCTTTGGCCAGGAGCTTTTTACTCCTAGGCATCCCTTCCCAGGGAGGTTCTCCCTCAACCTTGCCTTCTTTCTTGGGGACATTCTGTTCCTTTTTGACTGATTGAGTAGGGAATACAAAGGTCAGCCCAGGCCTTGAGGGTAGGTCAGAGCTGTAGTACAATTCATGCCCTAGAACTGCTGGAGAGATCAGGCTGGAGCCAACTGCAGCCAAGGCCATTTCCTTGCTTAGCTCCTTCCCTAACCCTGTCCTGCTGTCTTTCTCCTGAGATCTCTGTCTTTCCCTTGATAAATCACGTGTATAAAAATCTCGACTTTCCCTCAATAAATCACATGTATAAAAATCCCTGTTTCAGGCTTTTAGGGAATCTGACCTGAGCTTAAAATGAATAACTTTCTGTAATTCATCTTTTCCATTTACACATTCCTGTGTCTCCCCACACCTGTTTCTGGTGAGTGGAAACGTGTTGGATTTACCATTTATTACCTTAGTGTGGCACACATTGATTTGCTTTGCTGATTTTATGTAAGTAAAAAATAACATCTATAACCAATTTTAATTCCCTCTAGGGGAAAACCAGCTTTTCAGGTGGTTAATGGACCACAAGCCTGAGTGGAAAGGCCGAATTAACCAGAAGGATGAGGATGGCTGCACTGTCCTGCACGTTGTCGCTGCCCACTCCCCAGGATACCTCATCAAGCGTAAGTGTGGGCTGTGCTGGAGGGGTGGTGTGGGCCTGGTAGTTTTAGGCTTAGAAAACCCACATAACTCACCACCACCTTTTCTCTTCCCACCTTGTGGCAGCCTCATAGGGCTAATCTTTCCCTTGAATTCAGCATGATTGGGATAATAGACTGTATGTAAAAAGAGGGTGGGGTGAGGGGGAAGAATTGCTGGGATCACTTATTTTTTGGCTTTAAGTGGCTTCTGCAAGCTTGAATGACCCAAGAACATGGGCTTTGGCTGTGTTTGTCCCCCTCCTCCTCACACTGCATGTTACAAGTTGCTTTGTTTTATGCCAGATTTGTGTTAGCTGCAGAGTTTAACTCTGAGCCAGACAATAGATGTGGTCTTGCCTTCCTGGAACTTAGAATTTAACACAGGAACTATATGTAGCCTTCCATACTTACTGGGGCCAGGCAGGCCACATGGAAGAGAGGCTGGTACATATAGGGAAAAACTGGTTCTTTGGACATGGACTTACTTAGTTTTGTGAAACAAGAAGATGTTCACTCCCATAGAGCTCTCTGATGGCACCCATTTTCCCTGAAACTCTCAAGCTTCTCTGTCTTTGTTTTCTGTTTTGGATGGAGGATACATTTTTTTCCATAAAGGTAATGGGCTCTCAGACTCAGTGGAAGGGAGGTGACAGGGAGTTATGGGGAGCTTGTGTCTGCTGCCGTTGCAGCCTGAAGCTGATCATGGGCACCAGGTTGGGCTGTCATCTTGTAATGGCACGAAACATTGGGAATGTGAATTGAAAAAAACAAAACTGTGATATCTCATGATTTTCAAATGGCTGATCAGAATTAAACATACCTGTGGAGCAGACATAGCCTAAATGACTCCTTTTGGTGGCCTCTAGTTTGGTGGGTCCTCAGAAATTGCAGCAGGTCTCAAAAATTCTCTTTTAGTCAGGTCTCCAGAGCAGCTGGTGAGTCTTGTTTTTCTAATGTGGTTCCCCACTGAACTGGGACCCAGGAACCTATATGTGGGACAACAGAGAAAGAGTGTCCTCTGGATTTCTTTTTTTTTTTGGTGGTTCTGGGGATTGAACCCAGGGCTTTATGCATACAAGGCAAGCACTTTACCAACTGAGATATACCTCCAGCCCCTATGGATTTTTTTTTGAGATTTATTAAAATATAATTCATGATTATATAATTCACCTGTTTAATGTGTACAATGTAATGCTTTTTAGTAAATTTGCAGAGTTGTGCAGCCATCATCACAGTAAATTTCAGAACATTTTTGTTATCTCCCAAAGAAACTCCATATCCATTAGCAGTCATTCCCTACTTCCCCTACCCCTCCAGTCCTACGCAACCACTAATCTAATCTACTTTCTGTCTCTATGGATTTGCCTTTTCTAGAAATTTCATGTCAGTGTAATTGTATAATATGTAGATTTTGGGGACTGGCTTTTTTCTACTAGCATATTTTCAAGGTTCATCCATATTATAGCATGAATCAGTAGTACATCATTCCTTTTTTTTTGTCCACGGAGCTACATTGTTTTTAATATGTTTTTTTATAATGTTATTAATTAGCTTGCATTATTTTTGGACAGTTGGCTCTTGTGAACTATGAATGGTATGTACTGGCTCCAGCATGTGCTAAAGCTAATATTAACCTATTTATAGTTAAATTCTATGCCACCAATCACTATGCTGTTCTTACATATTTCAGCCCTGCAAATCATCAAGAAAAAACATTTCAAGTAAGGACTTTGCAAAGAAACATACTTCTAGGTTTCCTATTATCCATGTAGCTTGACTAACATTTGGGTATTTTATAGATGTGTCATGACTTTAGTGCTAAATTGGCAAGCATTCTAGTTTTAGTAAATGTTAGCACAAAAGGACTGGGCCGGATGCAAACTTCATCATATCAGCAAAAGCCTTTATTCAGGAATAAGTCATGCCTCTGATGGACCCACTTTCCTGGTGGAAAATGAGCCACTGGCCAAAGGGGGAGCTTATGCTTATGCAGGTTACACTGAAAGGTGACTTTAATTAATGAGTGTGTCAGTTTGGGCACTCAGGAATTTGAGATCTGTTCTTACTGGGGGGCAAGATGGGGGTCTGGGGTCAGTGGTCAATATCTGGGATTTGTCTTTACTGGGCCAGATGGAGGGTCTGGGGTCAGCAGTCAGTATCTGGAAAAGGATTTTTTTGGGGGAAGGATTAATGCTTTGGCCTCTTCTTAGAGACTGTCATTCCAGACTTGATGGATATCTCCTTCCTGGAGCCTGTCTTGTCACTGGGAAAGAATGTATTGGGAAAGGATCAATATATTACCTTCTCCTTCATCCCCTCTCCTCAGGCCACACTATTTTGGGGTTTGTCATTTTCCATATCCAATAATCAGCACTGTCTAATGCAAATATAATATATATTATATAAGAGGGACTTTATTAGATTGGCTTACATTATCAGAGGATGAAAAGTAAGTGGATAGCCAGAGAAATCAGTAATTTATCAGTCTAAGAAACTGGAAGCTTTAGAACAAGAGAGGGGCCAATGATATAGACCCTGTCTAAGGCCAAAGACCCCAAAACCCCATGGAGAGCCATTGGTGCAAGTCTGTATTGAAAGACTGAGGAGCCTGGACTCTGATGTCTGTGGGTGACAGCATCAGAGAAACACACACACTCTAAAACGGAAAGTTTGAACAAGAGCTGGTTTCCCCTTCTTCTGCTCTTTTGTTTCATCTGAGCCCTCAGCTATTATTTATTTATTTATTTAGTGGTACTGGGTATTGTACCTAGGGATTTGTACATATGAGGCAAGGACTCTACCAACTGAGCTATATCCCCAGCCCTTAGCTTATTTGATGGTGCTGCCTACATGTGGGGCAGGTCTTCCTCACTGCGTTCACTGACACATACACCAATCTTTTCTGGAAACACCCTCATGAACACACCCAGAAATATGCTTTACTAGTTCTCTAGGCATGTCTTAATCTTCTCAAGTTGACAACCAAAATTAACTATCACAATCTGTACATAAGAACATGCATTATTTGTTTTTCTCTGATTGCATTTTTTTTACTTAAGATAATGTCCTTCAGATCTATCCCTGTTGCTGAAAATTATAGAATTTCATTCTTTTTGTGACTGAATAATAGTCCATTGTGTGTGTATCCATTTTCTTTATTCATTCTTCTGTGGATGGAAACTTAGGTTTATTCCATACTTTGCTTATTGTGAAAAATGCTGTAGTAAGCATGGTGGTGCAAATGTCTCTTTGACATACTGATTGCAATTACAGTAGTGGAATTGCTGGATCATATAGAAGTTCTGTTTCTAAATTTTTGAGGAAACTTGAAACTGTTTTCCATAGTAGGTACACTAATTTATACTCCTCAAAACAGTGTGTGTTTTCCTTTATCTGTATCCTTACTAGCACTTATTATTTTTTGTCTTTTTTATAATAGTCATCCCAACTGGGGTGAGATGTTTCAATGTGGCTTTGATTTATGTTTTCCTGATGATTAGTTATTTTGAACATTATTTCATATACTTGTTGGCTATTTGAATATCACTTTTTGAAAAATGTTTATTCAGGCTATTTGCTGGTTTTTTAGTTGGACTTTTTTTTTTCTGTTTGAGTTTGCAAATTCTGGAAGTTAATCCTTTGTTAGAAGAGTAGTTTTAAAATATTTTCTCCCATTCTGTAGGTTGTCTGTTTACTGTCTTTATTCTATTGATTGTGTCCTTAGCTGTACAGATGATTTTTGCTTTGATTTAATCCCATTTGTCAATTTTTATCTTTACGTCCCATACTATTGTGGTGATGTCCAAAAACATCTTTGCCAAGACCAATGTCCTAAAGTGTTTCTTCTCTGTATTCACTTAATAGTTTCATAGTTTTGGGTCATACATTTAAATCTTTGATCATTTTGAGTTGATTTTTTTTTGTATGGTGAGAGATAGTGATCTAGTTTCTTTTGGAAGCATATGGATATCTAGTTTCTTCAGCACCATTTATTGATGAGACTTCCTTTCTCCATCGTATATTCTTGCTTATTTTGTTGAAAATTATTTGGTTGTAATTACATGGATATATTTCAGTGTTCTCTATTCTGTTCTGTTGCTTTCTTAAGTCTGTTTTTATGCCAGTATTATGTTGTCTTAGTTACCATGGCTTTGTTATATGTTTTTTTTTTCTTGGTGCAGGTACTAGGGATTGAACACAGGTGCACTTGACCACTGAGCCACATCTCTAACCCTATTTTGTATTTTATTTAGAGACAGGGTCTCACTGAATTGCTTAATGCCTTGCTTTTGCTAAAGCTAGCTTTGAACTCAGGATCCTCCTGCCTCATCCTCCTGACCTACTGGGATTATAGGTGTGTACTGCTGAGCAAGGCTATAATATGTTAGGTGTGGTAATGGTTACAACTTTGCTCTTTTTTCTCAGGATTGCTTTGGCTATTTGGGATTTTTAGTGATTCCACACAAACTTTAAGATTTTTTTTTCTATTTCCTCAATGAATGTCTTTGCTGTTTTTATAGGAATTGCATTGAATCTGTAGATCACTTTTTGTAATATGGACATTTTAACAATATTAATTCTTCTGATATATGTGAATATGAGATATCTTTTCATTTTTTAATGCCCTCTTGAATTTCCTTCATCAGTGTTTTGTAATTTTCATTGTAGATATCATTCATTTCCTTGGTTAAATTTATTCCTAGATTTTTTTTGTAGCTACTGTGAATGGTATTTCTTTCTTGATGTATTTCTAAGCAATTTCATTATTTTTGTATAAAAAAGCTACCTATTTTTACATGTTGATTTTTGTATCCCGCAACCATACTGAATCTATTTATTAGTTTATCAGTTTTTCTTTGTGGTGAAATATTTAGTTTTTTTCTCTATATAAAATCATGTCATCTGCCAACAGGGATAATTTGACTTCTAGTACTGTGTTAAATTGATGGTGAAAGTGAGCATCCTTGGCTTGTTATCTTAGAGGAAATTACTTCAGCTTTTCTCTATTCAGTATGGTATAGGCTATCTCTTATTGTGTTGAGGTACATTCCTTCTACTCCTAATGTTTTAAGGTTTTTTTTTTTTATCATGAAGGAATGTTGAATTTATTGTCTTTTTCTGTGTCTTTTGAGAGTATGGTTTTTAAATCTTCATCTTTTTAATATGGTGTTGTATTATGTTTATTGATTTGATGAGCTATATTATGTTTATTGATTTATGTATGTAGAACCATCACTATATCCCTGGGATAAATCCCACTTGGTATGTAATCTTTTTGATGTGCTGTTGAGTTTGATTTGCTAGTATTTTGAAAATTATTACATCTATGTTCATTGGGGCTATTTGTTTCTAGTTTTCTTTTTTTTTTTGTTGTTGTTATTATGTTCTTTTCTGATCTTGGTATTAAGGTAATGCTGAGCTCATAGAGTGGTTTTAGGAAGGTTTTCTCCCTTTTAATGCTTTGGAATGGTTTGAGAAGAATTGGTGTTACTTTTTTTCTTTATAAGTTTGGTAAAATTCAGCAGTGAAGCTTCTGGTTCTGGGCTTTTTTATGTTATTTATGTATTTATTGGTACTGGTCACATCCCCACCCTTATTTTATATTTTACTTGGAGACAGGGTCTCACTGAGTTGCTTAGTGCCTTTCTTTTGCTGAGGCTGGCTTTAAATTCGAAATCCTCCTGCCTCAGCCTCCTGAGCCACTGGGATTACAGGCAAGAACTGCAGAGTTAGGCTATGATATTTTTTGGGGGAGACTTTATTCCAATTTAATTTAGTTACTCCTTACTGGTCTGTTCATGTTTTCTATGACTTTATTGTTCAGATTTAGTGGGTTTTGTGTGTCCAGAAATTTATCCATTTATTTTAGGTTTTCTAATTCATTGGTATATAGTTATTTGTAATAGTTCCTAATGATACTTTGTATATATGTGGTTACCAGTTATAATGTCTCTTTTTTTTTATCTGTGATTTTATTTATTTGAATTGTTTCTCTTTTATTCTTGGTTAGTTTAGTTAAAGTTTTGGCTTTTGTTTGTCTTTTCAAAAACCATCTCTTTATTTGGTTGATCTTTATCTTTTTAGTTTCTATTCTATTTTGCTTATTTCTACTCTTTGTTATTTCTTTCCATCTACTAATTTTGAATTAGGTTTTTCTTGCTTTTCTAGTTCCTTGGGTTTTATCATCAGTTTTTTTTAATCTTTATGTTTTTCTTTTTATTTTAAATGTGTTTGGAATTCCTATCAAATCAACTGTTTATACTGCTTTTATTATCTCCCATAGATTTTGGTATATGTGTTTTCATTTTCATTTAAGAACTTTTATAATTTTGCTTTGTTTTTTTTCTTCTTTGACCCACTAGCTATTTAAGAGTATATTGTTTAATTTTCATGTATTTTTATAATTTCTTAAGTTTCTCTTGTGTGTGTGTGTGTGTGTGTGTGTGTGTGTATGTTACAAGGGATCAAACCTAGGACCTTGTGTATGCCTAGGCAAGTGCTCTACTTCTCAGCTTTAACCATAGCCTTGTTTGATTTCTGGTTTTATTTCTATGTGGTCAGAGAATAAATCTTGTTTGATTTCTAGTTTTATTCCTTTATGTTCAGAGAAGATACATGCTATTATGTTATATTTTTGAATTTGTTGAGACTTGTTTTGTGCCTTAAAAAATGGCAAATGTTCCATGTGCTGGTAAGAAGAATGTATTTTGCAGCTGTTGAATGAAATGTTCTGCAAACTTCTATTTGGTCCATTAAATCTATAGCATAGTTGTAGAAATATGACAGGAGGAAATGGCAGAGGAGAGCTACTTAGTTCATGATAGCCACGAAGCAGAAGAGAGAGTGAGAACTCAAGGAGCCAAGGACAAGATATAGTCCTTAAGGAACATCCAGTAACCTACTTACTCCAGCCTTGCTCCACCTGCCTACAGTTACTGCCTGGCTATCAAATTATTAATCCATCAAGTGGATTACTCCAATGAAGAGATTACAACTCTCATAATCCAGTCTTTTCACCTCTGAACATTACTGCATTGCCTAAAACATGAGCTTTTCAGGGGGACATTCCTAGATCCAAACCATAGCAATATCTTTTGTTCTTTTATTCTGCTTTTCTCATTTATCTTGTGGTTTAGGGGGATTTTTATTGATAGGGTTTGATTTTCTTCTTGTTCTCTTTTGTGTATCTTAGTTTTGTGTACTACTGAGTTTTGTTCTACTATGTGTTTTCATTATGGTCATTATCATTGTTTTGCTTCTAATGTAGGGCATTTCTCTCCCCTTCCTCCCTCCTTTCCTTTCCTTTTCTCTTCCTTCCTCCTTCCCTCCCTCCCTCCCTTCCTTCCTTCCTTCCTTCCTTCCTTCCTTCCATTGAACCCAGGGCCTTGCACATGCTAGACCTTAAGTATTTTTCTTGTGGTGTCCATCTGATAGTGATGAATTCCCCCAGTGTTTGCTTGTCTTAGCAAGTCTTTATTTCTTCCTCATTTGTGATAGATAGCTTTGCTGGTTATGGTATTCTTGGTTGGCTAGTTTTTCTTTCAGGACTTATCATATACTGTCCTATTCTGTTGAGAAAATTGCTGTTAGATTAATGGGGATGCCCTCATAAGTGACTTGATACTTTTCTCTTGCTGTTTTCAGAATTCCTTTTTTGTTTTGTTATTTTTGACAGTTTAATTATATACGTGCCTCAAAGAGGACTTTTTTGTTTTTTTGGATTGGGGGAGTCCTTTGAGATTCTTGGACCTGTATACCTGTATCTTTTCAAGCAATTTTTTTTGTTGAATATATTTTGTGTGTCTTTTCCTTCTCTTATCTTTCTGGAACATTCATAATGTGGATGTTTGTTCACTCAGTGCTGTTTGACAGTCCAATTGTAGCCTATTTATTTATTTAAATTTTTAAATTTTAATTTGTTATATATATAACAACAGAATGCATTACAATTCATATTACACATATAGAGCACAATTTTTCATATCTCTGGTTGTACACAAAGTAGAGTTACATCATTCATGTCTTCATACATGTACTTAGGGTAATGATGTCCATCTCATTCCACTATCTTTCCTACCCCTATGCCCCCTCCTTTCCCCTCCCTCCCCTTAGCCCTATCTAGAATTCATCTAATCCTCCCATGCTCTCCCTCCGTACCCCACGAT
>NW_026000241.1:16625159-16662386 GCF_001458135.2 Marmota marmota marmota
TGTATATATATATATATATATATATATATATATATATATATATATATATATATATATATATATCACATTTTCTTTATCCTTTCATCTGTAGCCTATTTATTATACATAGTGAAACCTTTCCAGCTCTCTGAAAGTTGAGAGAGTAAAGGTTAAGTAAAGAGAGCCCTTTCTGTCTCCATATAGATGTATACACAGGCTGCCTCTATGGCCTCTGCTAAATAAGGCCTCTCAACTTTTATAGGCTGCTTTTCCTCCTTTTTCCTTCTGTTTCTCCTAAAATCTTTTCCTCTTTCTATTTTTTTTAATTAGGGAAACTGTATTATTA
This sequence comes from Marmota marmota marmota, assembly GCF_001458135.2. Taxonomy (NCBI): domain Eukaryota; kingdom Metazoa; phylum Chordata; class Mammalia; order Rodentia; family Sciuridae; genus Marmota; species Marmota marmota. The sequence continues at coordinate 16,625,485 of NW_026000241.1, forward strand.
AAAAACAACAACTTTATTTTGAACTAATTTGAGACTTACAGAAAATTTGGCAAAAATTTTCTTATGCCCTCACACAGTTTCCTATAATGGCAATGTTATATAATCAAAGTTTAATTGTTAAAATCAAGAAAATAACATTTATATAATACTGTCAATACTATATAGACCTCATATGAATTTCACTAGTTTTTTTCACTAAAGCACCTTTTCTGTCCCAGGATCCTACATTACACAGTTTCTTCCAATCTGTGACAGTTTTTTGATCTTTCCTTGTCTTTCATGACTTCGATCCTTTTGAAGAATATTGGTCAGTTATTTTGTAGACTGTGAATCAGTTTGAGATTATTTTATATTTTCTCATGATCAGAATGCATTTTGGGTAAGAATATAGGAATTATCTTGTGTTTTCAGTATATCATATCAAGAGATTCATTCTGTCAATATGTCTTATATGGTTAACCTTGATTTTTTTGGTTAAGGTGTGATCTTTTGGTCTCTCCACTACAAAGTTACTAGCTTTCCAAATTCTAGTTAATGAATACCTTGGAAGAGATACTTCAAAACTATGCAAATAATCCTGTTTCTTCTTGAAAGTTTTGAGGCCAATTATAGTATCCATTGGTAGATTTTGTCAGTAGTGGTTATTACTTTAATCTCAATATTGATTTTTATCTTTTTTGTTTGGAATTCACTTGTAATTAAGAGCTGTTCCTTCTGCTCATATATTTATTTTATTTTTAAAATTTTATTCTTTTTAATTATACATGACAGTAAAATGTATTTTGACATGTTATATATACATGGAATATAATTTCCCATTTTACTACTGTCATTACTGTCATGTATAACTAAAAAGAACAAATAAAAAAATTTAAAAAAAACCTTCCTATTCCTGTGGTTGTACATGATGTGGAGTTATACCGATGTGTATTCATATATGAACATAGGAAAGTTATCTTATTACCATCCCCAGCCCTTTCCTCATTCCCCTTTGTTTAATCCAACGACCTTCTATTCTTCACCCACATATTATGTGTTAGCATCCACATATCAGAGAGAACATTCAGCTTTTTGTTTTTTGAGATTGGCTTATTTCACTTAGCATGATAGTCTCCAGCTCCATCCATTTACCAGCAAATGCCATAATTTCATTCTTCTTTATGATTGAGCAGCAATCCATTGTGTATACATACTACATTTTCTTTATCCATTCATCTGCTGAAGGGCACCTCGGTTGGTTCCATAGCTTAGCTCTTGTGAATTGAGCTGCTATAAACATTAATGTGACCGTGTCTCTATATAGTATGCTGATTTTATGTCCTTTGGGTATAAATCAAGGGGAAAACTGGGTCAAATGGTAGTTCCATTCCAAGTTTTCTGAGGAATCTCCATACTGCTTTCCAGAGTGATTGTACCATTTTGCTGTCCCACCAGCAATGTGTGAGTATGCCTTTTCCCCCACATCCTTGCCAACGTTTATTGTTACTTGTATTGATAATTGTCATTCTGACTGGAGTGGGATGAAATCTCAATGTGGTTTTAATTTGCATTTCTCTAATTGGTAGAGATGTTTAACATTTTTTCATGTATTTGTTGACCATTTGTATTTCTTCTTCTGTGAAGTATCTATTAAGTTCATTTTTATTGATTGGGTTATTTGGGTTTTTGGTGTTAAGTTTTTTGAGTTGTTTATATATCCTGGAGATTAATGCAGTTATCTGAGGTGCAGGTGGCAAACATTTTGTTGCATTCTGTAGGCTCTCTCTTCACTTTATTGATTGCTTCCTTTGCTGTTAAGAGGCATTTTAGTTTGATTCCATCCCATTTATTGATTCCTGATTTTACTTCTGTGCTTTAGGAGTCTTGTTGAGGAATTCGGTTCCTAAGCCAAAATGATGGAGATTGGCTGCCCATATATTTATTTATTCAATTATGTCAGTATGGACTCATGGATATTTATTTTATTATATGGAATAAAATCCAATAGCATCAATTTTTTTTTTTGCTTAAATGTCTCCAACTTTAGCTATGAGTCACTCCTTCAGATTAGCCCCTGTGTTTTTTCATCAAACCTCCATCTATTTTTGAGCACTTCCTCACAAGCATAAAATGCTTCAAGCTCATCTTGAGTTTTCCTTGTCCCAGCTCTGGAATCAACCACTCCACTTCTCTAGGGATCTCTGGTTACTATTTGGAGATGATATTGAAAACAAGATCTAGTAATAGGTGTGACATTTCTTTCTTTTTTTTTGTTAAATAACTATTTATTCATTTATGTTTAGTTGTAGATGGACACAATATCTTTATTTTTTTTTTATGTGGTGCCGAGGATCAAATCCAGTGCATCACATGTGTGAGACAAGCACATTACCACTGATCTATAGCCCCAGCCCAATAGGTTTGGCATTTCTAATTAGAGTGTCATTGTTTCTAGGACTTCTCAGTAGCTAGAGCTAAAATATACATGTGTATAAACTAACCTAGGATACTCACATCTATATTACTGAATCTATCTGCATATGTTTATATAAAAAACCTTGAGTTAAACAAATGGTCATTTAGCCTTTTAAAATTTGTAACATAAAAAAAATTTGTAACATCTCTCATCTATTCTGTATTTATTTGTTTGTTTGATTCTGTGAATTTCAGGCTTGCTAATTTATACCTCAGTGAGAAACATTTTTATTGTATAGATTTATATTTATTTAGTCATTTTATGTTCATCTGTGCTTATTTTATTTTTTATCTTTAGCCTTTGAACAGTGAGTCAAGGTACTGTTCTTTCCCACCCACTTTACTGTGGTTTTGTTAGTCATTTGTAGATTGCTTAGGCTCTTTTTTTCAGTGTTTGTCCTATATTTTGTTTTTTCCCAGTCTTATTAGTTTGTTTGTTCATACTTGGGGTATGTAAGAGCATGTGAAACATTGCTGTGGGATTCAGACTCTCTGGGAGTCTGACCTTTCCAAAAGATGTATTTAGAGAAATGTTACTTCCTCCTCATTCTGCTCTACTCCCTCCATCCTCATTTCCCCTTCTTTGTGCTCCTTACCTGTCCACCCCTGTAAATAAACTGTCTTTAATTTCAGGCTTCTTCTTCCTTTTGCAGCAATGAACAGATACATATGTATTTTATTACATCTCCTTTTTTGGGTGAAGAGTCACATTGTACAGATACACTTTGGCACTTCGCTTTTCATTAACAGTATATCCTGGGGAATGTACTCCATATGAATTCATAGGAATACATGCATATGTAGTATAGTTTGATTATATATTAAAGTTTTCATGTAGGAGAGTTGCACCAATTTCATTACCACCAATAATGTATGAGAGTAACTCTCTCCCCACAGCCCTCCCAGCAGAATTTGTTGTCACATTTAACTTTTTTTTTTTCCTCTGGTCTGATAGATGAGAATTGTTCTCTTGGTGTCATTTTAATTTGCATTTCTCTAATTATGTTGGATCATTTATACATTTGAGAACTTTTAAAATATTTTTCTTTGAAAAAGAATATGTAAAAAAGCATATTTATGTATTAATATTAATATCTCTTCCCCATTTTTCTATTTTTTTTGTCCTTTGTCCTTGATTTTAAAGAATTCTTCCATTTATCATCTCTTTGTGGTATATGAGTATTTTTCTCCCAGTTTTTCAGTTATCTTCTGACTTTATCCTTTTTTGTCATACAATTACAATGAAATCAACTTTATCAATCTTTTGTTTTATTCTTCCCAGATTTGGAGTCAAAGTTAAAAAGTGTTTCTCCACAACAAAATTACAAAGGAATTTGCTGATATTTTCTTCTATATATTTTCTGCCTGTGTGGGTTCTTTTTATTTATTCCTGAACTGTTGGAATTTAAGGATGAGTTTTATCTTTTTCCAAATGACTTCCTATTTGTCTCACCTCCATTTATTAAAAAAAAATGGTCTTTGACCTCAGTGATTTCACATGCCACTAATTCTAGACTTTCTCTTCTATTCTACTCATCTTTTTGTCTGTTGATGAATACATCAAGCTTCTTTGAATCACCTCTTTAAAAACCAGTTTAAAAATTTAAAGTACACTCATATACACATTAGGATGGCTAAAAGAGACAATAACACGTGTTGTGACAATGATATAGAAAAATAAGAAAGTTCATTTGCTGGTGGTTAGAAAAATGGCTCCTCTGCTTTGAAAACAGTGTGGCAGTTGCTGAAAAAGTTCAAGTTACCATAAGACCCAAAAATATGCTCCTAAGCACATACCTAAGACAAATGTAAAAGTGAACAACTTCTAAAATGATTATTTATAGCAGTATTATTCAAAATAGCCCCAAAGTGGAAAATACCTAAATCTTCATCAACTGATGAATAGATAAACAAAATGCAGTATATCCATACAGTAGAATATTATTCAGTCATAAAAGGAAGTACTAACACAGGATGAAATATGGATGAATCTTTTATTTCACTTAGCATCTGATGCTAAGTGACAGAAACCAGACATAGAAGGCCACATTTACATGAAATGTCCAGAATAAGAAAATCCCTAGAGGTAGAAACTAGATTACTGGTTTCCAGGGGTTGGTATATAGGGTTGGTGGGAGATAAGGAGTGACTGCTAGTAAGTATGAGGTTTCTTTTTGGAATGATGAAAATGTTCTAGAATTTGATAGTAGTAATGGTTGAATAACTTCATAAATATTCTGAAGCCTGTTGAATTATATACTTTAAAAGGGTGAATCTTATAGCATATAACCTATATCTCAATTAAAATATTTAGAGGAAAAAATAGAAAGTTCAAGCACTTGGTAAAAACAAACAAACAAAACCCCAAACACTTAAAAAGGATATGTGATAAAAAGTTAATCCTTTCCACAATGTCAGTTGCCAAACTTTTTTTTTAAGTCTTGTCAGTGTGTGTATTTATAAAATAATTTTTCCTTTTTCAAATATAAATGTGGGCATATGATACATTCTATTCAGTAATACTTTTCATTGAACAATATATCTTGACTATCTTCCTAATAGTAACTTGATAGCTATGTCATGTTTATAACCCCTTATAATATTTACTGTTACAACCATATGCTATTAATTAAGATTTAAATGTGTTTTAGTTTATTTTGCTGTTGCAAACAATGCTCAGAGATCATTCTTTTTATATTTTTATGAGTTGATAGGAATGTATCTATAAAATGATTTCCTAGTTGAAAATTTTGTTTGAAATTATTTATTTATTTAGATAAATTTTAAATAGATTACCTTAGAAAATCAAAAATACGAATGGTATATGCTGAGAGTCTCTATTCTAACACTGTTCTTCCATTTCCTGAATACTACTAGTATCTTATGTTTTCTTCTGCAAATATTTTTGATGTACATAAGTTTGTGTATGTTTAAAACATTAGCATGTTGGTATATTTGGATTTTGAAAGCTATTACTAACTTGAACCCAAGAAATGTTGCCCTAACAGTGAATGGGATTATTTTCATATTGGGTATTTTTTGATAATGTAGAGTCAAAAACTCTTCACATTCTTTAATCTCAGATAAATTTCAAATCTACTATTTGAAATAGTCATGACATCAGTAGGACCTTAAAAATCTTTAGTTCTGTTGGTATTTTGGTAGCTGCTGGTTGTTATGATGGCCCTGCTGGCACTTCAGCAGAGTGATTTGAGAATCCCAGGAAAGCAGAGTCTCAAGGAATCAGCAGAGTTGGGCAGCAGCAGACCCCAAACCTAGAAATGGTCATCTTCTAGAATTGAAGTAAGAGCTTGTTCCATTTGGGTAACAGCTTGTTCCGTATGGCTTGGTTAGAACAAGATACTCAAATTAGTTTAGGCAAGAAAGGGAATTTATTGACTCTTATGAATGAAAAGTCCAGAGTTTGGTTCAGATGCTTGCTGCAATGGTGTCTTCAAGAACCTGTCTTACCTCTTACCTCTGCTTTCTTCTGTGCTAAGTTCACTGTTAGTCAAGTTCCTTTTCAGTTGAAGCACCAGAACCTTCAGACTTACTTTCTGCCAATTTGTCAAACTCAGCCAAAGAGAGGAAACTCCTTCCAATAGTTCAGTAAAAATATTACAAGTATGTCTAATTGACCTGACTTTGTCACATGCCCTACATGAACCAATCACTTGGCTGGAAGGATGGACTGATCTAATTGGCTAAGTCCTGGTTAGGTGATATCACCTGAAGGGCATGATGAGATAGAACCAGTAGGATGGAATTATTTGATTAGGTAGGTGGTGGTGAGGCCTTCATCCCTTGAGCTGGTGGGTGGGATAGAACCAGCAGGGAGGAATGATCTGATTAGCCAGATCCTGGTGAGGTATTAGCTCTTGGGCCAGGGAGTTGGATTGGAGGTGGAATGTGACAGGTCTTTGTGTCTATCTGATATTTAGTCTCATCAAATCAGGTAGGCTGAGAATGAGCAAGAGGCACTTTTCCAAAGGAAAACTGTCCCCCCCACACCCACTCAGGAAAAAAGGGAATGAATACTAGACAGGCAAAAAATTTTGTCACTGGGCTGGGGTTGTGGCTTAGTGGTAGAGCGCTTGCCTAGCACTTATGAGATTCTGGGTGTGATTCTCAGCATCACATAAAAATAAATAAATAAATAAAGGTATTGTGTCTAATCACAACTAAAAAAAAATTTAAAAAGAAAATTTTGTCAGTGGCCTTCAGATTTTACTTCTTTATCCCCTAAAATAATTTTGAAAACCTGTGTGCCTATTTATGTGTTTTTAAGTTGATATCTGGAATTTTTAGCATGGAAATCTAAATAATTGTAAGAAAGAATTATTTTCAGAATTTTATATATGTTGCTATTTTAAAATAGAACATCTTACTCCTTGTATATAATAAAATATAAATGCCACAGAAATTTTATATCCTCTAACATCTATTTAAAATATTATAGACAAGCTCTTTAATAGCAAAAAATATCAACTGTGCATTCCTCTTTTTGGATCTTTCCCATTTACTTTTCTTTTTAAAAAAAATATTTATTTTTTAGTTTTAGGTGGACACAATATCTTTATTTCTTTTTAATGTGGTGCCGAGAATCGAACCCAGTGCCTCACGCATGCTAGGTGAGCGTGCTACCACTTGAGCCACATCCCTATCCCTTTCCCATTTACTCTTCTAAAAGAAATTTACCCTAATATATTTTACGCTGGAGTACCTTATTGATCATCCAGTATTATTCTTCTGGAACAAAAATACTCATGTAACTTGAAATGTTAAAACATTTCTGTGATTGTCAGGTTCTAAGGGCTAAATATGTTTTCTGAATCGAATTTTGACTAAAATTATTACCACAAAGCTAATCAAAGCATAAATATAGTAAACATTTTTATAATTGTTAAACATAAAAATAAAGTTTTAGAGGTAGATAGGGGTGGATTGCAGTGCCTTTTAAAAGGGCTTTTTCGGCATCAGTTTTAATTGTCCCTTCATTTGGGGCAGTATAATATAGTAATTATACTAGTTTTCTATACTGTGTAACAACATAACCAAAACCAGAGTGGCTTAGAACAATACCCATTTATTAGCTCACAGTTCTATAGGTCAGTAGTCTGGTGTGATGTGACTATTTCGGCTCATTTTCTGGCAAGGATGAAATCAAGCTATTAGCCTCAGCTATGTTCTCATCTGGAGTTCTAGGCTCTCTTTCAAGCTTATTGGTTGAACTGACAGAGACAGTTCTTCCTATGTTTCCTTGATGGCTGACAATAGAAACTACTCTTAGCTTCTACAGGCCACATACATTTAAATGTCTTATGGTTCCCTGCATCTTCATAACCAGCTGGGGATTTCTTATGCATCAGATCCCTCTCATACTTTGAATCTTTGACCTCTTCTCTTTCTGAGCTCTAGAACTTTGACCTTTAGGACTTTTGTGATTAGGTCAAGCTGATCTGGATAATCTCCCCATCTTCAGGTCAATTGATTTGGGATCTTAATTATATTTTCAGAGTCTCATTACAGTAGCACCTAGATTAATATTTGATTGCATAACTGGGATAAAGTATTTTTTACATTATGGGTCAAGAATCTTGGTGCCTTATAATTTTGCCTACTGCAGTAAGATCCTTGAAGGGTAGGAAGTATGAATTTGTTTTTGTAAAGTGAAAGATAGGCAGTTGTGACTAGGGAGATGAGAAAGGAGAACACTATAAGCAGGATGATATTTGGAATAAAGATGCCTTGGCAGGCAATAAGTTTTATTAAAGATTAGGTACGGAAGTTGGAGGTCAGGCTTTGATTTGTTTAACTCTGTGCCAACATAAGTCTTTGTGTACCTCCAGAGATATACCTGTTCCATTCTGAAAACTGTTGCAATTGTGATCACAGAGACACCTTGATGCTTGGCAAATAGAGTAGAGCAGCAAATGAAGCCTACAGCTAGAGGTTTGGGGCTGGGAGGGTGGAAACAATGACAACAAAAAACCCCGATGCCAAAGCAATTGCTACTTCTTTCTTCTTCTATCCCCAGATGGGCTTCTTCTTGTTCTTGTTCTTGTTCTTCTCTTTTTTCTGGAACAATATTCTGTTTCCTCTCTAGGGAATAAAGAACTGAAGTCACAGCTTGCTCTTATCCTTACAGCTGTAACTGTTGCCTAGTAACCAGATTCCCCCTCTCCTTGCTTGTTGCCAAGGAGAGGGGAGAAAGGTAGAGAGGAGCGCACTTCTGAACCTCTTAAAAGCTATTGTCCTTTCCACTCCACACAGGACTCCTTGCTTTGGGGAGTTGGGTGGACTGCTCTAATCTGACAGTTTAGGTTCCTTGAACAGAGGGAGCCTGATTCTTTTGTCCTGGGCAACTGGGAGGAAGAGCACTCATGGGGACGTCTCCTTATGGAAGGAACCATGACAGTCCCCCCTTCTCATTTTGGCCTGCCCTAGGACAAACAGAGGATGTGCAGATGCTCCTGCGCTTTGGGGCAGACCCCACTCTGCTGGATCGACAATCTCGGTCTGCTGTCGATGTCCTGAAGAGGAATAAGAACTTCAAAGCCATTGAGAAAATCAACAGTCACTTGGAAAAGCTGGCTACATGTTCTAAGGACCTATCAGGTACAGCTCCTGTAAATTAACTTTTTTGGGGGATAAAACTGGTTCTGTGATATCAGATACAAATCAGTTTATCTCTTCTTGGGACACATAGATCTAAGTGAGACCCCTCTTTTCCAACATTCAGAAAACTGGTATGCTTTTTTTGGAAAGATAGAATGAGACAACTCTTATTTAGAGGGTATCTATGACATTCTGGGAACTTTTCCAGACCCACCTTTGAACAGTATTGGTGATTTTTTTTCCCCCACATATTCACACGGTAACAAATGAAAAAAAAATCATACAGAGTAGGAGATGACAAAAATCAAGTCTACTCCTCAGAAAAAAAATTACTGCCAATAATTTAAAATGTATATCTATTTCTGAATTTATTGACTTGGGTTAGTCTCTATTGACAGACTCTCCTGAATAAGAGGAAGCATTTAACTATATCGGTCCTACTTGTTGAATTTGATCTGATAAGGTTACTTGTATCATTTATATTCCATTTCTTAACTGTGAATTTTCTATGTTTCATCTATAGATTGATTCTAAAAAATGAGAACAGTGGGTGCATGGTAGTATTATATAAATGTTACCCTTTCTATAACTAGTGGCATGGCTGGACTCACAGAAATAAATCACTAAATGTCCTGAAAACTTTGTGTTCTTTGCATGTGATACTCTTAAAACCAGTTTAATGAAATATGTATGTATTTTTATGTTTCTTGTAGTTTCTTGCACTTATGTATTATCTGTTACCTGAATAAGTTTCTTTCTTGATCTGCTAGAGTAGCTACTTAATAAGTTTTTACAAGGGCAGCATCGATGGTAGACTTAATAAGTTCTTAAAAATGTCTTTATTTTTTCCTCGTATTGATTAATAATTTGTTTGAGTATAGGCATTATATTCATTGATAGTACGTGTACTTTATTCCATTTTATTATTTTTGTAATTAGAATGAGTTTTTATAACCAGTGATATGTTAAAGTTTAATGGCAGTTTTTTCTTATGTCCAACAATCTGTGCTATCTTTAGATTTATGAAATACATTATATAACCTTGTTACAGCTTTGAAGAAATTGTTTCATTGCCTTTTATCCCCAATTTCTACTGATTAGAAGTCTGATGTTAATCTCATTTTTCCCCTTCTAGAATTTTTCTGTTTTTGAGTTCTCAAATTTCTTTCAGATGTATCAAGATGTGGGTCCTTATTCATTGTTCTTGTTTGGCACCTGTTGGTACATTTTAATCTGTCTTTCTTACCTTAGAGAAATTATCTTTTATTATTTTACTACTCTCCAATGTTTCTTTTCTCTTATTGCTACTACTGTTAAATGGCCAAGTTTCTTGAATTAATAATAAATGTCTTTCAACTTGTCCCTAATATTTTCTCCCCAGATTTTTAACTTGGCTTTTAGCTTTTCCTTTTATAACTCAGTCTGTCCATTGCTACATTTTGAATTTGGGAAATCATAGTTTTAATTTCTAAGAATCTCTTTCTTCTTATTATTGTTTCTTATTATAGAAGCTTATTCTTATTTTGCATTTATCACATCTTCTTGAATTACATTTAAGAATATTAATTGTATATACATGCAGATATATAAAGAATGTATATGTGTGTGCATGTGTATGTATGTGTGTGTATCTATCTCTGTCTCTATCTGTATTTATTTATTTAAAGAATGTTCTCTTCTATTCCCTGAATTATTGCTTTTAGGGTTAGTTGATTCCGTTTCTTGGTTCTATTTTGTGCTGTTGCTTTTCCTTAATCATCTTCTGTTCTTTGTATTATTTATGTTTGTGAATGAAGTAACACCTTGATCAATACTTATTAAGTGGATAGTGTACATAGTTAAATTTGTTTCTCCAGAAATATTCCCTCCCTGAAATGAGTGGGTGAAGCTACTCTGTAGGTGGAGAGCGTTGAGGTGGGAGGCAGTCTGACGTCTAGGGATTAGATGTAGAGTATGGAAAAGGTTTACGTGGGGAGGTTGAAGCTGCTTTTCATTTAATACACCCTCACTGGAATTTCCCCATTTGTTTCAATTTTTACTTATTTATTTTAATATCATCTGTCCTTTCCATGAGGCCATGATAATGAGGAAAGAGAAATGTTTTTGCAGAGTTCTCTTTTTTTTTAATGGATGTTCTTCTCAAGCGATGACATATTATGTTTAGTTTTTAAATGACCTCATGTTTTAAGGAATTATGATTTTGTCTTGAGGTTATATAATTAACAAACCATTGTGAAGTGCTGAGAGTTTGTGTACATGATGTCAGTTTCAGAATTGTTTCTCCAATTTGAGAAATTAAAATAACCACAGGGATTACTTAGCTAATTAATTTCTAGGTTTCAAATAATAACAACAAAAAGAGAACTCCTAGTTAATAGAAGAAAATGGCTGCTTTGTTTGCAAATTTATCTTTTATTAATTATGATTTTAATTCTTAGAATAATGGGTATCTTTAGTGTTATACTTCTTAGCATGACATTCGTTATTAAAGTTTTAAGTTTTGATTGTTTCCTTGTATAATAGAATCTCTGAATACCTGCTAATCCAAAAAACATCTAATTGTCTGAGACAAATTTTTTTCCCCCTTTTGTGGGACTGGGGATGGAACCCAGGACCTTGGACATGGTAGCAGGTGCTATACCCCTAAGCTATACCTGTAGCCCTGAGAGATGATTCTTAATCTTACTTTGATCTTCTTCACCGGTTAAATCAGTAGCCTCTGTTTGGAACCCAGAGAAGAGACTCAGGAGAATCTCAGCCTGTCTATACTCATTACAGTTCAGCTTACTTGCTTGGCAGAAAAGCATTCATGAGAGGAATGTGCAATTAAAGGCCTGCCATTTGACTCATCAGGTAGCCTGTGATGGCAGTGGATACATGTAAGCCTAAAGCCCCCTGTCCTCCTTGGCAAACTTGTTGAATGTTTGAATACTTCAAAATTTTCTGAAACATTGACCATGAAGACTTTCAGGACATGCTAAAGGAATATTGAAAGACTATAAACAATTAATGTGAAAAGAACTGAACTGATACAAATTTAAAAAGAAGAGGATGATAGTAGTCAGGAAGGGCCAGTAAATCAGAGCCTTCCTGTATTCCCTAAAAGTACTTCTAGCAGCAGAACCCTTGTAGAAGTCTTCAAATATCTCTGTGTGTAATAATATCTGGATGGGAGAGACATTGTCCAAAATGTCAGTGTTCCTTTATACATCCATATGGCTGTATATAGTTGTAGTATACTTTTTGTTTCTAATATTTTGCCTGTTGCACAAACTTCAAAACCTAAGGTGGGACTAGGAGATCTTTCTAGACCAGTTCTATTTGATATAATTATATGAGACAGTGGAAATGTTCTGTATTTGTTGTGTCTGATATAGCCATTGGTTACATATACTCATTGAGCAATTAGAATGTGTATGTCTTTTTTATTATTATTTATTTTTCCACATTTTTTATTGGTGCATTATATTTATACATAATGTTGGGATTTGTTGTTATATATTTGAACAAAATGTGTATGTCTTGTACATCTGAACAATTGAAATTTTATTTTTCTTTAATTAACTTTTATGTAAATTAGTGTCCACTATATTAGACAGTGTAATTTTAGACTTCAACTATCAAAAGTTCTTTATATTCAGAATAGTGATCAAGAAAATGGTGGGAGGGTGAAAGGAAAGTGCCCTAAGAGCCATGGGAATGAAGATGGATTTACTTTATTTTTATGGACCATAATTCCTCCCCATCTTTATCCATTGAGGGGACAGAGGGAAATGTCTTTGGAAACAGCTGCTGCTGGAGTGTTTGTACCCCTGTTCTTGACTAAAAAGTCTCACCCAATGATTTTGATTTTTTTTTTATATCAGTGGTCCTGAGTGCAGTACATTTAGGACATGAAGTTTTATTCACTTAGATGATAAATGAACATTTCAATTTCAGACTAGGATTAAAGATGCTTTCTCTCTTGATCCTTTCTGAGAGTTTCTGTTCCCCATTTTGCTGAAAACAGTGGTGCTGATCTCTTTGGATAGGGCTATCTTTGGCATGGAGGTAAAGAAATAAAGAGTCTTGTGGAAGATTTCTGGTTCTCTAAACCAGAGCTTTCCCAACGTGTTCATGTATAAATATTTGGAAGCCTATGTTAAGATGCAGATTTTGATTCATCAGGTTCAGGGTGGGATCAGACATTCTGCATTTGTCTCAGTTGCTAGGGAATGCCAGGGACCACTTTGAAGAACAAAACTTTAATCCTTTATAAATAGTCAAGATTATAGGTTATTGCCTTTACTTGCCTTTTATGGCCACCAGCAGATGGCAACCATGTCCACTTTCCCTAGTGGCTGTTGCTGCTCAGCTCTTAGGACCAAGAACAAGCAGATTGGAACCTTTGTCTTACTAGCACTGTGCCTTTTCAAGTGAGCTCAAGTTCAGACCTCTGAGGGGAGCCAGATGTATTTTGCTCAACACCAAGACAGTGCTTCTTTCCAGTTAATGCAGATGTGGGGTTTTGATTTAAAAGATGTCCATCGCATTTTCTCCTTTTTATAAACCTATGTTTTCATTTGTTTTAGGAAATGTATGAAATGTAGCAAAGGAGATATTAATTTTTATAAATATACCTCTAGGAAAATTAATATATTTGGGATTTGGTCATTTAGTCTAATTCTATGCATTTATAATTATAACATTTTTATTTTCTTTTATAAAAATGGAATGGATATATTAATTGAACCTGATCAAATTGTGTGTAATACAATTTATCAGTTTTGTCTTTTATACCTTAAAAAAGGTATTTTGGGCAAAAATGAAATGATTTATTTCTATTTCCTAATATTTCCCAGCACTATTGTAACTTCAGAAGATCTCTTTAATTTTTAATTTCAGATTTGCTGATATATTTTTGCTAAATATGGTAATTATAGAGAATTATAAAAATATAGTGTTATACGGAAACAAAATTTATTATAATTACACTTTGGCTTGTTTTCATTTAGTCTTGTTATTGTTTAATTAATAGTCATTTTTAAGAAAAATCTGTAATTATAATGCATAAGCAGCTTCATATCCTGATGTTTCTTTGTCTCTTATTAAGCTTGTAGGAAATTTAGGAAAAAAGAAAAAAAAAAAACCAGAAAATTTTAGTGTAATATACAAGTCACCCACCATCTTACTTCCCAGGGACACCATTTGTCATATTTAGACTTTCCTTATATGTATTTTTGTGTTGTCAGTAACATTCTTTGATTTTTTTTCCTCTAATACCTGGAGGTTTCTCTAATTAGGAACTGCCTTCTTAACTATCTAAACCATCTAATGTATTTATAATACTGCATCTAATTATCTCTATTGTCAGCTTAGCACATTTCTGTTCATTTTCATGTGACTTTTATACTAAGCCAGTTTTTCTGGAGAAATGATCTGCCTGAAAAGCTTTTAATGGCATGGTACAAGGGGGCAAGCAAAGAAAGTTCTTCTTTTACCAAAGGTCCTATTTTTTTTTTTCTGTACTGTAAGGTTTTATTGTTTTCTGTGGCTTCATAGGTATTTTAGGATGAAGGTAGGAGGATACGTCCAGGGATGCTAGCCAGACATCATTCCACCACCCACATGTTTTCTGTCTCACAATAAACTTCTAGCTAAGGTGATGTGGGCTCATCTGGCAAATGGTTACCTTTTTCTCTTCTCTGGAGTATTGTAGATTTTACTTCTGCCGGGTGTCTGAAGCTCTCTTGATTAGATGGCAGTGAATGTTTGCCCCAGAAGTTGGTGCATGGATATTTCTGGTGTTCTGATTTGATTTGTTGAAATGGTAATCCAGGTGTGCATCAATAAGGTTGTCATTCCCTGCCTGCCCCATTGGATCCTTTTTACCGTTTCTGTGTACTTCCTAATCTTTGAGTTTCTTCACTTTGAAAAGCCAGTTCCTAATTAAGGCTTGTTTTGTTTTCAAGAAATGTCTTTGAGCTTATAGAGCCTGTTTGGCTCATGCTCCTTCAAACCAGAGGTGCCTAGGAATTTCCACTCTCCCATTGCAGCCCGTAGGCAGTGACTGATAGATGTGAAAATATGAAAACCCATTTCCCTTGTCTTATGTGGAGACAACTCTGAGGTCTGATTCATACTCCAGAACTCCTCTATGGGATGAGGCAAGGACACCCTCTGTGGGACTTTGCTTGAGTTTACCTTCTCAGTTGGATTCCTCTTCCACTTTTCTTTGGCTTTCCTACTTACTCCTTTGCTGGTCTTCTTCCTTAATAAACTACTTGCACACAATTCTTTGACTCTGGATCTGCTGCTGGGCAATCTGTTTGAAAATAACAATGTTTTCATTATTTGCACCCATTTTCAAGTAGTCCATCTCTTTTAATGTGTCTATACTTTGATAGAACATGACACTGGACATTAATTTATGTCTTTACAACCATGATAGCACTTCTGCTGTGAGTCAGGTATTTTTTCTTTGGTGAGAAAACAGACGTCCACCTGTGCTCTCCTATCTGTTCAGTAAAAATGCTTTTTGAGGATATAATTTGATTTTAACATATCATCAATAGGTGTTTTGTCATTGTGACTGTTTCCTTGAATAAGTTGAATCAAGGAGATATTATCTTTCTTGGCCAGCAAGATGACTCCTTACTTAAATTGGCCTTTCCAGGTTGTCAGTAAGACATACAAATTTGAATGGCTGGCATATGGTTAGATGATGACATTGCACCAAGCCACCTTTTCTACTGTTTACTTTCCTGAATTATTTTGTTAGTTATCTAAACAGACTACCCCAAATTTATTGACTAAAAAAAAAAAGCATTTGTTTAGCTCTAGATTCTGTATGTCAGCAGTTTAATTTGGGCCGTTCGTACTGTCTTAATTGAACTCCTTCAAGTGTCTGCAGTCTTTGCTGATCTTGGCTGGATTCTTTCACATCTATGAGGCCTCAGTTTGGACAACAGATTTCAATTTGTTCTATGCTGTCTCTTATTCCCCAGCAGGCTAGCCTGGACTTGTTCTTATGGCAGAGGCCAGGTCCAAGAGCCAATAGAGGTATACAAAATTTCTTGATACCCAGGCTCAAAACTGGCACAAAAATCACATCTACTGAAATATACTGGTCATAGCAACTCTATAAGCCAGGCCAGAATCAAGAGACTGGAATGGAGAATAATCCAAATTTCTTGATGGAAGGAGCTGCAAAAGATGTGAAAAAATAGAGGGGAAGAGAACTGTGGTTATTTTTGCAGTCTACCACAGCCGCGATCTCTGCATTCAGAAGCATCACGTGGTGGTGTTTTGCAGGACTCAGCAATGGTGATGGACCCACTAGTGACAGCGACATTTTCCGGAAGACCTCTGAGCAACTGGTGCAGTACATGAATTCAGGAAACCGGTTATTGCATAAAAACTTTCTGAAGCAGGAAGTAGTTCAGAGGTTTTTGCGCCTCCTTTCTTCTTTGCAAGGTATTTTTCTTCACAACATTGAGTTGTGTTAAAGATGATCTGTGCCCATTAACTTGCTTTTCCATGGACTGGGGATGTAGCTCAATGGTAGAAAGTATTCTTAGCCTGGGTTCAGTTTCCAGTGCCACAAAATCCAAAACCAAATTCTATTCTGGTATCTTTTAAAAATTATTCTCTGAAAATAAAGGTAATGCATCTACATCTAGAACCTTCAAATAACACAAAGTTCTTCAGTGAAAAGTCTGTCCAGGCTGCATGATAGATATTAGTTTCTAAATTCCATCCCCAGAGGCAACCATTGGTACTAGTTTTTCATGTAAACCATCTTAGTGATTCTTTGCATATGCAGTCACTTTTTTACATACTATAGTTGTTTGTTCTATAGATAATGGCTAAATGTTGGAGTATAGGTTATTTTAGAATTGAATGTTGATTTTGTGTTTATGCTGACACCAGGAAACTTCCCCCAAAGAACTTTAGATGACAAACTTTAGATAATTATGACATGTTTTAGAAATTCTAAGTTGCTGAAACTTAGCATTTTAAAAATTGACATTTCATAAGGCTGAGATGTCTCAGTTTTACGCAGTGTATGGGAAGACATGACCAGAAGAGCCAGAAATGCTTTTCAGGATATATAGCAGACCCTAGTATTTAAGGCTTGAAGTTTTGTGTTTGAGTCTTAGCTCTACCACTTACTCCATCTATGACTTTTAGTTCAATTACCCACTTCTTTAAACTTCAGTTTTGTCATCCTGGACTCAGCTGGGGAGCTAATCTCATGAGATAATGTATAGATCACTTGATCCAAAGTCCTCTACATAAAATGTTAATGCCCATTAGCTTTTAGGGTGAGTTGAATGAAGTTGGATTGTAATATTGGGCTCGTTGTATATGAAAGAAATGGGTCAGAGACAAATGACACACACAAGACCCTAGGATGGGCCCTCCTTATATGAGATATATTAGAAGTGGACATTCTGTACAAATTACATCTAGGGAATCCTCTTGGTTTTGGACTTAATGTCATCTGACACATGAAGTCATTTCTTTTATACTTACTTAGGGTTATAAAAATAAAACTTGACCTTGGTCAAAAATTTATCACAGATGGGAATGTTACTTTTGGAATATCCTTTGTTTCTTAAGGTCTATGTTCCTGGGCTTCCTTTGTTTCTCTTTGGGGGATCCTGTGGGTTAGTGTGGGATCCTCTGTCTCTGGCTAGGGTCTTTCCCTTTTTCTCTGTGTTCCATACTATTTATGTCTTTCCTATTGGTCTTCTCACAGCTCTCTTCCAGAGTTCAGTCTTTAATTTACTTAACTCTTTTGATTCTTTATCTCTTTTTACTTTTTCTTTTCTCCTATTTGTGTCCTTAACTGCTCATAGGGTGGGATGTTGATAATTGTTTCTATTGGAATTTACAGAGTCAAATTGGTTTAAGTTGTCAAAAAAGTAACTTTTTAAAAATTTTTACTTTCATGCTAGAAATGCCACTAGCACCCATTCCCTCCCATCTTCAACTCAGCTGTCCTCTGGTCAGCTTTTATCTCAGACTCTCAGTGGGAACAAGTCTAGATCTCTTAACCTGTGACTCATCCAGCATTTCTGGACTTGTGGACCCAATTCTCTTTCATGGCAGTTGGAAGAAAAGTCCTAGGCTTCACTTTTGATCACAGTGTGTACCTCAGAACCAATAATTGATCAGGAGGATGGAGAGTCTTGATTGGCTCAGGCCCAAATCACAGGCTGCCCTATCCCTTTCATATCTCAGTAGAATACTGGAGGGTGGGAGTGTGGTTACCAGAAGACCAGTGAATAGATTCTGCGAAACAGAAATTGTGAATGTTTATTTTAAAAGTTTGCCTTTTATACTTTTATTCTAATCCTTGTTAAAATAAGATGATAGACTTGCCTATATTTAATTTGTTCTTATTTTAAATGAATATTTAAAATATTAAAATGAATATTCATTTTAGAAAAAAATGGGAAGCAAAAACTAGCAAATGCAAATCACATTGCTCATGTTTAGGTAATTTTTAATTTCTTCCCATCTGCTCTTTCTCCCTACTTTCTTACTGGTAGGATTGTCAGACCAAATACAGAATGCCCAGTAGAATTTGAATCTCAGATAAACAATTATTTTAGTGTATATTCCAAATATTTCATGAAATACACTAAAAATTTACTTGTTCATCTGAAATTCAATTTTAATTGACATCCTATATTTTTATTTGTGAAATCTGGCAATCTACTTACTGAGGATCTGTTTTAAAGTTTTTCTCCCTCAAAATTCATCAAAAGTTTGGTATGGGATAACCATTATCCTGTCACTGGACATCAAAGACCAGATGGCAACACTTAATGTAGCATGATACAAAATTCAGAATGAGGGATCAACTACCCTCTATTATCCTACAACTCTTGACTTTTTAATTATCTTCTAGTGTTTCCTGTAGTTCAGTGCTTCTTAATCGGGGCATACTCTTAATATTATTAAAAATTTAAGTCAGGATTTTGCCTGTCTCAAGTGTTTGCCCTGAACTCAATCAAGTATTCTGCCTTAAGAAGCAATTGTCAATTCTTCTATCTCTGAGGCCAGGCTCTGTATTCCCCTACGGTATTTCTAATGTCCTCCAGAAGCCTGTGAGATCATTGGTTACACTAATGTTCAAGAGTGCTTAAGTGACTTACTCAAAGTAATTAATTATTTATTTGTTTATAGTTTTGCCAATATATCAATAAAAATATTGATCTGTAATCCTTGTTAGTTGCATATAAATATTGGGTTGTAGTTGGGGGAGGAAGAGAAATCATATGAACCGTTTGTGGAGTGTGGTTGATTCTTATTTTTAAAAGAAATTCCTCCTGACCTGATCTGTGACATTAATCGAGACTGCGCCAACACCTTCATCAAGTTCTTACTGGAAAAACAAAAATGGTCCGAAGTGCTTCTGCTGTTAACACGCAAAGTAAGTGGGGAGCCACCACCCGGAGATTGCCTCATCAAGGACTGCAACCTCTCAGACCTGGACATCTGCACCATCATCCCCCACCTCAGTGCCTGGGACCAACGGAAGACACAGCTCCTGGGCCGCCTGATAGACAGTGGAGGTGAGAATGCCCAGATGAAACATGCTGGAGTATTGTCCAGGTTGTCTGGACTGGTGGTCTGGCTTCTTCTTGCTTTTGGAGATACCATGAAATTCTGCCTCATTCTCTTTTTATCTTCATCTTTTTGAAGCAGCTATGAGGGTCAATGGATTTTTCTGTAGGAATTCTGAATTTTTGTGAATTTCAGTTATCCCTATTCTCTTTCTGTCATATATAAGAAGCATTAGGTGTATGGATGGTCCTTGGCTCTGGTTTAGCCCACAATGCTCATTTCTCCCTGGCCTCTGGCTAGATTTTCCCCTGCAGGGCTTTTGGGCAATTCTTGTGGTATTCTCTTCTAATCAATGGATTGGGATTTGAGATGCTTGTTTTTAGTGTGAAACAGCCAAGGAATTGGTGGGTGGAAAATCTGTCATTTTAATCAAGAACAATCTCATATAACTGGGCATATGTCCGGAGTGTGCAGACATCTTGCTAGGTTGGGTTTTATTTTAAAAAGTAATTCAGAAACACCAGCTCCTTTCCCAAACCTCCACTCATGTAAGAGGAAGTGCCCTGCCCTTTGTAAAGAGCAGTAGCACTTAGGTCCTCAGTCCTCAGAATGCCATACCTAGTGTATGTAGAGCCTTTAGGCATTGCTCCACCCACTGCTTTCAGGAGGTAGAGGAAAGCCTTCTACAATTTATTTCTTCAAACCCCTATGTTCAGTTTTACTTTCTTTGCTCAAAAACTATAGTTGTCATGGTTTCCTTTTTTATTCCTTGGTTCAGAGCCTCTCCTAGGATCTGGTGCTAGGAACCAAGTCCCAGAGGTAAATGCATAGCTGCTGCAGATCTACAGAGGGTGAGGCTGCCTTGGTGGAGTTCAGAGAGCCTGTAATGCAGAGGGTGTGTGTGGATTGAGCTCAAAGGAAGGTGATATTGGAGGAAGATAGGTGTCAGGGAAGATGGCAATTAAAGGTAGAAGCTTAATAGAAGAAAAATGTGGGGAAGGTGTTCATGTCCTGCTCACTGATTGTGTGTCAGGTATGGTATTATGCAAGCATTAGGATTGCCATTATTCTGCCCTGTCCTCACTCTGAGGCAATGCATAGTGGGAACTATGGGCTCTGTGGTGGCATGAGAGGAGGGGCTGGAAGGGGGGTGAGGCCCACAGACAGAGCACTTGGAGCAGCAGGGCTTTCAGCCTGAGGGTACTGGGGTGGTAGGAGGATCTTGGTAATCAGGTCAGCAGCAGCTCCTCCTTGGCATCTAAATAGCAGAAACAGTCCCTTTCTCTTCAGGTGAGCCAGGATGTACCTCTTCCCAGGATGTCACTCACAAGTGCCCTTCTCTTCTGCCTTCTCCAGCCTTGCCCGATGGTCTGCAGCAGAGCCAGGAAAGGCCACTTCTCATGTGCCTGAAACATGAGGACTTTGAGTTGGCTTTTCTTCTCTTGACCAAGGGTGCAGACCCCCGCAGTATTTCTCTCACTGAAGGGGATACTCCTTTGCATGCAGCACTCCACATCTTTTTAGATATCAATGGTAAGCATTGTTTTTTAAGTGATCTTTTCCTTGATGAGTGTTTTAGTTAGCTTTGCATCACTGTGACCAAAATACCTGACAAGAACAGCTTAGAGGAGGAAAAGTTTATTTGGGGCTCACAGTTTGAGAGTTCTGGTTCATAGATGACTGTTCCATTACTTTGGGCCCAAAGTGAAGTAAAACATTATGGGGGAATGACATGGCAGAGGAAAACTGTTCCCCTTATGGCAGCAAGGAAGCAGAAAACGAGAAGGGACAAGGCAGAGGGGGCTGCAGAGAAGTTGTATCCTTCCAGGGCATGTCCGTAGTGACCTATCTCCTCCAGCCTCCCCACACCTGCCTATAGTTATCACCAGTCTGTTGAAACTGGGATAAGTTGATTAGGTCACATCTCCTATAATCCAATCATTTCACCTCCAAGTATTCCTATAACACAGGAGCTTTGGGGAACACTTTATATCCAAATCATAACAGGGTTGGAAGCTGGAAATTAGAACTGGTGCTGTGCTTTTTGATCTTTCCATTTGGGAAAATCATTGTCTGAAAAAAGTCCATTTCCTGGACAAGCATGCCTATATCTCCTGACCTCTCACCCATAGCACAATGAGAAGAAGTGACCATCATGATGAATGGTCAAGGTGGGCACATTGATTTTTAAATTCCAAAGTTGACTATTGGTAGCTGACAGATACTTTCCATTTATTTACACCTTTTTCAAGAATCCTGGCATGCAGGATCACTAGAATATTATAAGGTGATTTCAGGACTTACTCCTGACATTTGAGTTGGGGACTTCTTTGTTGTCAAGAGCTATCTTGTGCATTGTAGGATATTTAGCAGCATCCCTGGTCTCTTCCTACTAGTTGCCAGTGGTACCCTCCTGGTTGTGACAGTCATGCCTCCATACATTGCCAAATTTTCTGTGGAAAGTAAATCACCATTGTTTGAGAACCCCTGGGTTATTTAATTGGGTATCAGACACCTGGGGGAGGTCAGTGTTATGAGATGTCCCAGGCTGGCATCTTTCTCAAACCTAGGTCTTCTGATCTCTGGGAAAACTGGCTCGGTACTCACAGGATTTTGTTTGTGTATTTCAGCTGACATTGGCTTTAACTTCCTCAGCCATCTCTTGGATTTATTCTGGTCCAACCCCACTGAATATTACTACCTCAACCCTAACATCCAGGACAGCAATGGGAATACCCTCATGCACCTCCTCTTTCAGAAGGGCATGCTGAAGCGCATGAAGAAGCTGATAGACCTATTGGTGAAGTTTGACATCAACTTCAACCTGAAGAACAAAGAAGGCAAAGACGTACGGCACCGGATTAAGAAGAATGATGCTCTGCTTTTGGCCTGGAACAAAGCTCTGACAGAGAACAGGCGGAGGAGCAGGCAAGACTCTGCTGCCCACCTGGGGAAGCTCTCAAGGTCTTCCACTGCTGGTCATACATCTCAGCTCAAGTCCCAGGGTTCCTTCAAGTCACTGCCATGTGGCACCACTGCCAGAACCCCCTCTGAAGGAGCCACAGTTCCCGATAGCTGGGAGACTCTCCCTGGTGCTCAGGTGACCAGGCAGGAGTCTGAAGCTATCAGGCCACGCTCCCTGAGAGATCGCCTTGTACAGGACATTACAATTTTGATTCAGCAGGTTGAATTGGATACAGCTCTTCCAGAGGACTGTCCTCAGTGCCCTGAGCCTCTGGAGGTAGGAGGTGTCATGGAAGTAAAGAAAGATAAACTCCAGCGAACCCTGAGTGTGGGGAGCTCTGGCAGTAGTGGGAACAATTCTGCTGTCCCTGAAGCAGGGGAAGGACACGCTCAGGCAGGTCCTGGGGCCTCACAGCTTGTTCCTGCTGGCAACAGAGGGAGGGAGGGCAGTGATGATCAGGACAATTGGAGCATGCAGGAAATCGAAGCATGCCTCCAGGATTTTGATAACATGACCTGGGAGATCGAGTGTACTTCAGAAATGCTGAAGAAGCTGTCCAGTAAGGTTATGACCAAGGTCATAAAGAAGAAAATTATCCTTGCTATTCAGCAGCTAGGGAATGGTGAGTGGACCCAGGGCCTGCAGAAGCGCCTAAAGCACCTGAAAGGAAACATCCGGCTCTTTGAAGCTAAGCTGGACAAAGGAGCTAGGATGTTGTGGGAGCTCGCCATCGACTTCTCCCCTCGATGCAGTGAGAACCCAGAGAAAATTATCGCTACAGAAAGAAACACATCCTCCATGGAGAAATCAGGGCGAGTCTACACGGAAATCATCCGGATCTGGGACATTGTCTTAGATCACTGCAAACTGTCAGATTCCATTATGGCCATCTGCAGTGCCTACAACCGGGGATTGTCCTGTGTCCTGCGTAAGAAGCTGAAGGGTATCAACAAAGGCCTAGTTTCAGCTAACATGAAAATCCAAAAGCGAATACCCCGCTGCTATGTGGAGGACACAGAGGCAGAGAAGAGCAGGGAACAAGTGGATCCGGAGTACTTTCCCCCGGCCAGTGCAGTGGAGACGGAGTATAACATCATGAAGTTCCACAGCTTTAGCACCAACATGGCCTTCAACATCCTCAATGACATGACAGCAACAGTGGAGTACCCTTTCCGAGTGGGTGAGCTTGAGTATGCTGTGATTGACCTCAACCCAAGGCCACTGGAGCCCATCATCCTCATTGGTCGGAGTGGCACTGGGAAGACAACCTGCTGCTTATACAGGCTATGGAAGAAGTTCCACGTTTACTGGGAAAAAGCTGAGCAGGCAGGAAGCCCGCTGCTGGCCAAACAGATGTGGCCAAAGAGAAAGTTGGAAGCAGAACCCAGAAAAGAGGGTTCAGATAGGGAGCAAAAAGAGGAAGAAGAAGAGGATGAGGAAGAGGAGGGTTCCTTTGAGGTGGAAACACTAGACAGTGTAGAGGAGGAGCAGGAGAGTGAAGCCTGTGCAGGGGGAGCTGGGGTAGAGGCAGTGGGGGATGGCCATGGGGTGGAAGGGTATACATCAGAGCATCCCCACCAGCTGGAGCATTTGCATCAGATCTTTGTGACCAAGAACCATGTCCTGTGCCAGGAGGTACAAAGGAACTTTATTGAGCTTTCCAAGTCTACCAAAGCCACCAGTCACTATAAACCACTGGAACCCAATGTTCACAAACTCCAGGACCTGAAAGATGAGAACTTTCCTCTGTTTGTCACTTCCAAACAGCTGCTCCTCTTGCTTGATGCTTCTTTGCCCAAACCATTTTTTCTGAGAAATGAAGATGGAAGCTTGAAAAGAACCATCATAGGATGGTCCACTCAGGAAGAGTTGACCATCCCTAATTGGCAAGAAGATGATGAGGAGGCTGAGGTGGATGGGGACTATAGCGAGGAGGATAAAGCTGCAGAAATGCGTACAGGTGACAGTGACCCCCGTGTATATGTGACGTTTGAGGTGTTCACCAATGAGATATGGCCCAAAATGACCAAAGGGAAAACCTCCTATAACCCTGCACTGATTTGGAAAGAAATAAAGTCTTTTCTGAAGGGTTCTTTTGAAGCCCTCAGTTGTCCCTACGGGAGACTAACTGAAGAAGCATATAAGAAATTAGGGAGAAAACGGTCCCCCAATTTTAAGGAAGACCGGAGTGAGATATATAGCCTCTTCTGTCTATATCAGCAGATCAGGTCCCAGAAAGGTTATTTTGATGAGGAGGATGTTCTGTACAACCTGTCCCGAAGGCTGTCGAAGCTCAGGGTACTCCCCTGGTCTATCCATGAGCTCTATGGTGATGAGATTCAGGACTTCACCCAAGCTGAGCTGGCACTGCTGATGAAATGTATCAATGACCCCAATGCCATGTTCCTCACCGGAGACACAGCCCAGAGCATCATGAAGGGTGTGGCCTTCCGCTTCAGTGATCTGCGCTCTCTGTTCCACTATGCCAGCAGAAACACTGTGGATAAGCAGTGTGCTGTCCGCAAGCCCAAGAAGATCCACCACCTGTACCAGAATTACAGGTCCCACTCTGGTACGTCTAGCATGGCTCACCTGCTGGGTAGGTGTGTGGGCATTGACCTGGTGCAAGGGAGCTTTAGGACAGCTCCTAACATGCTTTTGCAGCTAAAGCAAGAGTCACATTTTTGGAGTTTGTTAGTAATTACACTCAGGAACAAGAAATCTTATGATTTCTGCCACCACTCAGTCAAAAATCTATAATTAAAGATATTGTTGGGTGAAAATGGACTTCAAGTAATTCTTCCTAAGGAACTTGCCATGGCATGGAAACATTTCAAGGGAATGCTTAAGCTGCTTTGAGAACTTTTGTTAAAATACCTTGGAAGAACCTGTTTAATCTGGGTGAAGTAATATGCTAGTTACAAGTCATTAACCTTTAAAACAGCTTTTCTCCCAAGGAGGAGCAAAAAAACTGGGGTGCTTTTTATTTTATTTCAGTTATGCCCCTTATCTGTGCCAGGTGTGATGCTAAACAGCTTACATCTAGTACCTATGCTTAATCCTCACAACAGCCATGTGAGGTAGATATTGTTCCCATTGTATAGTAGGAAACTGAGGCACAGAATGTTTAAATAATATGACACCCATATCAGAAAATTTCCTTTATGGTTTATAAGTGTTTAAAAATATTCTTTCCATTCTAAACTATTCATGAACAATATATGGTGTTATTTTATATATTTTTAAACCTTATTCAATAAGATAATTCCTGGTATGCCTTTCTTCAGCTATATTTTTGCCATACAATGTGTTTTTGAGATTTCTGCATGTCAATTACATGGCACTTGAGTTTATGCATTTCTTATTTTTTAAAATATTTTTTTAGTTGTAGATGGACACAATACCCTTTATTTTATTTATTTATTTTTATGTGGTGCTGAGGATCAAACCCAGTGCCTCACACATACTAGGCAAGCCCTCTACCACTGAGCCACAACCACAGTTTATGCATTTCTGACTTCTTCTATTAGTAATGTATTTTAGGACTGTTCCACAATTTGTTCTCCATTTTCCAGGGATGGATATTAGATTCATGTCAGTTTTTTTACTGTGACATAATCTTTGCCTACTTTTAAAATAAGTTGTTTTTTTCTTATTGCTTTTTAAGAATTCTTTATGAATTTGCCTTCACATCTTTTGTTGATTTTATATATTGCAATTTTTTCTCCCATTATGTGAAACATTTTATTTTTTCTAATCTTGACATATACATTATATACATCTATCACACACATTTATTGAATATGTAGTGAATATATATGCTATGTTTAGTGAATATTTTCCCATTTTTTAAATTATTTTTCAGGTTGAAATTCACATAGCACAAAACTCATCCATATGAAATGTTCAATTTAATGATTTTTTTAAATAAATTTACAAAGATATGTAACCATCACCACTATGTAATTCCAGGACATTTTTATCACCCCAGAAAGAAAACCCCATAGCCACAGGAATTTCTTCTCATTGCACTCTTTGTCCTATTCCATGGCAGCAGCTCACCTTTCCTTTTCTGTGGATTTGCCAACCGTAGACATTTTATTTAAATAGAATGATACAGTATGGGGTGATTCCTGTCTGGTTTCTTTCACTTAGCACAATGTTTTCAAAGTTTACCCACTTTATAGTGTGTATCCATATTTCATTCCTTTATATGGTTGAACTTTTATTCCTTGAGTATGGCTATATCAACCATTACTTATCTAGTTTCCTGAATGTTATTTAAGTGGATTCCAGTTTTTTAGCACGATGAACACTTGTGCTCTTGCATTTTCTGGTTCTTAATGAAGAGGAAAACACAATTGATTTGCTTAGATGCAACAGTTTCCACTGATGCTCATGATTGCTTTCTGTACTTTATTAAAAGTACAGAACAGATGGTAACAGTCTCCTTTACTATTTGGTAACAGTAATGGGGATATATATGTCCATTTCATGGTGTTCTATTTAGACTATTATAATCTATGTATGTTAAGCAAAGAACACATGACCCCTAAGAGAAATGGAGAGATCTATGAAAATGTACATTCAGTCCAGTTTCAGTCTCATCACTTGAAGGTGTTTATTAACTTCTCAGTCCCCTTTGTAAAAGTGAGATTGTCTCATTTGTCTCACTGGGTTGTTGTAAGGATTAAACGGAATGATTTCTATGAAGATGACTATTGTATGTTAGATGTTTAGTCAATGTCAGTTTCACTTAAATTAGAAAATAAATGGGACCTGTGGGGAAAGTGCTTTGGAAAATATTTTCCCCTGTTCTGACAAGTTTTCTTAGCGTAGTCCTCTCTCAGCTGGCTATAAACCTGGAGGAAAAGGTGATAGAAGCCTTGGGTGTTGTCTCCAGCTAACATCCAGAGCTGCTGTTACCATGGTAACTTTGCTTTCAGTACTCTGAGCACCAATGAAGGAAGATAGGGTAATTCTTGTTTTCTTATGATAGTCTATATTGGTTTCTTTTATGGGCATTCAAACAGCTCTAATTATTTAGATTGCCTTTCTGCCTTGACTCTTCTTTAGGAGGTAATTTTCTCTAATGGGACTATACGTTGGGGATAATGTCCCACAAAACTCTCTCAGCACAGCAATGCATCTCTGCCTTCATCCATTGCACTCAGAGTAGTATGGAGCCTCATTGATAATCAAATGAGTACTGGAAATAAGCTTGTAATTATACAGTTATACATACAGCTGGCACATGCTCTGGGGGCAGGGTGTGGAGAAAACAAAGCAACAACAACAATAAAGCAAATAAACCCCAAAAAACGAACAAATAAACCCCCAAAATAAAAAACTCAACTGTGTTGCACAGTATCTGACATGTGTCTTCTGTTTTATCTCAGGGATCCTCAATCTGGCATCAGGAGTAGTGGATTTACTTCAGTTCTACTTTCCAGAATCTTTTGATCGCCTTCCTAGAGATTCTGGCCTCTTCGATGGTCCCAAACCAACTGTTCTAGAGTCTTGTAGTGTAAGCGACTTGGCAATTTTGCTAAGAGGGAACAAAAGGAAAACCCAACCCATTGAATTTGGTGCCCACCAGGTGAGCTCCTTGGGATTGTATGTTTTGTAATAAAAGGAAGTTTGCAATTGAAAAAAGTTTGAGAGGCTGAATTATTCCATAAGGTAGAATTCAGTAGTCCATATCCCAGAGTGAATGAGCTCCAGAGATATGTGAGTATGACTAATTGTTTTAATATTTCCCTTGTCCTGACTGACCAAATCCATGCTGGCTGTTTCTCTTTAAAGACATTATTTAATTGCCTCCCACTGAAATAGATGGACCTTTATCATGGTTTTCTTTGTAGAATTTGATGTTGTTTTGTTTTACTTCAGGTAATTCTTGTTGCCAATGAAATGGCAAAGGAGAAAATTCCGGAAGAGCTGGGGTTAGCACTTGTGCTAACAGTTTATGAAGCAAAAGGCTTAGAATTTGATGATGTTCTCCTTTACAACTTTTTCACTGATTCTGAGGTATGTCACACTGATGTCTTTTCATATAACCTGAACTGAAGTTCCCATTCTGGGGAAGAGAATTTGGAGCTGAGGATAAGTTTGTCACACAGGTGTCTTTTTGTGTTTTAAAGTACAATTTATTTAGTGTGGAGGTTGGGTTTTGACAATGGCTATGGGTTGTTTCATGGGATGTCATGGGCTGGTTCTCTTTGTTCCCAGGAAGGGTACCGAGAAAACCAGCCCATAACATGCTTTGTCTTGTCTTCATCTTCTGAATGCCTAGGATTCAAGTGCCAGTTTCCAGTTTTCATTAGCTACTGTTATCCTTGGCTCCCAGGGATTCCTAAGTTGGAGCAAGCTCTAAGGAGAGCCTTACAAATGAAGGCAAGGTTAGCAATGTCCATCCTATGAGGACAGAACTGGGCAAGGTCAGTTCATAGACAACTTCAGGAAGACAAATGAGGCTTGGCTCCTTCCTGCTGGATCAGGTAATATGGGGAACAAAAACCACTGCCCTGCCTGGGATCTCTCTGTGGCATGGCTTCACTATCACTGCTTGCAGCCCAGGCAGACCAGGGCAGCCAGAGAGTCCCCAGGTTGACCCCCAGTGACCTCTGTGTCAGCCCATCATTTTGAGTTGGCTCTTGAGTCCTTATGATGGTTTTGCCCTTCAGCTTAGTTCATTTGGGGAAGAACCACCAAATAAAGAGCATCATTACAGCTTTCCTAGCCACTGGTTTGATTTTACCATCTTTGGGTGGGGACTCAGGCTGATTGCTGACTGTGCTGTGGAGTCTTTTTTGGAGACTTAGCTGGCTGTGTCCTGGTCCCATTTGCAGAGTTCTCACTACATATTGTGCATGCTTTTAAGGGGCAGTTTTATACCTGAGTCAGGAGCACTGTCCGCTTTGACACCTTAAATCTGCCCCAGAGCTGAACCTAGAAATAGAATCCTTACATTTTTTCCTGATCTCTTTTAATGTCATGTTTGCCTTAATACCTATGGCCAATATTATTATAGGCGTTTTACAGTTTATAAAGTATTTTTTAAATGCATTGTCTGACTCCACCAACCCTTTAAAGCTATGTTTATTATCATTTTATAAGGAAAACTGAAGGTCACTGAGGTTAAGTAAATTAACCATAATCATAATATAGGCAGTAGGGCCTGAAGAGAAACTCATATGCTTTGAGTTATAACTCTTTCCCTTGTACTCCCTTTATTTTAAAGCTTCACATGTGAATTGGTTGTCAGAACTTTCCACAATGAGCATATACTTGAAATTCCTTATATACATCCCTTCTCTATCAAATTTTGCCAATAAAATCGGATGCACACTTACTAACCCTGGAACGATTTTTGCATCTGAGGATTACCTTTTTTATTCTAATAATACATATATTGGTCATGGCTGGACTGAGGCTTTCTTAAAAGAGGAAGGAAGAAGACTTTGTTATTTCTGTTCTTTTTATTAAAGTGCCAGTTGTATGCATGTGCCAGTATGAAACTCAAGCATCTGGATTTAAAGATCTGTAAGTTATGGTGGGTTCTGTTGGTGAATGAGTAATCTAGTTGTTTGGTCTTAACTTGATCCTGGAAATAAATAAGGCTGAACTCTGTGCTCCCACTAATGGTTCAGGGAGTTGCATGAAATTAAAAAAAAAAGAAGGAAGAGGAGAAAAGGGGGGCACACACCCCCAATCTGAATCTTTTGGTTACATTGGCTTTATCCTATGTACATGGTAAACTTCTAAAACAACTTTTGATGTGGTACTTCCCAACATAAATGTAATCGTGCATTCCCGAACACAAAGTTCACCTTTATCACTTATAGTCTCTAGCCATAAAGCATCTGTCAGCAAATGAGAAGAAATGCTTTAATAAAAGGAAAGGGAAGACAGATCAAATATATCTCCAGCCTTTATGGGCTGGGTCCTAGGGTTTCTTTCGAGGTAACTGGCTGATAGTTGCTGATAGTTGTTATTATTGCTCTTTGACATGGGCAACTGTGAGGAGCTTTTCTCTTTTACCTTGGCCTCTTTCTCCACCCCTGTTGATATTTCAGGCAAGCATTCTCTTTGCAGCATCTGTTGCTAGGGCTTGTGAGGTGTATGGACAAGGGTGGGGAGGGGAAGGCCTTGCTGTCCCTGTTTGTGATTCTTCTTTCTAGAGGATTTCTTTTGCTATTAAACCATGTGGTTGCCAGGGCCACCTTATGAGATGGGGAAGGAACTAAGGAATGTTATACCAAATCTTTCTCTTGTGGGATGCTGCTTTGTCTTTGGGGAGGGGCATTTATTTTCTCAGTTACCCCCAAACTATCCTTCTGGGGATTTGGAAGTATAATTACAATTTACACTCTGCTCCAGTGGGGTATCCTTCTTTTAAGCTCATGTGTGAATGGGACGTAAGGAACTTTGAAAACCCACAGATTTTATGGGTTAGCTAACTGGTTTGGCTAATGGACTTTGGACTTCAAGAATAAGCCCCTCAAAGGTAGGTTTGCTAGTAGAATCTAAGCGTTGGTCCCACAGGAAGAACCTGGAAGACTTTTACATGTTACTTTTTTTTTTTTTTTTTTTTGCCACATTGCTGTAGGCCAACATTCTTGCTACAAAAACACATGTTCACATATTCCTAAAAGTCTCCAACTTTGATTCATGGAAACAGGTCAGTCATGTGCCATCTAACCAGCTTTTGCTTCTCTCCTTGCAGTTTTAAAATATACTATGCTTCCCCAGCCCTTTCAAGGTCAGCCAGTTTGCACCTCACATTGCCTGCCAGGAGTGTCCTCTCAAGTGTCAAGCACTTGTGTCTGTGTCTACTTCCTTGGCAAACAATTCTGCCAGCTAAATAGCTTCACAAAAAGGATAGTAATAAATAGTCTTGAAGGTTTTTTTCTAAACCTTTCAGCTACTTAAATGATTTCCTGATAAACATCTCTTTTTAGAATATAGTGATTAATTCCGTAATTGATTAATAGCATAACCATTCCTCTTTAATGAACAGTATTTAAGGCATTTAACATAATTTAACTGCATATTTTAACTTATGGGGTGACTTAAAGCAGGTAATTAGCTATCGACTTCATCTTTTCTGCATTTTAGATTACATAGATGTTATGTAGATGGCAAAGAATACCATTTTATAAAAAGAAAAGTAAAAGCTATGAGAGTTAACTAGCTACTCTTACAAGGTACAGTAAATTAGGAATTTTGTACTCCGAATACTGCATATAATCTAGGTACTTCAGCTTTGTTGGGATCTGAACACTATAGTCTGCTGGCCAAATCCAGCCCACTGCCTATTTTGTACATTCTGTGGACTAAGAATTGATTCTAAATTTTCAAGTTGTTGGAAAAAACTCAAAAGGAGAATAATATTCCATGGTACATGGAAATTATATGAAATTCAATTTAGCGTAGCTTTATTGGAACATAGCACACTCATTCACTTACATGTTGACTGGCTGCTTCAGCACCACAGTGGCAGAGCTGAGTAGTTTCAAGAGAGGCCATGTGACTTGAAAAGCCAAAGTTATTTATTTTCAGACCCTTTAGAGAAGAGAAATTTGCTAACCCCTGGTCTACACAGTGGTTTTGGGGTTTGGGTAAAGGGGAAAAAAATGTTAAAATGTCAAGCACTCTACTAGACACTTGACATTGATTATCTTATTTTCCCTACAAACTTGAGTGGTTCTGTTTTTGCCATTTTACAGAATGTGTGCAAGTTCACATAGTTAATAAGTAGAAGACCTGCATTTTTCCTGTCTGATCTCAGAGTCTGCCTTGTACAGTGCAACCCACAGCACCTGATTTTTCTTGCATCCTTGGTAGAATAATTTAGGTAGAAAAATTTGCCACATGTCTTAATTGCTGACCCTAAGTGGCATTTCTTAACAATGTTGTAAGAAAGGATTAGAATTTCCCTGCCTATAGTATTTGTTGAAGTTCTTTCATTAGAATAATTTCCTGGGCCCTTAGTGTTTTTCCCCAAGGTGGGCACTTTTGAGCTATGTTGGCCAAGTGTGTATGGGACCCTGCTTGTCAACCTTAGTCCTGCTCCCTTCTATTCTGAGGCCACAGGATGGACGCTTCCTCATAGCTAGGATTGGAGTCTTGATCCCAACTTCACTGAGTGAGCTAATCTCCATGAAGCTTGGGGAGGCAGTTCAAAAGCATATTTTGTTGGTCTTTAATTTGTCATTGTTGTCCAGGCTTACAAGGAATGGAAGATCATTTCCTCATTCACACCTTCATCATCTGACTCCAGAGAGGAAAACTGGCCATTGGTTGAGGTACCCCTGGAGAAACCAAGCTCTTCTCAGACTCGGCCCCTCATGGTGAATCCAGAAATGTACAAGGTGAATTCTGCCATTTGTCTACACACTAATTTGACATGGAATTAGTAAACAAAGCCTATAAGAGAAGATGAGATGAAAAATATAGGCTTGCACGTTACTGGTCCTCCTTTACATCAGCAATGGGCTGTAGAGAATGGGAAAGGAAGGGACAGGGGTGTCAGTGTTGGTAAACTCCCTTTTTCTCAGCACAGAGCTAGACTCAATAGATAAGGTACTTTCTAAAAGCAGAGAAGGGAGAGTAGTTCTTTTTGTTCACCTCTGAAACTCAGCTCTATTCAGAAATTTTGATGTGGTAATACTAATGATATATGTAGTACTAATGATAGCTACAATGGTTTAATTTTTAAAAACAAGTCACAGCAATTATGTAACACGTAACCATTGTGGTAAACTGAATGAAGGGTGCACTGTCTTTGTAACTTTTTACTATCTTTGTAACTTCTGATGTATATATAATTGCTTCAGAATTAAAACTTTAAAAACCTATATCAGATTCAAAAGTCATCTTGTGTTGATGGCATGCTCACTTACTTTCTCTGTGGGAAGGGATGGAGTTTCTCATAACTTTGCTAGAGCCTGGCTTACCTGTGCTGTAGTCACTGAACTCCTGGGCTCCTGTTCACAGCTGTGCTGGGCTTCTCTAAAATTTAGTTTTCTGTTCTTCCAAGATCAGAGTGAGCCTATTGAAATGTATTCCATTGTAACTGTAGACAGAAGGCTCATAATCTTTGTCCTCAATTTTATCACCAGCTCCTTAATGGTGAGCTTAAGCAGCTGTATACGGCCATCACACGGGCTCGGGTCAACCTCTGGATCTTTGATGAAAACCTGGAGAAACGGGCTCCTGCTTTCAAATATTTCATTAGAAGAGATTTTGTACAAGTTGTGAAGACAGATGAAAATAAAGGTAAGATCTCATTAAAATAGTGTTGGAAGAAGCACATTCCTCTCATCTGCTCTTATGACCAGGTTGAAAGGGCATAGCTTTGTTGTTGCTGTTCTGTTTTGCAGTGCTGGAGATTGAAACCAGCACCCCATTTTTTTTTGAAACACTTCCTTCCCTTTCCAGGATCTGAGAAGAGAGAGCCCTTACTTATTTGTTAAGGTGTGTGGGAAAGCATGGTTGTGGTGAAATTGAGAGAGTTAACTCATTCAGGGAAGATCTTTTATTTGTCCTTTAAAAGTGACCAGAGAAATGAAAAGTTGTGCTGCAGTTGTGTACAATGAATAAAAATGCATTCTTCTGTCATATATACCTAATTAAAATAAATAAATATATAAATTTATTAAAAAACCAGAAAGCCAAATTAAAAACACTGACACTAAGTGGCCAAACAATAAATGTCAAACTTTGTGGAAAACAAAACAAAAAAAGTGAGTGCTATGAACAGAGGTTGAAAGAAATAGGTCCTATTGGGATACTACAAATTGCTATGAGCTTTTGAGCAGTTGAATGGTGATATCTATCAACATAAAGATAGCACAGCCCTGTTTGTAATTACTCGAATCTAAAAACAAACCTAAGTATCCAGTGTGTTTCTTTCAGAGGATTCCATGTGACCATTAAAAAAAAGTAAGATGAATTTCCATTTACTGATATGGAAAGATGTTCAGGGTTTATTCAAGATTAAAAAAAAAAGCAAAAGTTAAAGCAGTATAGGTAGAATGATTAAATTTTTAAAGAATTTTACGTTATACCAATATAAAAACTGCATATGTAAATCAGTATATATTAGCATAGAACCATTATTTAAACGTGTGTGTGTGTGTGTGTGTGTGTGTGTGGATGTGTATACAAACACTATTTTAGTGTCCTTAACTATCAAACCTAATTCAGTTTCTGAGTATGTGTGTTAGGAGTGGGGTTTGTGAGACTTTGAGATAATGAATTGTCTGCATCTTTTAAGTTCCCAAGTTTCACAAAAGTAGAAAGAAGAGTTCAGATAGTAAGGGATTCACCAGAGTTAATCTGTATCTATTCAGTTCCTGTTATGGGTTACAGGAATCTAAACTAGGAGAGTTTGGAGAGAGAGAAAGAATGTGGACACCAGCCATTTGTAATGGTTACTGCTGCTGTTAAGACTGGGGGACACCATTTACCTTTCATCTTTATGACTTCTATGCTATTTGCAGGATTTACAAAAACTATTATCATGTGTTATTTTCATAATTTACCAAGACTAGATAATTAAAAAATGAAGTCAAAGTGTCGTGATGGGATAGCTGTAAAGAAGTAATCAGCTCTTCATGAAGGAGAAAGGTTAGTCTTTTTTGAGAGCTATTTGCTGAGTCAGCTCCTCTAGAGTCTTAGTTCTCTAAGGGTAGAGGAAGGACCAGGCTCTGCTACTGTGGAGAAGTTTGCTGTGTTCCTAAGCATTCCTTAGCTGTTTTGTAGAGACTATTTTTGGTTATTGCTGATGGCTCAGTTGGGTACCAGGATTAGATGTTCTGTTGGAAGGATCTGACTGTTGTGGTGTGAGGGAAAAAGTCAAAGACATGGAGTTTGAAAACCTGTCTTCTCCTAAAACCTCTTCACTCATGTAGTCACATGACCCTGTTTAGACCCCACTTTCTCTCCATGGGCCTTTACCTCCTCCACTAAAAGGAAAAGGAGTGGTCATTCTCAATTTTTTAGCATGGTCATTCTCAATTTTTCCTGCAGCTCATATTCCTTTTAACCCCACAATATCAACATAGGCATTTTTTTTAAATTTAAAAATTCAAAATGAAAAAGCATTATAATTCATGTCTTGGTAGCATAGGAATGCAAGAAAAAGTACAGTCTTAATTATGAGTTATAGTTGCACATGGTTAAGTCTTTCAGAGCACCTGTTTCCCCTGAGCAGGAGAACTTTGGGTGAATATGGCAACTTGCAGTTTATGTTTCTTCAAAATGAATCCTGCAGAGTTCACTGGCCCTATTCAGAGGTAATACAGGGTTTTGCTGTGGGAATAAAATCTCACCAGGACAGTAATAGCATATGTGGAGTCAGAACAAGACCCTGTGAAGTTATCTGTACACAGTGCCACAGTGGATAGTAGAGAGAAAGCAATGGAGGGATCAGGCTCTGAAGCCTTCATCGGTTATTGCACCTTCTAAAAAAATCTGGCCTGTCTGCCTTACTTCTCTGATTACTATTCATTGGTCTGGGTTATCTCTGACCCCAGTTCTGATTTGGGTCTTCATTGTCCTAGCGTGCACTGTCTTTCTCATGCTTCAAGAAGCTGTGAGTTTTTGCTCATTGCTAGTGATACTTTGGGGGGTTTGTTGGGGGAAGACTGATACAGTCACCACAGGCTAACATGGAATAGAATAGCGTGTGTCCGGCAACAAGAGTTTGACACATTGCTTTCTATGATGAGGACAAAGTCTACACATTGGGAAATACACATAGTTCCTGGATTACTGTGGTTCATTTTAGGGTTTCTCAACTTTATTATGGTGCAAAGTGATACTCTGTAGAAACTGTATTTCGAGTTTGATTTTTTTTCCTAGGCTAACAATATGTGGTATAGCACTCCTTTGTGATGCTGGGCAGAAGCAGTGAGCTACAGCTGCCAGGCATCCATGCAATCACAAGAGTAAACAATCAATTACTCTAAAGTATACCATGTTGCTAGGCCATGATGTCAATGGATTAGGTGTATAAAGTACATTTTCAACTTATGATATTTTATTTTTATTTTTTAATTTTTATTGTTGGTTGTTCAAAACATTACATAGTTCTTGATATATCATATTTCACACTTTGATTCAAGTGGGTTATGAACTCCCATTTTTACCCCATATACAGATTGCAGAATCACATCAGTTACACATCCATTGATTTACATATTGCCATACTAGTGTCTGTTGTATTCTGCTGCCTTTCCTATCCTCTACTATCCCCCCTCCCCTTCCCTCCCCTCCCCTCTTCTCTCTCTACCCC
>NW_026000241.1:16666501-16667250 GCF_001458135.2 Marmota marmota marmota
CATTGCTTGTGGTCCTTTCTTTCCTTGTCTTTTCATACTGCTCGAGTTTCTTTCTGCTTGGTGAAACTGTTGTGTTTTTGAAATTTTCCCCCCATATATTTATATTGCTCTTGTATAGTTGAAAAGTCTCCCGTGCAGGGGCGGGCGGCAGTTGTGCTCCTCCTCCAATTGGGGTGATCTGTCTACCACGCTGACGGCCCCTGGGCCTGTTCTGCCGGTCGGTCACAGGTCTGCCTACTTTGCAGGCGCCGGCGGCGGCTCTGCTCTGCCCCTCCTCCAATTGTTGTGACTGTGTCTACCACGCCTGCGGACCCCTGGGCCTGTTCTCCCTGTCGGTCGCAGGTCTGCCTACCTTGCAGGCGTGGGCGGCGGCTCTGCTCTGCCCTTACTCCAATTGGGGTGACGTGTCTACCACGCTGGCGGGTCGCTGGGCCTGTTCCGAGCGCGGGAGGCGGCTCTGCTCTGCCCCTACTCCAATTGGGGTGACGTGACTACCACGCCGGCCGGCCGCTGGGCCTATTCCGCCGGTCGGTCGCAGGTCTGCCTACCTTGGGGGCACGGGCGGCGGCTCTGCTCTGCCCCTACTCCAAGTGGGGTGATGTGTCTGCCGCGCCGGCAGGCTGCTGGGCCTCTTCCGCTGGTCGGTCGCAGGTCCGCCTATCTTGTGGGCGCGGGTGGCGGCTCTGCTTTGCCCCTACTCCAATTGGGGTGTCGTGACTACCACGCCGGCAGGTCGCTGGGCCTGTTCC
>NW_026000241.1:16667649-16724667 GCF_001458135.2 Marmota marmota marmota
GGCGGCTCTGCTCTGCCCCTACTCCAATTGGGGTGACGTGTCTACCACGCCGGCCGGCCGCTGGGCCTATTCCGCCGGTTGGTCGCAGGTCTGCCTACCTTGGGGGCACGGGCGGCGGCTCTGCTCTGCCCCTACTCCAAATGGGGTGATGTGTCTGCCGCGCCGGCAGGCCACTGGGCCTGATCCACCGGTCAGTCGCAGGTCTGCCTCCCTTGCAGGCTCAGGCAGCGGCTCTGCTCTGCCCCTCCTACCATGCCTGCGGACCGCTGGGCCTGTTCTGCCGGTCAGTCGCCAACTTATGATATTTTCAAATTTCAAATTACCATGGGGTTTATCAGGATATAACCATCACAAGTCAAGTTGCATCTGTTCTGTAATACCCCATTACCTTGTTCCTTGTTAAATTCCCTGCCTGGGAGCTTGCAAAGAGCTACGTGGCTTTGGATTTTTCAAGGAGGAGTTAGTAATTGCTGTTGTCTTCTGATTCATAGACATAGAAAAGGAAAGTAGGCAGAAATTTAAAAAACCAAACCACATTCTTTTTCACCTCCATCTTTTCCTTCTGAAACCCATACCCACCTGGCTTGGTAAGCTAAAATATATCTTAAAAGAAGACTAGCAAGATAACATGGGTGTATTAGCCTGATGTGTCTGCCATAACAAAATCCCACAGGCTAGATGGCTCAAATGACAGAAATGTGTTTCTTACAGTTCTAGCAGCTAGAAGTCCAGGAGAAAGGTGATGGCGGGGCTGGTTTCTTCTAAGGCTCCTCTGTCTTGTAGATAGCTGATTTCTTGCTGTGTCCTCACACAGTTTTTCCTCAGTGGGGTCTCTGCATGTCCTTATTTTCTGACATCAGTCAGGTTGGGTTAGGGCCCACAATAATGGCCTCGTTTTAAGTTAATCACTTTTTTAAAGGCTGTGTTACAATCTGATATAGTAGGGTTTAGTACTTCTACAAATGAATTTTGGGGGACACAAAATACAGCCCACAATAACAGGTATGAGTGAATGAATGCTCAGAGAAGCAAACCTGCTTTTCTTTTTCATTTTAGACTTTGATGATAGCATGTTCGTTAAGACCTCAACTCCCGAGGAGTGGATTGCCCAAGGAGAGTATTATGCCAAGCACCAGTGCTGGAAGGTAAGGGGCTGGACCATCAGTCAGTGGTCAGGGTGCTTTGTGACTACTAGCCTTGTCATGCCTCATAGGCAGGTTTCCTACCATCACAGGTATCAACAGGCTTGTGCCATTTGTTCTTAAACATTAGGTCACCTGAAGATGAGGAGAGCTACTTATCCGTCTCCCTCCCCTGTCAAGGCAGACCTTAAAATCCTTTCCTTTGGCCAAATATCAACATGTGCTGATAGGTAAATGGAGGGTCATGGCCTTTGTTCCACCAGAGAACCCTTTTATTTATTTTTTGTACTCGGTGCTTAAAAGCTTTTGTTGTTATTTTAAAGCAGTAACAGATTGGTTTTTTTGTTTGTTTTTCCCAATTGATCAGATATTGATTGCACTGCCAGTGAGAATCTGGTGAGCAAGGATGTACTTGTCACTAGACTGAACTGTGACCCACAAAGCTTCAAGCCTTCCTTCAGGAAAGGAAGTGGACCTTTTGAAATATTGAAACCAAATTAAGGAGCCCATCACTTTCCCCACAGTCAGCATTCCTCCACCTCACAGGGTCTCAGGTGGGGCACCATGGCAGTTATCTCCCAGGAGGTAGGGGTGAGGGTATCTTCACCTACAAGTCACAAACACCCTGCTAGAAGAGTTGTGGGGTTTTTTTGTAGTTCAACAAAATAAACATGGGCCCAATGTTATTCTTTATCTTTCTTGTGTCATCTGTAGCTCATAAGAGATATTCCTGCTATGGTTGAGTAACGTATGCTGCAGTGAGTCCAAGCACCCAACCCCCTCAGTAGCAACCCAAACAGGAATAAGGGCAGGCACCTTCTTTTTATGGATCCTTTTTTTTTTAAATCATGAAATTGCCAATGGCCTCCCTCATACATCTCACTATCACACGCCCCCATCCTGTTTGCAAGGTCCAGCTCTTCATGTGTTACAGGAAAACTGTCTGCAGTTTCGATTGCTATTTCTGAAGAAGTGTTTTGAGATGATGATTCTCTGGAGGGCTTTTTTGTTCTAATAATCCTCTTCTCATCAGAATTTCATGGAGCTGGGCCTAAGTGAAGGGACTGGGAAGTGATAAGAAACTTGAAACTATAAGCCAGAACTTATCAGAATCCATGATGTGAGCTGTCTGTGGTCTGAATGCCTATAAGAAGGAATTCTCAAAGTCTCCTTGGTCTCATTTCTTAGAAGAGCTTTCTCTGCTGTGGCAAGGAAAAATAGTTAATGTCCACAGCAAATAATTCACATCTAGTGTTTATTTGTTACCTGTTGCTGCATAACAAATGGCTTCCAAATTTACTGGTTATAACAAGTTATTTATGTTGCTCCCAGTTCTGTGGTTCACAGTGTGAGTTTAGTAGATTGTCCTTCTGGTCTCAGCTGGGAAACTTGTGATTCTGCATTCAGCTTCCACTCAGCTAGGTAGTTGTGGGGTTGACTAGCGCTTGGAACAGGTGAGGGGGTCATTGGGGTTCCTAGACCATCTTTCCTTCATCCTCTAGCGGGCTAGTCTGGACTTGTTCATGGGAGGCCAAGGTTCAAAGAAGGTGAGCAGAAGTACTTGGCCCCTTGAGGCCTGGCCTTGATGCTGGACAAATGTCATTTCTGCTGACTTCTGTTGTCCAAGCAAGTCCCTTCCACATGAGAAGGGAAGGGAGATAGGCAGCAGTCTGAAGCTGAAAAGTTACACTGTAAAAGGATGTGGCAGAGATAGGGTGGAGTGAAGGACTATGGCTACTCTTGGAATCTGTTACATGAGGTGAGAAAACAAAACTTACACCAGTATAAGTTTGATTTGTCTGGAAGGCAGTTTCAAATATATGTACTATTTAGCTGTAGAAATTGATCAAGCCCTAAAATTTTATTCATTGCCTATCCTTGTTATAATTGAAAAGAAATACTGAACATTTGGCTGTTGTTGTAAAACCAAGAACTTTTTTTGGTGAAATAGAGGGTGAGTGGTAGGGAGGGAAGGAGGAGAGAAGATGGGCAGCAGGTGTTGGATGATATTGGAAAATTCCCTTTATTCCCCTCAGAACTCTTTGGTATTACCCATTCAAAAATACTTTTGAATGTTTGAATTTAAAATCTTTTTAGGGAGGCAATCACAGATGAGAATGTTATAAAAAAAACTTCTTCTCACCTGAATTAATTTTTATCCTACTAAAGGACTTCAGGACTCAGGTGGTTTATTGAGTTTCTGGCTGCATGTTATGAATGTTTCAGAACTACCACACAAGATTGAGTCATTCAACAAATACTTGCCCTTGTAGCCTACACTTTGAGACATGGTATGAGCATTGTTGTTTTAGAAAAGCAGCTTTCTGTTGGCAATGATTGGGGTGCAGACTGACTCCCCTATGACACTTGCCTGCATACTTCCTAGACAGTGAGCTTGGTAACAGATCCACATGCTCCAAATATCTTGATATTTCTACTCCCAGTACACATACTGTGATTGTTTCACCAGCACCACAGTATAGCTGTTGTAGTTAGCAGCTGTGTTAAAGCCCAGAAAAGGCACAGGGTGACTTTGAGCCAATTGCTCCCTGGCTCTGACCTGAAGTTGATATATGTAGCAAGGATACCTCTTGCACATGGCTATTGGAAAATTAAACTTCAGATGTCATTATGGTGGCCTATAAAAATTAATGGTATCCATCTTTTCTATGGCTTCCGGATACTTCCTAAATAAGATTTTGAATGTGTTGGCTGGTACACTGTTGGGCTTTATCTTCTGAGGTTACTCTCTTTGGCATAACTGTACCTTTCTGTTTCTACTTCTCACATTGGGCTGAGTAAGGTATAGTGCCTTATCAATCTAACCATATAATGCATACTTGAACTCTTGTTCTGTGTCACTTAACATTAGTTTTCTGAGAATCAAACCCCTTTGCCTATTCCAGGTTGCAGCCAAGTGTTACCAAAAAGGAGGTGCTTTTGAGAAGGAGAAGTTGGCCCTGGCCCATAACACTGCCCTGAATATGAAATCCAAGAAAGTTAGCCCCAAGTAAGTTTGACTAGCAATGTGTCAGTATCATTTCAGATTTGCTCTGATGAGAGCAGCAGGTTAAATATATTGGTGTTAGATCAACAGTGTATAGAAATACTGTTTTGTTTCCCTTCCTCCAGGGAAAAGCAGTTGGAGTATTTGGAACTGGCTAAGACCTATTTGGAGTGCAATGAACCAAAGCTGTCCCTTAAGTGTCTGAGTTATGCCAAGGAGTTCCAGCTCTCTGCTCAGTTGTGTGAGAGGCTGGGAAAGGTAAGGCCTCCAACCTCCAATTGCTCCTGGGAGAACTGGGCTTCACTTGAACAGAATGGGGGATGTGACCCTTCACCTCTGCTTGTGGCCCTTTTCTTTCTCTACCTGCTCAAGCTTTTATAAGGCTCTGAAGATTGTGTGTGTGTGTGTGTGTGTGTGTGTGTGTGTATCTATGTCTGTGCTAACATTCAAGGCCTGATATTATCCAAGGGAAGCCAAACGTTTAAATCACAGGGCAGATGAGTATTGAATATTCCTGCCTTCTCTTTCCCTGTGTTCATAGTCTGAGGTTAG
The DNA here is from genome assembly GCF_001458135.2 of Marmota marmota marmota. NCBI lineage: Eukaryota > Metazoa > Chordata > Mammalia > Rodentia > Sciuridae > Marmota > Marmota marmota. The sequence goes on from NW_026000241.1 coordinate 16,672,351, forward strand.
CTTGGGCAAGTGGCCTGGTGTTAACATGAAGGTTTTTCTATGTTTCTGGTAATTACTCTATATCTGCTCTATCCAATCCAACAGCCACATGAGGCTATTTAATTTAAATTTTAAATTAATTAGAATGTACTACAATTAAAAAAAATTCACACCCTCAGTCTCACTAGCCATATTGTGAGTGCTCATTATTATAGAATACTTCTATCATTGCAGAAAATCCTGTTGGACAGAATTGCTAGTCAGGAGCAGTTATTGATGGAGAGTCAACCAGCTGGCAGTGGGCTGCAGACTGTTGTCTGAAGCAAGATTAATACAGAAGAGGGAAGTAAGCAGTTAGAGATTTTTATAGCTGTTTGGTGTTGCTGTGGACATCCAAGTGGTGGTTGTTTTCTTGTCAGTTCATTTTTCAGTGTATCGGTGGTGATGGATTAGAAATTTTAAACAATCAATCTTTTACCAGAAGGAGTTGGAGATGTGCTTTAGAGAGTCCAGCTGAGCTGTTGCATCTCCCCTATGTCAGGTTTCATGATCCTCCAATAGAAAGACTGGTTTCCATGTCTTTGTCAAATGCAGTAATTCCTAGGATACTCAGAGCACCCTGGCCCCTGGAGGGGTAGTAGTGGAACCTACTAGGAAGTTTGAATGGTGACCTAAAGTCAGTGTCTGAGAAGAGAAGGCCTTACTAACACTGCCTTCCCTGCTCCATGATTATTATAGGATGTGACTTCTCAAGATATGGGAAATGGAGACAAAATAGGGAGGGACACTGGAGAAAACATTTCAGTGTGGGTGGAATTTTGGGTCATTTATTCCAGGAACTAGAATAGTTTCCAACCTCTTCAAGTTCTTTAGTCTCTGCTCTCCAGTTGTCAGTGCCACTATGTTGAACTCTGAGCAGTAACTACACTCTTTCCTTTCTGCCTATCAGAACCTGCCAAGACTGAGCTAGAGATCCTTCCCTTGTCTGCTTACCCACCTTGATCGCCTAACCTGTCCAGCACTGCCTCTGACAGTGGGGGTAGGGGAGACCAGTGGATCATAAGTGTAGCCCCCACAGCCTTCTCCAGGACTGCAGTTCCTTCAAAGTGTGGAGGCTATCCTGTTCCTGGAGGATCAGCTTTCCCTGTACCTTTCTGCTTGCCCAAGTCTGGTTTCTAGGTCTTCTTCTACTTTTTCTTTCCAGCACATTCCAGCAGTTCTAAAATCTATTCAGTGAAGAATCTGGTTCCTATCTTTGATGAGCCCCCCCCCCCCCATCCCTGGAAGGTCATTCAATTCTCAGCCAGTATTGTGATCATCTCCCCACTTTGACTAGCAAGATTAAAATTGACCACCTTGGCAATAGCCTTTGCTAAGTCATCAGGCCCAACTGTCTTCCTATTCCCAGCTCCCAAATGCATGCTATCTGTGCCAGTTAGCTGTTCACTGCTGCAACCAAAATACCTGACAAAAACAACTTAAAGGAGGAAAAGTTTATTTGGGGCACATTGTTTCAGAGGTTCGGTCCATGGTTGGCTGGCACCATCGCTTCCAGCCACACTTCATTTGCCTGCAATTATTACCTGGTAATTCATTCAAATTACTAATCTATCAAATGGATTAATTCATTGATTAGGTTACAACTCTCATAATCTGATCATCTCATCTCTGAATATTCCTGCATTATCACATAAGCTTTTTAGGAGACATTTTATATCCAAGCCAAGCCATAACATAGCATAGCATAGCATAACGTAACTCTATCCCTGGGAAGAAATGTTTGTGTGGGTGCTATGGGAGTGTAAGTCCTCCTTTCAGGGCTTCCTGTGCCTAGCTTGTGTCCTGCCTCTCTTCAGGAAGCAGTGTTGGTTTCCCTGGAAACCTTTCTGCATCCTTTCTGGAATGGGAGGTACAGCCTCCTCCGAGTAGGGCAACCAGAGGAGGGGGAGTTGCCACTTAAAGCCAGCCCTCTCTTTTCTATCTCTCCTATTGGACACACACTTGACATCCAGTAGGCTTTCATGTACACACATGGATTTTTCTCTTGAGTAATTGGCATTGACGAGGGAGGAAAAAAGGGGTGGTTAAATGTAGGGGTTGTAAGGTTTTGTTTGTATGACTGAGATTGGTCTAGAAGCTCCCTTGTCTATGAGGTCTCTGGATGTAGAAGAAACTCGCATCTGTATCTGTTTATTTTAGCACTTCATGTATCTTATCTTATTAAAGATGAGATTTGGTGGGGGGGATCATCACATATATTTTGTTTGTTTCATTTTTATTTTTTCTCTTTGAGCCTAAGATGCAGCAAGTACAGTTTTGAAATTAAACATTCAACAGATAGACCTCCTACTGTGTGCCAGGTGCTTTGTGAACAGGAGACCATAAAGAAGAGAGCTCAGTCTTTTCAGAGCTCCCCCCCATCTCCCTGTGCAGGAGAGATATAAATAGATAAATAAATAGTTTGTGAGATGTCAGTGAGGATGAGTGCTAAGAAGAATAAAACATGTGAGGGGAGAAGGGTTTGCTATTTTAGATAGTGGGGTCAGAGAGCTAACTTTTGAGCAGAAAGTCTGAGGACAGCTGCTGGCAGACCTTATAGCCAGACTCTTATAGGCAAAAACTGTGAAGTGGGAGAATTTTGGCAAGTTTGAAGAATAGCAAAGAAGCCTGGTTGGCCAGAGTATAATGGGGAGGGTAGAATTTGTGCCATGAGTAAGAGAGGGTGGCAGGAAGAGAATATGTGGGGACTTGTTGCCTGTGGTAGGACCACACTTTGTTCAAGTGGAATGGAGAGCCTGGGAATGTTTTGAGTGGAGAAGTGACATGAAACTAATTAAGTGCTCTGTGGAGAGTTTTAGAGGGCAGTAGAAGTGGAAAGGTCAGTTAGGAGTGTAGTCTGAGATGATGGAGTTTACACTACATGATGATGGTGGAGGTGGTAGAATGGGGTCATAGATGGGAAATGAGGGGTTAGGTGATGGCCTAGATGAGAAGTGTAAGAAGGAGAGTCAGATATATGTTTCTGTTCATGGCAAACCCACCTTGTTGGTTACAAAGCCCAATCATTGCATTTTATTTGTTCATTCTCTTCCTCTTCATGGCCAGTTTCCATTTAATAATAGATTTAATATTATGTGTCCATGAATGCATGTGTTATTGAAGAAGTGTATCTAAATAGCATCTTGTTCTGTTTTTCACATTTTCCAGCACCATGGGGTGGCACATCTCCTCATGGTACTGTATGAACCTTTTATGGCATGTATTGCTAGGACTGGACATCCACACTACCAAGTGTGACCATGTTCCTTTCCAGAATGGCCATACCACTTTGTGCATGAGATTTTTATGTTCCCTTCATTCTTGACTATGTCCAACACATACTGGTTTTATTTTAAAAAGTTAAGAATACTTCAAATAAAGGTAAAATTTTACTCTGTCCCAGATAAGAGATGCTGCTTATTTCTATAAGCGAAGTCAGTGCTACAAAGATGCTTTCAGATGCTTTGAGCAGATTCAGGAGTTTGATCTAGCACTCAAAATGTACTGCCAAGAGGAGCTTTTTGAGGAAGCTGCTATTGCAGTGGAAAAGTAAGTGTCTTCATTCTCTCCCATCTCTCTTCCTTCTCCTGCTCTCTCTGGGGGCAGGCTACCCTGGGTGGTATTATCTTGCTGCTTCTGAAGTGCCTGGGATGTAATGACCTCCTCCCACTTGAGTGCAACCTTAGTACTGAGTCAGGAAGTCCTTGAGACTAAGACTGTTTTCCACTCTTGATAAGCTTTGACACAGTTTCATGAGAGGGGGCCAAAGAAGATGAAGGGTTTGTTATGAGTGTGTATATAGCAGGCTATACCCACTCAATCAGCAGAATAAAGGAGGACCCATCAGAGCTTCACTAGTCTCACATGAATCCATGCACACCTGGCGAGGGAAGAATCATGCGTTGGATAAGAGGAAGACTGGTATGATTGCTGATGTGTATATAGCACCCATGTCACCCTTTCTTGTTAATTGCCTTCAAGTTTATTGGAGTTGTATACTCAAAATAATTATCATGCTTTTATCAGAGCTGAAGGGAGTTTTATTCAAGGATAATTTTGACTGTGTATGAATTTTGCCCTATAGATTGGCTTTCAAACTTCATTTCTATTTGCTTGAGTTGTAATGGCAATATATTTCACTAATTATGCATACTAATGCCTGATTTCTTTGAATAAAAAAGATTTTATTAGTTATAATTATTATACTGATAACTATATAGTGAAGCACTTATAAAAATGCTTGAATGCTTGATAAGTTTAGGTCTTTTAAAAAATATCTCCATGTGGGAGTTTTATTTAAATTACTCTGTGCTATATTTTGAAGGAAATTCCTATTGGTTGGGTGATAACAGGTTGACATTTGCATGACCTGTTTTTTCAGGTATGAAGAAATGCTAAAGACCAAGACCTTTCCTATTTCCAAGCTCTCATATTCTGCCAGTCAATTTTATTTGGAAGCTGCAGCGAAGTACCTGAGTGCAAATAAGACCAAGGAAATGATGGCTGTCCTCTCAAAGCTAGACATAGAAGACCAGCTGGTATTCCTTAAGTCTCGAAAACGCCTAGCAGAAGCTGCAGACCTGCTGAACAGGGAAGGTCGGAGAGAAGAGGCTGCACTGTTGATGAAACAACATGGCTGCCTCCTGGAGGCTGCCAGACTCACGGCTGACAAGGACTTCCAGGCCTCCTGTCTGCTGGGGGTTGCCCGCCTCAATGTGGCCAGAGGTTCTGACATAGAGCATACCAAGGCCATCCTAAGAGAAGCGCTTGATCTCTGCTATCAAACCAGCCAGTTGTCTGGCATTGCAGAGGCCCAATTTCTGCAGGGGGTAATTCTGAGAGACTTCCAGAAGCTCAAAGATGCCATCCTCAAGTTTGACACGCTCAACCATTCAGCTGGAGTGGTGGAAGCACTCTACGAAGCAGCCAGTCAGTGTGAGGCTGAGCCTGAGAAGGTTCTGGCCCTGGCTCCAGGGGGCTTGGAAGTTCTTCTCAACCTGGTCAGGGCCCTTAAGAGAGTAACTAACAATGCTGAGAAGGAAATGGTCAAATCTTGCTTTGAATTTTTTGGAATTTCCCAAGTGGATGCCAAGTATTGCCAGATAGCTCAGAATGACCCTGGACCCATATTAGGAATAATTTTTGACCTGGATTTGAACTTGAGAGAGAAGAAAACGAAAGATCATTTCTTAATAATGACTGACCAAGTGAAATTAGCCCTCAACAAACACCTTTTGAGCAGGCTGTGTCAGATCACACAGAGCCTGCTTGGGAAGACCTACCCAGGGATCTGTGCGAGGTTTATTGTAGGTTTAAAATGTGAGGATGAAAACTGTGAAGATTTTCACAGGCCTTTGCGTCGTTGTGAGGCCAAGTGTTTGGTTCAGTCGAAAATGCACTTGGTGGCAATCAATGGATTGCTTTTAGAAGCCAAAAAAGTATTTCCTAAAATCTTAGCTGAAGAACTTGAAGAAATAGATTATATTTTGTCTACAGATACATATGGCCTTTGCAAATCCTTTCTAAATGTCCTCTTCCCTAGGCATTTCCATCAGAGAGTGCTGTCAGAAAACCCCATGGCATGCAAAGAAATCCTCAAACCAAATTACAAATCATTCCGATCCTACAGGTTTGCCTTGAAAGAGTACATCCACTCTCTATTTCAAAATGAAAGGGCACGCAGCCGTCGGGAGTCCACAGACCTGTGGCTGAGCGCCATGCAGGCTTTCCTTCTCTCCTCCAGCTACCCAGAGGAGTTTGGAAAGCTGCTCCACCAGGAGGAGGACAACTACAACAGGGAACTGAAAGCTCTGGAGTCTGAGAAAGAAGAGAGGGGCAGGGGGAGAAGCAGCAGGATGAAAGGAATAGAAGGAAAATTTGGCATGCTGGTACCCAACAAGGATGACGAAAGTGCAGAGAAGACCCATCTTTGCTTCATCCGGCTGCTGGAGAATTGCATCGACCAGTTATATGTGTACAGGAACCCAGAAGACTACAAGAGGCTCTTTTTCCGTTTCATGAACGTCCTCATCAAGAGGTGCAAAGAACCACTTATCCCCAGCATTGGAAACACAGTGGCCCTGTTGGAGTTCCAGTTCATCCACTGTGGGGTGGTGCTGGCCCGCCTCTGGAAGAACGCCATCCTGTGCCTCCCCAAGAGCTACATTGCACTCCTGCACTACTGGGAGTTCCTTTTCAGCAAGAAGGACAAGGAGCTTGGGGACGTGTTCTCCATCATTCAGGATTACAAACCGAAGGATGTGACAAGAGCCATTCAGGACTTCCGATTTCACCTATCCTACCTCGTCAAGGTGCTATGTGGCTATGAGAATGCAAACTTCAATGTCCTGCTTGATGCCTTCAGTGAAATAGACTATGTGGTCTCAGGTGAGGCCGAGCGGACACTGGTGCTGTGCTTGGTGATGCTCGTGAATGCTGAGGAGGTTCTGCAGCCATTCTGTAAGCCTCTTCTGTACCGCCACTTCCAGGAGATTGAGACGAGGCTGCAGCTAATGAGCATGGACTGTCCAGATCAGGTCCCTGAGAGGCTTCGGAAGGTGGTGAGGCGAGTGTTAATGGCTGTCAATGTGAAGTCTGTGGCCGAGGCACTCCAGGATCTGCTCTTTGAGCGAGATGAAGAGTACCTGATGGACTGTCACTGGCGGTGGGACAGTGTGCACACCAAAGGGTCTATGGTTCGTGGCCTCTGTCATGAGGAGGTCAAACTAAATCGCTTACTCTGTGTGGGCCCAGTGGACTACTTTGCTGAACCCGAGTGTGAGTTTGGTCAGGATGAGACAGATGAGCTGGCACTGGAAGACCGAGACCACCTCCTGGCTGCCATCCTTTCGCAGAAGCAGCGGAAGGCCTCCATCCAGCGCAAGTTGAGAAGAGCGTGCCTGGTGGTATCTGTCTGCATCAGTTGGAGGAGACGAGTTCAGACTGAACGTGTCAGGGAGGAAGCTAGAGAGCCTGGGGTTGGGAACTTCAAAAGGGCTGATGTAGACAGGACCCAGTGCGACCTGTGTGGGGTGAAGTTCACCCGGAGCCCTGAGAACTACTTCAGCTCCAGCAAAGCATTTGAAGGAGCGGCTTCAGAGGCTGTGGTCCTTTCCAGGGCTGAGCTGGAAGGAAAGGAGTGTCGAGAGAGGACCAGCGAGTCTTATGAGCAGCACATCCGCCTAGAAGCCCACCAGAGGCAGCAGGTGGCTTACCAGAAATACTCAGAATTTTTCCATGCGAAGGTAGACCCAGCCATTGATGAAGGCAAACTGGTAGTACAGGACATCGAGCAGAGTGTGTGGATCCGTAGTCACCTGGGCTCTAAAGAGCATAGCCACATGCTGCAGAGGAAGGTCCAGGAGCACATCAAGAGGGTTTCAGATTTGGTGGAGGACCTCTACAGGCGAAAGGCCTGGGCAGGAGGTAAGAACCTGTGGAGATGGGGCCCAAACGGTGTTAGGCATGTTAGACACTCAGAGTTATGCTGTTTGTAGTGAGGGCTGACTTGGGGGGTGATGGTATCTTGGCATTAGTGGAAATATAAGTAAAGAATTTTTGTCCTCAAATTATGGCAAAACCTCATTGTTTGAGCCACCCATTCCCCAATTTAAAAATTGTGATTATCTTTGGCCCTACAGATGAGAACATGGTTTGCTAACCAATTATGTGGAGAAGATATAGAAAGAATGTTTAAAGTCTTGAGAAAACTCTTTTAGGGTCTCCCAATTCATTAGTTCAGTGCTCTTTTCTTGAGCACCTATTATGTGCAAAACCCTAGAGTAAGATCTGGAAGTGCATAGCTGGTTTCTTTTTTGTAGGAGGGTCCCTTCAGTCATACTCCAGTGTGGGCTTTGAATAATAACTCTTATGTGGTCTTAAAATCAAGTGTCCTCCAGCTTTCTTATAAGCTATTTCTTAGCAATACTGGGTGGAAGTTATGTATAAAATTAGCAAAACTGCATATTTTAAAATCTTCTATAATTCAGACACTCTCTTCAGTGTAAGTTTTAATGACATTTCGAGTGCAAGTTTCCTGGAAGGGTTTGTTATTGGCAGTCTCTGCAGATGTACAGTAATGGCATAGGGCTAGCATTAAAGGCAGCTTTGTGGCAGCAAAAGGCAGCTTTAGGTCCCTTACCTTGTAAGGAAGCCTCTTTTCAGAGAAAGAGCAGACACACTAGCTCTTGGGCATGGGCACTTTGGCTCTAGTGCATGGTGTTCTGGTTCCTGCAACAGCCTCTTGACTCAGAACCCTTGTTCCTTGGTTTCTTCAGCGGAGGAGGCAATGACTCATCTGGTCAAAATTCTGGTCCTGTCAGTCAAGGATGCACAGGAGTGGTTGACAAAAACAGAACTCCACTTAAGGGATGAAGGTAAGGAGTCCTTTTCTCCACAGACAGGTAACATTTTGGATCCTGTCTTTTTGTTGTTGTTGTTGTTTTGTTTGTTTGCTTAGTTAAAGATGGACATAATACCTTTATTTTATTTATTTATTTTTATGTTGTGCTGAGGGTCGAACCTAGTGCTTCACACGTGCTAGGCAAGTGCTGTACTGCTGAGCCCCAGCCCAAGCCAGGATCCTTGGTTCTTGATGCTGCTGGCTCCTCAGTGAATGTGAAGTAGGGCTTCCTCTGATATCAGTAGCCGCTTCTCACTGTCTAGAAGTATCATGACAGTAATAAAACTATTAGCAACATAGTATTAAAGTTTCCCCATCAGACTGTGAGGGCCATTATTCTGGGCCCATTTTAGTTGCTAGAAACCTTTTGCTGCTAATGGACTATTATTAATGATGTTCAGTCACTGCACATACTCAATACAGTGAAGGCCAAAGATAGGCAAAGTATTGTAAAACCATCCATTGATAAAATATTTGCCTTTGTTAATCATTCATTTAAATCAGTGAATATAGCTGGGCATGATGGTGCATGTCTAATCCCAGCAGCTCAGGAGGCTGAGGCGGGAGAATTGCAAGTTCTAGGCCAGCCTCAGCAACTTAGAGAGGCCATAAGCAACTTAGCAAGATCCTGTCTCAAAATAAAAACATAAAAAAGGTCTGGGAACATAGCTCAGTGGTAAACACCCCTGGGTTCAATCACCAGTACCAAAATTTAATTAATTAAACACACAAATCTGGGGATATTTTCTGAGCGTATAGTATATACTAGTGCTGTGTGGGTCTGGAAATATGCTTGTGAACAAAACAAACAAAACCAGTGGAGAAGCTTGCAGCATCTTTCTATAGAGGGTTACAGGACTGAGAAGAGCGATTCAGGTTTCTTTGTTGGCAGTCAGAATTTCTTGACAAGTTCTGTGGGATGCACTGTGTCTTCCCTCTTGCCCATTCCAATTACTGCCCCTTCCCAGCTGGACCACACTTCCTTTTGCTCTGAGGATTTCATCAGCTTTGAATGCCCTTCCAGATGCTACTGGGAAATCCAGACCCCAGCACTGGGGAAAACTTGAAGGGACTTGGCACAAATATCTCTGCCAATTAAAACTAAAAACAAACAAAAACCCCCACCCTTTACCATATAGTTCCTTCTGGGTACTATAATTTTGTGATTGTTTCAAAAGGAAGGTAATTAGTATACCAACTCAAGAGTATGGTTGAGTTTGCTTGATTTGCCACTTAAATGGCTTCTAGAAAGGCCAGAGGAACCAGCTAAAAAGAATTTATTCTGGAGAAGGGTGTTTACTTTGTCACTTCTTGGGAAGCAATATCAGTACTCAAAGGAAAATTCACTTTGGCGGCACCCTAATAGAAAGCTTCATTTCTTTAATATAAAATGATTACAGAAATATTAGGTTTTACTAGGATGTTATGTTTTACAGTGGAATAAGGGAAAAATCAACCTTTGCCTTGTCTCTGTTTCATGTTTTTTTTTCTTGTTCCTTTTAGGTATTGTTCAGGAAGATGATTATGAAAATGAAGTTGAAGACTTTGGTGAACTCCGTCCTAGAAGACGTTCGCGAAAATGTGGAAAGCAGAGAAAATACTAACATCTAAACACAGCTGCTGCCTCCTAAACTTTCAGAACATTCCATCCTGTCTTAGAATTCTGAATGCTGGAGGGCAGAAGAGAATAAGACTGTAAATTAGCATTAAAAAAAATAGAGTATGGGGGGTGTCTAACACCACCTTTGCTTGTTGTTATTTCTCTTTCAGTGGTGGCTTAGGGTCTGATTGCTCCCTCACCTGCAGGTACCTTGTAAGTGTTTTCCAAGTTAAGGTCTAACAGTATTACTCCCGCTAGACATGTTCAGGTTAGAGGAGTCCTGTTGAAGGGAACATTGGGACTCCTTGCCCTAAAGCTCCCAGGCTCTCTGGTTCAATCCCTTCATGGTAAGAGTCAGTAGAAGGGGGTTAGTCATTTAAGATGGACACCCCTCATCTCAGAGTTGCCACTGCTTGGGGCCAGGAAATCCCTCTGTGGATTCCCTCATTTCCTGCCACACTGCTGCAGCAGTGAGTAGTATAAAAGCTGTGTGTGCCCAGGGTCCATGTGGGCCCTACTGCCAGCCACCCCGAGCCTAGGTCGCATCCTCCTTATCTCTGAGCCCACTTGTAGCGTAGTTCCTTCCGTTATATAATGTTAGTCTTTTCTCTATATGGCAACTTTTCTGCCCTCCCTCCCTCCATCTTTTGTGACCATTCTCAGCTACCTGTGCAAGTCATGATTAGACTACCTCAGAATGTAGTCAAGAACTCACCCAGCATCCTTGGGACGCCCTTTCCCTCTAGGGGAATGTTGCCTGGCGTTCCTGGCCTGCCTCTCCAAGGTGGTCCTAATTCCACTTTGGCTATGGTGCAGACATTACAAAAAGTATTTTGTATGTAGCACTAGGTGTCCAGATTTCTTGGTTTCTCCCTGGCATGTTTGCCTCCCAAGTTTAGGTTGACATATTGATATGTTTCTACCCACTGAGTTCACGACTGTGGGATAGTGACCTGTAGAACTGCAGGTTAGAAACAAGTGGGCAGAGGAGGAAGCCAGCTCTACAGTGCCAATTCTTCAAGATTTGGCTGTGCATCACTGCCATGTGGCTGAGAGGCCCTGTAAGAGGAGCTTGCATGTGGGCTGTTTGCAGGAGGCCAATGTCCCCCTACGCCCCCTGAGCCAGCACCATCGATCTGGTCCTTGGGAAGCCTTCATGCCTCTCTGATGGTTACTGCCCATCCTTAGCCCACTCATCCCAGCCTGGTATGAAAGGTCAGGTTCATGTTGGTCTTTGATTGTTCTGTCCTCATAGCCGAACCAACTTCCCCATGTAGCTGCTGCTTTAGCTGCTCAATGTTGTCCCTTCCTTGTCTTTCTATGTCTTTTAATGACTTGTTTCCTTGAAATGTTTGTTTCTAATTTTATTAGGTTATGTTTCTAATTTTTATTCCAGGTGTTTTTATAAACTTTACTTGCCAGAAAAAGAAAAGGAAAGAAATCAAATATTGCTGTATTATCACATTTTTATAAAGTTAAATCATTTCTCTTACTCACAACTGTCCTGTTGTTTATTTCTAATCTTTACTAAGAGAAAAGGGCTAAATTTTGAAGATGGTTCCTTATGGTCAGCTGATTGATGCTGGCCAGAGCAGAAGGTTTCTGTGCCTGCTGAAATTAAGAAATCCAGCATTAGAGAAACACAGCTCAGTGAAGGGACACACAGGTGGTTGGAATGTTCTTGTGGGCCCTCCTTGTGCATATTCTTTCCAGTCTGGGTGCTCTTCAAGCATGTGGGGTTTGGAAAGTAAGGAGCTTTGTCACTGCTACACCAGGACATTCCCTTGGAGCTAGGAGACTGTTTCCTATTACTTATGAGCCATGTGACTTGGAGAAGGTCAGATCTGTTCAACCCTGAGTACAGCACCACCCTTGGGGCCTCATGATCTAATGTGGTGGGTGGGAGGGAGACGTGTGTGTATGAAAATACTGTGGTGATAGAAATGTGCCTTGAATAGAGGTGGTAGCAATACTTATATAACCCAGCAGAGCTTTAGTTTCCCCCTTAGAGAAATTGGTCTAGAATTCCTTCCTGCCAGAGTGGTTTCCTGAGCCATTGCCATGGGTCTGATTACCCTCAGTCTTGGTGTTGTGATGTCAGTGTTCACTTGTGTGGAGTGAGCAGGACACTTGAGCCTTAGCAAGTATTCAATACTATTCTATTTTTAAAAAAAAAAAAAAAATTTTTAGTTGTAGATGGACACAATACCTTTATTTTGTTTTTATTTCTATGTGGTGCTGAGAATTAAATCCAGTGCCTCACACATGCTAGGCAAGTGCTCTACCACTGAGCTACACCCCTGGCCCCAATCCCATTCTTCAAAATGAAAGGCTCAGCACAGGAGCAAATGATCTGGTGCCTTCTTTATTGGCACTGTTCAGTAGAGCTGCCTGAGAGAGCCTCCCCCTACAATCTGTCTAAACTCATAAAGGTCAGAGCATGGATGTGGAGGTTGGGAGGGGAGAATGGAGTTCAGTGAAAGAATCAGAAATATCCATGAATGACCTGAGTTCTGGAGCTCAGTCTGGTAGTGGGGCTTTGCTAGAAGTTCAGAATGGGGGTGTATCTCAGGGATCATAAAGACTGATCCTGGGTTCTGAACTTCACTAGGGAGGGCTTGTAGAACTCAATATGTAGTAGTCATGATTGTGGTTTGTAAAGCATGCCAGGCACAGTCAGTAAAGGCAAAGGGCACAAAGGCAAAGTCCAGATACTAAGTACAAGCTTCTGAGTATCCATCCATAGCCACATGGAACATGATTAGCATATTTCCACCAATGAATTGTGGGAGCACACGTGAAACATTGCCAGTAAGGAAGCTTATTAGTAACTGAGCACTCAGGGATTTTACTGGGGGCTAATCATGTAGGCAGCTTCTGCCTAGCACGTGTCAAAGTGCCAGCCTCAGAAGGAAAACGTGTTCAGCAGAAACTACCTTTCTGTGTAAACAGTTTAGGCACTCTTACCAGTTATAGGAATGGTAACCTTCTCGAAATACAAGTTCCTAATGCCAGCCAAGGGCTCACCTTGTGGGCAAGCCTTTTAAAGGCTTCTCGGTTGAACCATCTTCTGTATGGGGGATTTCCTTAAGTTGAGGCTTTATCATGTCATCCCATGTTGCCTTATGGTTGCTTCTGTTTCTAGTGGTTAGCTAAGTGCATATGTGACAACTCTCTCCTCAGTCAAGGAAGTGAGTGTTTAGGGACAGTTTATTCTAAAAGCCATCTTCCTACTGGTCTTAGACATTGGTTCCACTTCCTTGCATTAAGTGGTAGCCATTCTTAATGCTATTTGGATCCTTGAGTTCAGCTGGGGACAGGGGAAGCCTTACTTATGCCTCTGGTGGCTGTTCTCTCCCCTTCTCCCATCAACACACACATGCTTGGGTCTGAGCATTCTGGCTCAAGAACACTTGTTCTCAGGACCATAGTCCAGTCTTCCAATGGCTGAAGGAAGGATGAACACCAATGAAGGAGAAACAGCATCTGCATTCTGATAGTGCCTTACCTTATCACCGGTAGGAAAACTGGTGGAGGCTGAGATGGTGTGACTTGTCCTAGGTTACAGAGCCCATTTGGGGAGGGCTGGGACCTAGACCAGGGTTTTTCTGATGCCAGCCAGCACTCTTTCCACTATGGACTTGGGTGCTGAGGTCAAGAGCACATGCCAGCAATTCTTTCTCGGGGCCCTTCACTTCCACCAAATATCAGTGCACAGAGCATGCCACCCCTTGGGTATTTAGAAGTAGCTTATTCCTTTCAACCTCTCCCTTGTCTTTTTTTTTTTTTTTTTGATACCAGAGATTGAACTCATGGGCACTTGGCCACTGAGACACAGCCCCCACCCTTTTTTGTATTTTATTTAGAGACAGAGTCTCACTAAATTGCTTAGTGCCTCACTTTTGCTAAGGCTGGCTTTGAACTTGTGATTCTCCTGTCTCAGCCTCCTGAGCTGCTGGGATTACAGGCATGTACCACCGCACCCGGCTTCCCCCTTGTCTTTTGACAATAGTGTTTTTCTGTAGGAAAATGGAACGCCCTGCAACAAGTCTGTCTTACTGCTGCCCACCAGGAGCAGCCTGGACTCTGACCCCTCAAAAGAGGACCAAGAAGATGCCAAAATGCATTCCTAGTAGGTAGCCCAGTCCAGCACTGCTCCTGAAGCTGCCGGCTTTTCTCTCTTCTGTGCCCTCACCCTTCACTACCCTCAGTATTACGGTTCATATCACGAATCTCATGCTTTGCATCTCTATCCCCAAACCCATGGCTCAACATACTGTGATCACCTTTTCCTAGCCAGCCTGCCTCAGTTACTGTGAGTGGAAACACATAGTTCAAAATGAGCCCTAAGTTCGCTGGGCACCCTGGCCAGCAAGACCACTGCTCACAGAACTCTGGGTAACTGACAACTGATGTTACACCTGCTCTGGGATAGTGTGGAAAGAGGGAATATTAATGCTCATAGGTCACAACTGTCACCAAGCTCTCCCACTGGTGACCAGCTATCACTTTCTCTAGTGTCAATAGAGCAGGCTCTACTGGGATGGGAAGGAATGGAGAATGACTGTCTTTGAAGTTCCCCCAGTGCCCTCAACTCCCTACTTGGTTCTACATTTGTGTCTGCTCTCCCTGTATTTCCCTTTTTCCTTTTCAGGAAAGTAGCCATAATTTTAGGCCCCCTCAATGCAAAGATAAGGCAGATGTGTGTGTCATGACCAATAGAAGTAGAGTCTGCCTCCCTCCCCTCTGACCAGCTTTAGCCAACAGACAACAGCAGAAGTAACACTGTGACCATTCCAGGTCTTGCCTTTAAGCAGACCTAGTAAATTTGGGGGTAATCCAGCTGGCATGGAAGGATTTGACTACCATGCTGTGACAAACCCTAGCATTGGAGAGACCATGTGTAGAAGCCAGGGGGGAAGAGTCCAAGGCACCACTCACGCGAGTGAAGCCCTCTTGTTTTAGGCTCAGATACTAGCTGAATGTGGTTGAGTAGTATCCCTCGCTGATGCCCAATTGAACAAAACCACCACTAGTTGAGATCTCCCCAAATTTCTGACCCCTAAAATTATCAGAATTAATAAATGATAACTGTTTCAAATCACTGTTATACAGCAATACATAACCAAAATGAGGGACTATTGTGTACTGTTAGGCCTATTGCAGCCATGATTTCTGAATCTTACAAGAATTCTCCAAAACATACTTATTTATATAGCCACAAAGTGAGAGGTGAGCCTGGGTCTGGGGAGCAGGTGGGTGGCAGAGCAGCACTCCTTATTGGAGCCCCTGCATTATAGTCTGTCATTGCAAGGAAAGGGCTTCATCCACCTTTTTCGCTAGCTTGGTGGGGATCCTAGTACGATAATACCTAGGACCCTAGGACCCTGAGGGGATCCTAGAATCCACCCTTAGCACCAAGTTTTTGTCATCTTGGCAACCAGCAGTCATGACTTGGTTTCCAGGGCAACCTGTAGGCAGAGTGAGTTAATGTTATGAGTTCTTATCACTCCTGGGGTCTGGTTCCCTGCGGGGCACCGGCAACCAACATGGTTGGCTGTCACATAAGGAAGACCTATCTCTAAAATTTGTAGGGTGGGGATAAGATTATGAATGGGGACTTCTGCCCCGTCCCTTCTCTTCCCATCCTTGCTTAATCCACGCCATGAAAGGCCTCCCTTGCATGTGTGGACATGGCAGCCACGTGTCAAAACTCGTTCCAATATGTCTGCACACTCTCTTCCCCCAGTAGTCACCCTTAGACTCCTCAGACACAAGACTTTAGAGGAAAGAGGCTGAGGGCTGAGGGCTTTGGATATGTATTCTTTTTGCTGGTTCAGGTGATAATAGTTAGCTAACAGCACAGTGCTGTACCACTCTTTTTGTTCATTTCTCCTCATGCATCATTTCCTTCAGGGTCCTTGCAGGACAGGAATCTAGTATTCTTTGATTCTCTAGCTACAAAACCATTAAAACCTCAGAGTCTAATCTCTCTGTCTTTCTCTCTCTCTCTCTCTCTCTCTCTCTCTTTCTCTCTCTCTCTCTCACACACACACACACACACACACACACACACACCAAAATAAAATAAGTACTCCCTTGGCCTTCCCCAGCAGGGTTATCTGGTGTCAAAACTCATTCTGGGTCTGGGATGATTTAAATGTGTTCCAGAATCAATACCATGTAATTGTCACAAATCTGTGTCCCTGAGGTCCTTCTCTCAGAGGATGGATAAATCAATGCATCAGGTAGCTGCTCTCCTTTCTGTCATAAATCTCTCTCCTAGGCAACTGAAATGGCTTTATCTGACCTTGTCGGTAAATCTGCTCCAGAGATTCTCACTGAAAAACAAAAGGCCAGGTAGGCGGCATGAGGAGCCATCATGAGAAGTCACTCACCAACCCCCCAAACAGTACAGAGAAGAGTTCATTGCAAAACTCTCTGTTTAACCTGGTAGACTTTAATTCCTTACTGCAGCAGAGAAACCAGGTCTGCCTCAGACAGCTGATCCTCACTCCCACACACCACTGTGTTTCCCCACTCAGGAAGGAGGGGGAGAAGCCATCAGCAAGGTACCAGGCGTACTTTAGGTAGGCTGTTGTTTGAAAGCCTATCACTGGTGCTGAAGCCTTCTGTCCCTGTTCAGAAGTCTTTGTTCTCTGTTAAGACATGTAAGTCTCATTCTTCTCACTGTGACATGATCTGATTATCTGATAGGACCTTTAGGGGCATTGGGTTGCAACAGGTAAACAGAGTACTATTGCCATAATATTTTGAAGTGACATCTCAGATTAAAATTAGGGTTCTTATACTGACTGTGAATCTAGACTCCTTACTTAAAGTCTCTGAGTCCATCTGGAAATTCATAAAATGGAAATAATAACACAGCCTTGTGGCTTGATTTCATGACCTTAACCTCCCTCCCTTCCCACCTTCCTTCCATAGATAGACCAAAAACTCTAAAAAAGTTCATGTAGGGATTTGTTTCCAGGGCCAAGAAGTATAGTCACAAGCAACAAGGAGCTCTGGGAACAAAGCTGGGTCAGCTTTTGTGTGCCCTTTACAGAGGTGGGGACATTTCTAAGAGGGCTTTGTTCCCAAGGACCCAACCTCCTTTTAGAGACTGAGTCTATTTTTAACCCACATTTTAGTGATTCTGCAGGACAGCTGTTTCAGGGAAATATGTAGGCCAGTCTGTGATTTTAGGAGTCATCATTTTTAAGGTTAGGGAGTGGGATGGGGGAAGAGAACTAGAATAACTCTGGAGTTTCCGGAGGCATCCACAGAGATCTACACCTACCCCAAAGACAGCTGCACTCTAATTTACTTTACAGCCATTCTGGAGTATCCGGATGAGGTGAGCAGAGGAATACTCATGTTATACATCGAGTGTGTTCATTTCTGTCCTCTTTTCAACCCCATCTACTGTGACCAAGTCATGACGGAGAAAAGATCTACAGCACCCATGTTGCAGAGCCTTGGCAAAGGTTTTTCCCACAGTCTGGAGATGGAACATGGCCTGTGTCACTGGCACTTAACAAAAGCTATTAAAACTAAGGGTGGACTCACCTTTGGATCCAACATTCTTTTTCCTTTTTAAAAAATTTATTAAAATTTACCAACCTAGCCATTTTAATGTGTAGTGTTCAGTAGTGTTAAGTACGTTTGCGTGGCTGGATACCCAACCTCTGGAACTTCTGAACTCTGTTTCATCTTCCAGAACTGAAACTCTACCCACTGAACACCAACTCTCCCTTCTTGCCTCCGCCACTCATCCCCTGGCAGAAGTATCACCTTCTGCTTTCTGTCTCTATGAACTTGGCGACGCTACCTACCTTATATAAGTAGAATCACACAGTAGTTGTGTTTTGTGAATGGCTTGTTTCACTTGGCATGGTGTCTTCAGGTCTCTTCTATGCTGTAGAATGTATCAGAATGTCCTTCCTTGTTTAAGGCTCTATTCCACTGAATGTATGTACTCAACATTCTACTTTGATTAATGTTAGAGAAACATTCCTATATGTGCCCAAATAAAGGTTCACTTTAGGAGTGTTTAGGCCTTCCCTGGATTCTGTCTGTAATAGCAGCTACCATTTTTTGAATGAGTCCTTCATACTGGCTCATACAGGTACTTCCCAGGGACTACTCACAACAGCCCCACTAGAGAGTTGCCATTATTATAGCCATCATACAGGTGGAGACGGAGGCTCTAAGAACCTTATCTAGTTTTGTCCCTCTGGAGGACAACTCCAGCATTAGCCCATGTAGTAACTTTGTACAGAAATATGGTGGAAGTTTTCTTGAGGATATGAACATTTTCTTCCATCTTTTATCCCATAAATTTCTTTATTTCCTTCAAGTGGATATCCACATGCTTCCAATTCCTTGGATCCTTTGGTTATTTTGATGCTAACCTTGCAGGTGTTAATTTGGTGTCCCCCATTCCCACCCCTCGCAGGTGTCTGTGATTTTCTGTGGACACAGGTGAGCTGCTCACAAGCCCATTTTCCAAGGTGGAGGCCAGTTGGTGAACCCAGTGCTGGGAATTCATTCCCACTGCTCCTGCCAGCCCTGGAGAGGAACCCTTGGGACCACACAGAGCCCAGACACCTCCAAGGAAGAAAAAAATCCCTCTCATGGAATGTTTCTGATTTCACAAGGGAGGATACAGACCTGCAGATCAGGTTGGTGACTTTTTCAATGTAGGACTTCTGGGTCAGAGCTGGGGGAAAAGACTTCATCCCCTCTAGATGGGGCTGTGCAATACCAGAACAGCTGGACAAAAGACAGAAGAAGCAGTCTGTTGTCCTGGGATTTTATGTCCTGGGCACTGCCAAACACAGGAGTTCTGGGAACCAACCACAACGTTGTGGACCTTGATCGTCAACTCTGCTAGCTCATCAGAGCTCAATGCTTTAAGAACCCAAATCAGGCTAGGGTTTCCAGAGTGACCTGGGCTTGTGACTGAGGCACTTTTCTGGAAGAATTCTAGTCTCTCTCTT
Source organism: Marmota marmota marmota (assembly GCF_001458135.2). NCBI lineage: Eukaryota > Metazoa > Chordata > Mammalia > Rodentia > Sciuridae > Marmota > Marmota marmota. The sequence goes on from NW_026000241.1 coordinate 16,691,372, forward strand.
ATCAAGGGCTTCCAAGTAAAAATTTTAAAGAAGCAGAAATTCTTTTAGAATAAAAGTAGATTTTGGAGATGTGGGGTTGTCAGATGCCAGTTGTGCTGGAGGAGGCAGAATATGATCTGGGTCCCCAGGGCTCAGCTGTGGAGAGGCCAGGAACCTTTCACATGCGCAGGTAAATGTGCACAAATGTGTGTGTGCATGTGTGTGGCAGGGCTGAGGCACGGAGAAAGAGAGTGCATGTGGTTGAATTTCTCATCTCTTCTCTTCCTTTTTTGCATTTTACTCAAAGAAAAAAAAAAAGACTGTGCAGGCTGCCTGGGGGTGTCCAGGTGGAATTAAGGCCACTTGCAAATTAGTCCAAGTGAACTAAAATCTGGAAATATATCTGAGAAGGGGACTTTGCCAAGAGGACAAATACTATTTTGTCCAGCCTTATTACAGGAGATATTTTAAAAAATAAAGTGGGAGCTTGCAGTCTGAAAGGATCTAAAAATCCTTTTATTCTCCATGCAGTGACGGGAGTAGGTGGATGGGGGTGGGGTCGTGGATGGGGGTGTTCTGCTCAACATGGAGAGGCTGCCTGTTTGGTATAGGAGGAAGCAGCCTAGAGGTCATTTTGCTAAAGCTGTCACCCCACCAACAATAACCAGGTGCATTGGTTTGCCAGGGCTGCCACAGTACTGCAGACTGGCTGGCTTAAACAATAGAGATTTATTTCCTTATAGTTCTGAAATCCAGATCAAGGTGTTAACAGGTTTGATTTCTCATGGGGAGTCTCTCCTTGGCTGGTTGATATCCTTCTTCTCCTTGTGTCTTCTCATGGTTCTCCCTCTCTGTGTCTCCAGGTCCTGATTGCCTCTTATAAGGACGCCAGTTGTATTGGATTAAGTCCCACCCTGATGATTTGATTTTAACTTAATTACCTCTTTATAGGCCCTCTCTCCAGGCAGTCACATTCTGTGGTATGGAGTTAGGATTTCAATCTATGAATATGGCAGGGACCAATTTAGTCCATAACCCCACATAAAAACATTGGTTTTCTGAACAAGACTTGAGGAAGAATAGGTTTCCTTGAATCCCAGTTTTCAATCAGAGACCAGAGCTAGGGATGTAAAATTTTGGCCCAGCAAAAGGGACTAAGCTCTGTTGTCTCCCTTCCTCTTGGTTTTCTATTCCCTGACATCTCTGCCACTCTGGTGGTGGAGGGTGTCTCAGATTTTCAACTGTACTCAGGACTTCACCATCATATCTTGCTATTGGAATCCTCTTCCATGGATTTTTACCCTCATGCCACACTGGTGCACTAAAACCCAGCATGTCCCACACATGCTTTCCTCGTGGGTTGGCTTTTCCTTCTGATTCCTCATTTCTCATTAAGGGTCATCCTCCTCTCAATCAGAAGAACCTGGTGGCCTCCCTCAATAAAACCATGGACTCCCCAAAAGCAGGACTGGGCTATTTCCTTCCACATCCTCCATGCTTGTGTGTGCAACCATTAGTAGGCACCCAAGAGTCTGAGAAGATGAATCTCTACTCCTGTTTTACCCCCATGGCTAAATTCTATCCCATCACTAAGCCTCAATTTCATCCATCCTTTTTTTTTATGGGGCAGTTACCATGTGTCTTGATCTCTTTAAAAATTAGTTGAGTAGTAGGCAGGTGTGCAGAATAGGGCGGGAGGCACTGGGCATGACAACAAGGACATGTTTGCCCTTTCCACCCTGCCCCCAACGCTTACCTCAACACTGACCCAGGGCTGCATTTCCTCTTGTCTGGACCACCACACTTACCGCCCAGGCTGCACAACTTGAGTTGTCTTTTGGGTCTTAGACGTGACTGCCTGTCTGTGTTTTAAAGCTCATCTCAACTTTACCACTTCACTCCTCAGAGACAGAGAGCACTCCTCGTGCAGAGCCTGGGTCTTCAGCCCACTTGCCCTGCCTCATATTCCACGTCAGACGATGTTCCAGCATCTCCCTGTCCTAACTGCACTTCCCAACATGAGCATCCTATTGCCCATACTAGTGACTGCTAGGAAGTCCCTTTCCCACTCAGATTCACTGTAGAAGACCTTTTCCCCCTTTAACACTCTTTACCTAGACCACTGTCTGCAGAAGGCTTTTCTAATCTCCATGCATAAATTAATCTCTCTGAGGTGGGCCCTGGTGCTCTGCTCCCCTACTGTGTGGTCTCCAGGCCTCTACTGCAGGAATTTTGAGCAGAAGGTGAAATAGAGATCTTTGTGCACATGACTACCTCCATCTAGCCAATGCCACCCAACATGGTGGTCACTATTTATTTATTAAAAGTAAAATGATGGAAATGAAATAAAATGGACATTTCAGTTCCTCTGTTTTCCTAGACACATTTTAAGTGCCATGCAGCCACATGTGGCTAGTAGTTTCTGTATTATATGCTATAGGCATGGAACACAGAACACTCCCATCGTCCCAGCAAGTTCTGTTGCACTGTACTGTCTAGATAGAGAGCTTAGTTGCCTGTCCTGGCCATGAAGCATTGAGATGACCCATAGTAGCTCCTTGACAAATGTTTGTTGAAATGCATTGGACACAGGTTTTAGAGGTAGTAAGGAGAACCAGGGGACTATTAAAACAAAAGCCAGGCACAGTGTCACTCACCTATTGTAATCCCAGCTATTTGGGAGACTGAGACAAGAGGTTCACAAGTTTGAAGCTAGCCTCATCAACTTAGTGAGCCCCTTTCTCAAAATGGAAAGGGCTGGGGAAAAAAGAAAAACAAAAAACAAACAACAAACTTCTTCATGCGATCCTTGGAGAAGTTCTGCAGACTTCCAAAGTGAATTCACAGCTGGTCCTGAAGGGCAGAAGGCAAGGGAGAAAGAAGAGAGGTCTAGAAGTAGAGCCCCTGCTGCTCATCACGTCTGGTATCTAGTCCAAAAGTTTGATGGGGCTGGTGGGGTATGTGTGTGGGGGTGCAGATAATTGCTATTCTAGACACATTTTCTTGTCTAGATGAGACACATTTTTGGCTCACAGCTTCTCACAGAATTAGGGCCAAGAGTGTACACTTGAGTGGGTGCATGGGAGACTGTCATAATGTTTGAGTGCTGCCTTCTCAGTTCCCTGGCCCACCAGCTTCTCTGCTCTGCCCAGCCACATGAGCCCCTCATGGAGGGGCTAGGCTACCCTGAACTGAGCTCCTGAGAGGTGATAACATGGCAAGAGTAAAAAAAAAAAAAAAAAAAAAGAGGTGAGGCCTGTGGAGGCAGTGAAGAACTAGAATCCTGGCCTTTTTCAGAGCCCAAATCTAGAGAAACTGGGGCTGTGTGTCAGTCTCAGCTTCAAACAGAGGCAGCTCCCTTGGAGCAAGAGCAAGCTGGTTTCTCTGGGAAACCCAGTCTGCAGGTCCTCTGCTGTGAGTGGGAGGCTCTGTGCTCCGTCAGGCTCAAATCAAGAAGCAGATCATCTCCCTTTTCAAACTCTGTTCCCTTCCCTGTAAATGCTTCTGGGAATTAATATCACAAGACAATGTTGCCACCTGGGAATCAATCTATTCCTGGTTGAGGAATTGGCACTTATTTCCTTTTCCTTTGCGAATGCTCCTGAAACATCCAAACAGCCATCACAGCCTCTGCGTGGAGCACCTATTAACTGGTATTTGATAACCAAGTATCTCACTGTATCACTGTACTTAGTCTTCCTGGTAACCCTGATCTGTAGGCAATGTCCACTTTGCACATCTGGAAATTGAATTTTCAGAGGTGAGGCAGTCTGCCTGTGCATTTTCCTCATCACCCTTTGGTTCATGGCCCTGCTCCTCACTAGCATGATGCAAAGATGAGGGATGGGGTGCTACCCCCACAATGTTCATGACAGTTCTCAGATTTGATCTCTTGCAGGGCCAAGACTGAGTCCAGACACCCCAGCTGGGACTGATGCAGCATCCAGGACCACCAACTCCTGCAACTGGAGTTGAACCTTGACCTATCCTACCACTATCACCTGAGCAGCACCCAGCATAGATGCTTCTGTCAGGCAGGCCATGAAATCTCTGTGCTGCTTACCAGCATCTTCCGGTTCTGTCTCCACCACATTCAGGGCATAATTTGCTTGCTTCCTCTCTCAGGCTCTTTATAGCCAAGTTCATTGTGCCACTCTTCACTTCTCACACCCCAGAAACACCACCTAACTATTTCTCCTGGGCTCCTCCAGATTTTGGAACAGATTGTATTTTCCAATACTTTTAGTCCAAATGCTCTACTAGCATTTTGACACCTCTCATTGAGTGACAGAGTCTATTCCCTTGCCTGAATCTGGGCAGAACTTTGTTTCTAACAGAAGGAATAGAATATAGCAGAAACAAGACAGCATTATTTCCAAAGCTAGGTCATAAAAAGCAATATGCTTTTTGCCTGGCTCTCTCTTTTGGTAAACTCAGCCACCATATTGTGAGGAAGCCCAAAGAGCCACATGGAGAGTCCATGTGTATGTATTCTACCCTAAGGCCCAGGGAAGATCTCAGCTCACAGATAGCTTCAACCAGACAGCTCACAGATACAGCAGTGAGCAAGTCTTCAGATGATTCTAGCCCCAAGCTTTCAGGCTGTCCCATATGAAGCCGAGAGGAGCAGAGACAAACTATTCTCACTGAGTTCAACCCAAGTTGCAGAGCCATAAACAAGATAAATGTTATTTTAAGCCAGTATGTTTTGGGGCAGTTTTTTATGCAGCCATAGTAGCTGAAATACCCTCAATGGATTTTTTTTCAATATCCTTATTTTTTTATTTTTATGTCGTGCTGAGGATCAAACCCAGCGCCCTGTCCATGCTAGGTGAGTGATCTACCATTGAGCCACAACTCCAGCACCCCCAGTGGATTTTTTTAATGTGTATTTTTAGTTCTTTTTTAAGTGGACACATATCTTTATTTTACATTTATGTGGTGCTAAGGATCGAACTCAGTGCCTTAAGCATGCTAGATGAGCACTCTACTACTGAGCCACAACCCCATCCCACCCCCAATGGATTTTTAATCCTAATAATTAATGTTTATTGATGCATCTTTTTTTTTCTTCTGATTTTCCCCCTCCAAGTCCCTTGTCTCTGGCTTCTATTTAGAACATGTCCTAAAGATAAATTTCAAAATACTACATGGACTGTGACCCTGTGTTTAGTTTTGTTAAATGTGTTCCTGATCCAGTTTTGAGGCCCTGGCTATGGGCTGACCAGTTTCCCTTCTTGAGCAGCAAACTAAACTAAGTCCATATCCCCAACCACCTCCTCTATCAGGCTCTCATACCCAAGGCCACAAAACCTGGTCCATTGTACCCTTGCCCTAATCCTCCAGGACATGATGCCTGATGATTAGGGACAGCCCCTCTGCCTCACAAATGATTCCAATTAGCTAATTCTAGAATTACCCAAAGTAGCCAAACTAGCCTTATCTACTGCTTACCCTGCCTTGCCCATTCATCCCCACAGAAACCACCCTAAAGGCATTAGCCCTCACTCTCCTTTTCTCCCTCTGTTCTGTCACCACCTCTGCCTAGTGCTTCCCCAAGCGACCCTGCATGGTGTGCTAGGTTCTCCTAGGGATCGGTAAATAACAAAACTGCAAAATTCTTTCCTTCTTGATCTGCTTTTGGCCTCTACCTACTTCAACCAAGGTTATCTGTTTAAAACACCTTCTTGACTCTGTTCCTATTGGCCAGAAGCTCTGGGTAACCAATTACCTTAACAATCACCTAAAACACAATTATCCACTATGTTAGAGATCACAGTTCATAAGGCCGGGCTGGGCTGATCTTGACTAGTCTTGCTTATGTAAGTCTGTGGGTCAACTGGGGGTTGGCCCCAGACTGAACTTGATTAAGCCATCTTACCCGGAATAGATCTGCTCCATGTATCTTCACCCTCCCTGGGAAATGTGGGCTAGTCTGGGCATGCCCTTCTCATGGAGAAGCACAGAAGCAAGCTGAAACAAGTTTAAAAAGAAAAATAAAAGCTGAAGTAGCCAGGCATGGTGGTGCACACCTATAATCCTAGCAGTTTGGGAGGCTGAGGCAGGAGGATTGTGAGTTCAAAGGCAGCTTCAACAATTTACTGAGGCCCAGAGCAACTCAGAGAGACCCTGTCTCTAAATAAAATATAAAATAGGGCTGGGGATGTGGCTCAGTGGTTAAGCACCTCTGGGTTCAATCCCCAGTATCAACAAAACAAAACAAAAACCTCCTGAAACTCTTAAGACCCGGTGTTAAAATCGATACCCTATCCCTTATGCCTCTTTGTGTCAGCAAGTCAGATAGATGCCAGGGGTGGGGAACCAGGACCCAGCCACAGGGAGAGGCCATCGAAAGTTACCTGAGAAATGCAAAGATCTGGGTACAAGAAGGAGACCAGTTAAGTAGTCAAGATTCAACCAGGGTTTTAATTTATATGGGTTCATTTTTCTTTGCATAATCCAAGGAATCATAAATCATGCCAAAGCCAATTGTCTTGCCACCTCCAAAATGGGTTCTGAATCCAAACACAAAGATGACATCTGCTGTGGTCTTGTACATTCTGGCTAATTTTTCTCGAATTTCTGTCATAGGTACTGTTGCTTTCCCAGGGTGAAGAACATTAATGACCATTTGTTTCCTCTGAGGTAGTTGGTCATGAACTTTCTGGTCTGGATAGTTACTGTGTCATCCATGATGGTGGCAGATCCTCCGGTATATGTTCTTTTCTTTTTTTTCTTTATTTTTTACATATATGACAATGGTGGAATGTATTACACTCATTATTTACCCATTTACAGTCAGTGTATGTTCTTTATCCTCCATTTCTTCTTCCTCTCCTCCTCCCCTCCTCTTCCTCCTCCTTACTCCTCCCCCTCCTCCTTCTATCTCTCCAGTTTCTCATTTTTATTCTCCTCCGGCAGCTATTGTCAGGAAAATCAAATGAGGGAGGAGTCAGGGCTGTATTCCCATTGTGGCAGGCTCATGGTGAACTAGCTTATGTTGCAGCCTGTGTGTGTGTGTGTGTGTGTGTGTGTGTGTGAGAACCCATACGCGCTAAGTTTTTACGCTGATGGAGATTGACAGCTGCAGAAATGCTCGTAACTCAGTCTTTCCCACATCCACAGAGCTCTTCCTGTAAGATTATGTGTCTCTTGTGTTTCCTGTCTTTGTATGTAGCCAATATCCCTTGCCAAATGGGCTCCAGAGAATCTCCTACAGCTGGCCCACAACCTGACTCCACAGTCCTAGTTACAGAGTACAGACTCTACCCTGAGAAGTCTACCTTCAACTCTGGAGCTCTATATTATGCAGGATTTGTCTGTGAAAGCAATGGCAGGTGTCCCCTCTCAGGGTCTTCTCAGAGGCAAGAAAAACAGGATTTTCTTTATTTTCTAGATTGGAACAGTTATCATTACAGGTCCCTATCCCACCAGGCTAGTAGAAAAATCAACCTTTTCCCTACCCCACTCGCCATCTTACTAAGATTGTGTCCAGGTTTTGTGGATCTTCCAACAACCTTGACTCATGTCCAGCATTTATTAGAAAAGATCCTGGGAGCCAGGCACAGTGGTGCATATCTGTAATCCCAGTGATTTGGGAGGCTGAGGCAGGAGAATCACAAATTCAAGGCCAGGCTGAACAACTTAGTGAAGCCCTGAGCAACTTAGGGAGATCCTGTCTCAAAATTTTTAAAAAATTTTGAAAAAGGAGCTTGGGATGTGGCTTTGTGTAACTGTCTCTGGATTTAATCCTTGGTGCCAAAAGAAAGGAAGGAAGGAAGGAAGGAAGGAAGGAAGGAAGGAAGGAAGGACGGAAGGACCCTAGGAGTGGGGTGGTTTGGGGAAAGGAGCTTTAGAACAAGTGAAAGACCTCCCTGAAGCAAGCCGCATTCTTCTGAGGTCTTCTGATTTTTATATACTGGAGCCTCAGAGATTGCAAATGATTCCTTAGTATCCATTCTCCCTCTCTCTTTTAGTACTGGGGATTGAACCCAGGTATGCTCTACCACTGAGCCACATCCCCAGCCCTCTTTATTTTTCATTTTGAGGCAGGATCTCCCTAAGTTGCCCAGATTGGCCTTGAATTTGTGATCCTTTTCCCTCAATGCCCTAAGATTACAGGTGTGTGCCACAGTGCCTGGCTCTCCTTTTCTTTTGTATAAATAGAATCCCTGGTGTCTAACTGGTCACATGGACACAGCTAATAAAGAGTACATTTATGCCTCCCTTTTAGCAAAAGGAAAGCCCAGGAGTTAAGTGCTGGTTGGAACAGCATGGAAACAGGATGAATATGTTCAACTTTTGTATATTTTTAAGAAAAATAACATGATGTTTTTCTTTTCCTCCTTCCTTTTGTCTGACAACTAGCCAACAAGGGGCCTGTTTTAGATCACAACTGGCATTGAAAGTGTGGGCCAGGCATGATAGAGTCCTAGTTACTTGGAAACTGGACATGTCATGAGGAGTGTCTTGCCAGCCAGCTGTGGGTTGCCCATATCTTAGCTTCCAGGAAAGAGAAATAAACTTCTGTCTAGTTTATTTAAATGTCCTTTTAAAGTTAGGTGTCATTCATAAGTCAGCTGAACTTATTCTTAAATATTATATTTGATTCAGCCAGACATGGTGGCACACACCTCTAATCCCAGCTACTTGGGAAGCTGAAGCAGAATTGCAAGTTCCAGCAAAAAAATAAATAAATAAAAAGAGCTGGGGATGTAGCTCAGTGGTAGAGCATCCCTGGGTTCAATCTTCAATACTGAAAAGAATATATTTATCTATGTCTGTATCTGTATCTATAGCTATCAATACTTGATTCAAGATTTCAGCCTTAATCAGTCTCTTTCTTTCTGTGAAGGATATACTATTATAATATTATGTGCCAGGGAAGCTAATGGGGGAAATTTGATGCCTTTATTTGTTTTGGGGTCATCAAGAAGGCAAGCATGGTCTTGTTGTCATTGACAAGAAATCTGGGGTTTCCTTTGGATTGGAAATAATTTTACTTTGTTTGTTTATTTTGAGACAAGGTCTCTCTGTGTTGCCCAGACTGGTCTCAATTCTAGACTCAAGTGATCTTCCCACCTGAGCCTCCTGAGTGCTGGTATGTTGGGCAAGTCCTTCTCTGCCTGGCTTGAAAAGGTTTTATTTTAAAATAAGGCCCTAAATTCAAATGCCTGTTCCAGCTGCATTAGTTAGGTCAGTGAGGCTGGTTGGGTGGAGATTAGGAGAATATGTGACCCTTCTAAGAAGGATAGTCACAACCAGTTTCCAGTAGATTGTCCCCAAGTAGTAACCAGATGTGTCAGTAAAATTTCCTAATTATAAAATCTCGGCCATGACTGCCAAACATTCATTGTACAATCCAGTTAACAAGTGTCGGAGCGACGAGTGTGGCTCTGCTGCAGTCTGGCTGGGCACAAATGCCGCAGTCTGGCTGGGCACAAAATCACGAGCCACCACACAGCTTGTAGATTCAAACAGCAACTCTTTATTCCCGAACTCAACACCAGCCGTCTACAGTCACGTTCTGGGGAAATCCACGTTCTCTGCCCAAATCCACCACCACTGGGCTTCTGTGTCCCAAAAAATACTGTCTGAATCCTGTGAGAACTCAAGGGGAACTCAGGCAGCAGGATACGCCCTATTCCCAGCAGGAATAACCTTAAACCTGGAAACACCCTAAACCTGGATAGTCCTAAACCGGGAACGCCCTAAACTCGGATCCACCTTGGTCCTTGAGCAAGGTCACCTACATGCAATGTCACTGCAAAATGTCCTATTTCCACGAGTCCTTCCACTAAGCAACATGGGGTACGCTGGCAAGGAAATTGTCATACCTACTTGGCTAATGGCTTCCAGCACGGCTCATTGGCTTATGGGGCAAACAACGAAACTAGCAAGAAGGGGGATGGGGGAGGTCTGGCTGGCTCAGATGGGGAGGGATGAGGACAGGATCTTTGAGTAATAAGATGTGTCCTCTTTCCAAAGAGCCTTCCAGGAAGTGGCTGGACCTCTGTTGGCTCAGTGGGAAGGTTGAGAATGGAATCTATGGACTCATTTATTTATTAAGTCAACACATATTTATTGAGAATTCCTGTGAGCTTGTCATATACCAGATAATAAATGTGCATGACCATGTAGTTTATATTCTGATGAATACAGTAAGTGACAGATAGGTCAAGAGTTAGATATTAATGTGGTTTGGCATGGGCACTCGGGGCACTGAAAATCCAAGATCACTTTAATCTAATCCATTGTCCGGGATTGGATTTTTCTGAACCACTCAGATTAATTTGGTGCAAGGAATGTTTTACTTCAGACTCATCCTCAATCCTGGGGTATAGCCTTTTGGGGTCCCAATTTAGAGCATGGGGGTTTATCAGTAAGCTCACCCTCGGTGGGCTCTAGCCTCCATTTTTGTTCCCCTACACCCACAAAGGTATCAAAGTATAATTTATCCTCTCAACAGGTTCTTTTAGAATTGGGCATGTGCTATCAGAAGAAAAGAGTCCCCGGTTCTGAGCTCCCCTCTGTTTTCTCTAAACTCTTTCCAGATGTTCTCTACTAACTTATTAGCTCCCTACTATTTTTATACTTGAATAGTTGTGGACACCAAGAGGGCTGGACAAGGAGTCTCTTCACCAGGATCTGTGGCTGATGATGGACCACATGACATTAGGTCTAACAATCTTGAATAAGAAGAGCAGCTGGGCACAGTGGCACACATCTGTAATCCCAGTGGCTCAGAGGCTGAGGCAGGAGGATTCAAATTTCAAAGCCAGCCTCAGCAAAAGCAAGGTGCTAAGCAACTCAGTGAGACCCTGTCTCTAAATAAAATACAAAATAGGGCTGGGGATGTGGCTCAGTGGTTGAGTGCTCCTGAGTTCAAACCCTGGTACCCAAAAAAGAAAGAAGAGCAAAATGTGTTGCACTTTGATCTCTGAGAAGGATCAAGCCATTTGCAAACACATCTTAAGACTGGCCAATGGGGAAGTGCCCAGGATGTTGATTGATTATCAGTAGCAAGAGATTCTTTAAGCACCACTAACATGTTCCTCCACCAAAGCTAAGGAGACATACCTCAGATATTCAGGGTTGAGAATGTGTCAGAATTGAAAAGGGGAGAGGAGGGCAGTCCCCCCTGCTCAATACAGGTGTCTGTCTCAGAGCAGTAAATGGCGCCGTCAGGGAAAGCCCCTACTGCTAGGTGTCCCTGTGACATGAGAGTCAGTTTGCCAGTGAGGGTGTGGGCCCAGGGAGTCCAGTGAAGACACGAGAGCTAATCATCTGTACGGGGGTGTGAACAAGAGAGACACCTAGTGATCTTTCTGGCTGAGGCTTGTTCAATTTAGTACTAAGCATTGTTGCTACTAACATGCTGCCACCAAAAAGACGCTTCAATCCTCTCTTCTTCCTTGTTTTAATATTAGAACCGCTGACCCTGCCATCTCTCAAGTGCATTTCTTCCTCTCTCTCCTTTAAGGTCCCAATATGCTCTGGGTGAGAGCTTTCCTATGTTATAGACATTGGCTTTGCTCACCTGCCTTTGAAGCTCTCTGCCAGGTTTGCCTGTGGCATGGCTGAGTTGCCTGGCAACAGAGCTCAGATGACAACAATCTGCTGAAATGACAGAGGGATCCACTACCACTCCACCCCCACTCACCTAAGGTGCTTCTCTCCTCCTTTGGAAGAGGGGACTATAGGCCTCAGTTGCCAAGACCATGCTGGGACAGGGACATTTGAGAGGCTCACCCTAGTCTACCAGTCATACTGTGTCACAGCTTTGTTTTGTTCACCTTATAGCATTTACTGTTTATTTGCAACATTTTTGTAATAAGTGATAATAATTCATGATAATACTTATTATCTGACTTGTTTTCTTCTTCTACCAGATTGCAATTTCCTTGAGACTCGGATCTTGACTGTTTTATTCACCTCTCCAACCTCAGCCCCTGGAGCCTACCTAGATGGCCTTTCTCCTTTCCCAAGAGTGAAAAGAGGCTGACTTGTTGTTATGGTTTGGATTTGAAGTGTCCCCTAAAAATCTTATGTGTTGGAAATGTGATAACTCATCAGCAATGTTCAGAGGTGAAATGACTAGATGACGAGAGTTGTAACCTAATCAGCGAATTAAACCATTTGATGGATTAATAATCTGAATGGATTACTCGGTGGTGACTGTAGGCAGGTGGGGCATGGCTGGAGGAAGTGGCCACTGGGGGCAAGTCCTTGGGGTTTACATTTTGCCCCCGGTTCCTTACTTGCTCTCTTGGCTTCCTGACTACCATGAGTGGAACAGTTTTCCTCTGACCCACCCTTCGCCATGATGTTCTATTTAACCTCAGGCCCAGAACAACGAAGTCCCCCAACCATGAAATGAAATGTCTGACATCGTGAGCCCAAATAAACTTTTCCTTCTCTGAGTTGTTGTCTGGAATTTTGGTCACAGTGCTGAAATGCTGACTAACATAGTTTTCCAGGATTCACAATGAGAGGCCCTATAAAAGAAGAGGAGAGGCTAGAAGCTGGGGAGAGGACACCTGGCCATGGGTTAGTCAGGATGGGATGGCTACTAGGCACAAGGATCACAACTGTGGCCGTTGACATTCCCAGCAAATAGCTCTGTGTTCACTGCTTGCAGAACTTAACTTTTCCAACATTGTTGGTTATAGTTGGTTCTTTCATGCTTCTCCTGACTGCTTTCCCCTGGCATAGATGAGTCAAAGCCCCCAGGATCACACATGTTTTCCTAGATTTTTCTCAAACAAGGTACTTATAATTGGCAGGCTGACTCTCAAAACCCACTGGACCTTCAGCAAAAGCGAGGCACCAAGCAACTCAGTGAGGCCCTGTCTCTAAATAAAACACCAAATAGGGCTGGGAATGTGGCTTGGTGGTCGAGTACCCCTGAGTTCAATCCCTGATAACCCCCAACAAACAAACAAAACACACACAAAAACACTGGACTGGAGTTCCCCAGACAAGTCTGAAGGAGGTCAGGGTTGCAATTCCTTCTCCTAGCTAATCTTGGGATGCATAAGATTTTTTATAATCTCAACTAAGTGCTACCTACTATTACATTTAAAATGTAAGGCCGTTCTTCAACATAACCTTGTAAGCAGGGAACCCACTCACACGCTGGAGAGAAGGGAGGACCATCTTTATGACCTCCATGGACTTATTTCTCTCTGCTCTGATGGGCTTGATCATTCTCAATGATCTTGGTTGGCTCAGTTGGTCCAGCCCAATACTGCTCCTAGAGAGAAACCCCAGAAGACATTGCTATTGTCCAAAAAAATTAAAATGTTTCAGTCATATCTTCCTCCTTGGACCAAGAGTTAGAATTTTTTTTTCTGCCCCTTCCTGCTAAATGAGGCATGTGACCTGAACAACAAAATTGCTTTGGGTCTATGCATCAAGCAGAAAATGGCAATTTCAAAAGTAACAAGAACAACCTCAAAGTCTTGAGTTCATGTTGATTCATGCAAGAATGCTCCTCGGGCACATAAATTTAACCTGCCACTTTCAGACAAAAGTCTATCTATTCATATTACTAGTTTCTTTCCCAAATGCCTTGGCTCTGCCTTTTTTCCTTCTTTGACATTCCACACACCAAGTCCTGCTACCTTAGATGAGCCTGTATACTCAGAACAAATGGGTCAGGAGAAGCCTGCTGAGATGCACGCATTTGGTAACTGCCTTGTTTTGTTGTTTCCATAGCAACTGTTTATGAGCCATCCAGATAAATTCCCCAGAGCATTGCTCTGTCACTTTTGGAAGATAGTTTTCAGCCTAACACCCTTGCCCCCTATGTGGGCAGGGGAAAGAAGAGTGAGTTTGCCTGAACAATGCCTGGTGTCTTCGTTTTAGGCTGCTGTAACAAAAGTAGCACAGACTGAGTGGTTGATAGAGAACCGAAAGTTATTTCTTGTAGTCCTGAAGTCTGGGAAGAACAAGGTCAAGGCACTGGCAGATTCGGTGTCTGGTGAAGGTCCATAGGTAGCATAGACAGATGGTTCTTTCCTCACCATTTATGGTGGAAGGGGTGTGGAAGTTCCCTGGGGCCTCTTTTGTAGGGTCACTAACACAGAGACCCCACCACCCAAAGCCTCCATCTCCAACCAGCACCATATGAGAGATCTAAGTTCAACATATGAATTCTGCAGCACCTGGAGAGATGTCTCTAAAGGAAGCACTGTTGCTCTGGTCAAAATTTGCCCAATCAGACAGACACTATCCCTTGGGTCAGATAACATATGAAACATATTTTAGTATATAGTATGGGCACTTGAAGTGACACTCCCTTCTGGCTTTCTGCTTGCTGTCTGTTTAGCCCTTATTTCCTTGGAGAAGACCACCTTACATCCACTCTGGGTTTGAACCTTGTCTGATATGCTGCTATTGCCTTTTAATTGTCTAACCTTGCTACTGAGTTCTATAGATTGGGGATCATGCCTAGTTTGCTCACTCTTATATCCCTAGTACACAGCACTAACAGAGATGGTGCTTGGACATAGTAATGAAATAATGTGATCCATCCAGACTCCATTTTAGCCAAGTCATTGACTGCAGAAACAACCTCCGAGATCAGTTCTTATTCAACCTTTGACTTTCTTTGAAGTCAGCATACTGGGATTTTGTTTTTTCCTACTCTTCCTCACTCTGGTTTTATTCTTCATGCTTCTTATTTTGAACAGTCTCAACCTAACAGAAGAGTTGCAAAAGTTATATAAAGAATTTCTTTGGGACCTTTCGAGGGTAAGTTGCTGACATACAGCCCCATGGCTTACCAGGAAGTTTAGTGTGCACCTACCACAAATGAGGACATTTTCCTACCAACCACAATATAGCCATCAAAATCAGAAATTTATATATATGTATATATACGTGTGTGTGTCTAATGTAATCTTCAAATGTCATTCAAATTACCAAATGTCACAATAATATCCTAAGAAATTCAGTTCATGGTCATATCTTTCTTTTTCTTTTTTGCAATACTGAGACTTGAACCCAGGAGTGCTCTACCCCTGAGCCAAGTCTCCCCCTTTTAAAAAAATTTGAGACTGATTCTTGCTAAGTTGCTAAGGCTGGCTTCAAACTTGGCCATCTTGCTCAGCCTCCTGAGTTGCTGGGATTACAGGTGTGCATCACCATATGCAGCTCATACCTTTTTTGTCTACTTCAATCTGGAAAGCTCCCTAAGTCTTTTCTTGACCATATGGACTTACTATCTTTGGAGATTATGGGACAGAGACTTTGAAGGATGTTGCTCACTGTGAGTTTATCTGAAGTTACTCAAGATGAGAGTTGAGTTATACAGTTTGGCAGAAATATCATACAAGTGACTCTCTGGTCTCCTAACTGCATCCTATCAAGTGGTACATGATTGAAGTTTGTCCCATTACTGGTGATATTAACTTTGGATTAGAGTTTTGTCTGCCAAGTATTTTTTTTCCATCAGAGCTATTATTTTTCCCCACTGTAATTAATAAATTTTTCTATAAACATGCTTTGAAATTAAGTAATATTCTGTTTCTTATTTGATAAAATTTTCTATTTCATTCATTTGTTTGTATCACTATGAACTCATGTGTTCTTATTTTATTTAATGGGATATAATCCATTACTATTACTTAATTATTTAATACAGTATATAATGAAATTTGAAAGACTAAATTCATATTATTTTTTGTTGCAAGAAATGATGGGGTGATCAATTAAAGGTTTTCTAGCATAAAGGTTGAATAAAATTATGTGGTGATATGCAATGAAACTGTACATTCAAGGAAAAAAGAAATGATATAATCTCCAGTGGTTAACAAAAAGCTTGTTCATATACTTTTTAAAAATGCTAATGATAGCTGAGTACAGTGGCACACACCTGTAATACCAGTGGTTCCGGAGGTTGAGGAAGGAGGATCACAAGTTTAAAGTCAGCTTCATCCATTTAGCAAGTTCCTAAGCAACTTAGCAAGACCCTGTTTAAAAAAAAAAAAAAAGCTGATAGATCTCAAATGGCTTTGGGATTTATATTTTTGACAATATTTAAAAGAGGGCTGTGACAGTTTTATTTTGAAAGTACATATTTACAATGAACTAGAAATTACACTCCTTACAATGAATAACTCATGCTAACAAATTTTAGACGGCACATAAAAAAATGTGTGAGAATTCTTTTAAAAAAACTCAAAGTTTTCAACGTTTTTTTAGAGGTCTGTGTGCAGGAAAGTTTTAAAGAAAGACAGAAAACTGGTGCAGCACCAGTTAGCAGCAGGATTGCATGGACTGTCTGGACTAATGGTGAATGAGTCAGCTCTAATAGCCTTTAGCCTCTCAAGAGCCAAGTACCAGGGCTGGGGATATAGCTCAGTGAGTAGAGTGCTTGCCTTGCGTGCACAAGGCCCTGGGTTCAATCTTCAGCAACACACACACACACACACACACACACACGAGTCAAGTACCCAGGGGAGAGGCTGGGTGGGTATTTGCTCTGTGCTATGTTCATAAAAGCAAAACCCTGTGATTGGCAATTCACAAGAAACAACTAGAGTGGAGAAGAGTTGGCATCCCCAAAGGAAGTGATGTCGGGTGGATCACAGCAATATATTAATACTGTACTAGATTTATGAAAAGATTCACCTTTTCCCTTCTCACTTTCCATTTCCCAGGACCAGGTGATTTCATGACTTTCACAGGAGTGCTTTTATCCTAATGATTATGATGACTGTCTCCCCCAACACCAAGGTAAAAAGAATGGGGTATATTTGATAGAGTACTTTTGATATTTGGCATAGTGTTTTTTTTGACAAAAGAAAATATAGCAAGAAGAAGAGTAGAGCCCAGAAAAATTTCTGGGTTCATCCTTTAGAAATGCTGAATATTATGGATTGGTTCTTCCTTGATCACAAAGCATAATTGTACATTCACGGGATCATTTTATATTAACCCTTGATAAAATCAAATGATTTTTATCAAATCCACATTATTCCAGGGAGGTTTATTTTTTATTAATTATTAATATTTATAACTCAAGGAATGTGGTCCAGGCATTCTGTTTTCTTGGCTCTGAACTGTTGCAGAGAAAGAGATGAAAAATATCTGGAGGAAGGGAGGGCTAAGAAGTTCCCCCGGCCAGTCTTCTCAAGCATCTGTTGTCTCAACTGTGCTTTTGACAAGCATGTCTGAGAATGCAGTTGGAGATGGAATTTTCTGGCAAGGATCTTAAGAAGAGGCATTACATATTCAGTACAAAATATTTATGTCAACGTTCAAATCCTTTCCTGCACTTGCTGAATCTGCCTGCTGGAACGCTTCTTTTAAATCAGCAGTTTTCAATGCGGGGTGATTTTTCTCCACAGAGGACATTTGGCCATGTTGGAAACCTTTGGGAAGGCACTGCTGGAAACTAGTGGCTGGAGGTCAGCAGGATTGTTAAACATCCTACAATGCATAGGACAGTTCCCACAACAAAGAAATATCCAGCCCCACATGTCGGTAGCATTCAGGTTGGTAAGTCCTGCTATAAATGTAAGAACATAACTTTTGTGTGGTCTTGGTTTTGAATGACAGGGAGAGGTAGAATAGAGAGGAATCACTTTTTAATTGTGTATGCACATTTATCAGTGGCTTTTGGAGTTACTGTCTATTGCAGGTTAGGTTCCATGAGAAACTGACTCTTAAGATGGATTTAGCCTGCAAGATGTTTATTAATGGAACCTGTGGGATCAACACTCATGGAACAGAGAGGAAGGAACCAGAAGGGAGCCACAGAAAAGTTGAGCTGCTTAAGAGGCCAATAATAGCTTGGCTGATCCATTGGGAAGCTTTATAACTCCAATGCTGCTTCAGAATTGTCAAGTGTTGGGTCAAGATGGCCAGTCTTTATACCTTTCCTTGATCAGTCATTAAATGTAAGCTGTTCAGGGAAGAGTATGACTTTGAGTCAGATGTCTCTGCAGGACTGACCATTCAAGTCTGCCCATTGCCTTCTCTGCAGCTGGGTAATAACTTGCTCCTTAGAAGGGGTTCTGAGCAGAGCAAATCATCACGATACACTGAAGTACTGAGACATCAGATCAGTAGGAAAGGAGTAGAAGGAGTTCTGTCACGGAGGAGAGGAACTGGTAATGTCACCATTCTCTTTTAGGGACGACATGGAATCAAACGGCTTTTTTTTGGAAGCTGGAGCCATCCTTTCTGGATAGCAAATACAGCAGCAAACCCAGGAAGAGAAGCACTACTTAACCTCCCTCATAGGACTGGAGCCTCCATCTTCAGTCTGCCACCATGAGCACCCTTGCTGTGGTACCGCAGATGTTTTGCAAGTGGTGGAACCCCTCCTTCTGCAGGAAGGAGGGATTACTTGAATAAGGTAACAGTTGGGGTTATGGAGAGAATTGTTGAGGAGCATGAAAATGGGAAAATGAGGAACCAATAGGAAAAAAGACTGAGTGAGGAATGGAGGTGCATCCGGGGGGCCAACCTCTGTTAGAGCCCCTTGTCTGTATCTCCCTCAAGTGTCTAGTATTCTGAGATTGACCAGACCATTTGATATAGAAACTCATACGTGTACATTGTGATGCTGGTTTGGTGGGGGTGGGGCAGGGCTATGTAGCAAAGAGGCTGGAAAAATAAGGTTCCCTGATCCAAGCCCCAGCCACATGCAAACTCACTGCTGGGAAGATATCACTTGGAGTTGTCAGTAATTATTAGCATCAGTGGAAGGAACCAGGACCTGTTTGTATAGCAGGGCAGATGCCCATGTGTAAGAAGGTAAACCTGAACACCAGTTGCTTCCTTAGGTGAGCAGGATGACTTTTGATTAGTAAAGGTGCAGGAGAGTGATAGGGGGCACTCTGCTACTTCAGATGACATGCAGAACCAATGACCTATGTGAGTAAAACTGAGACTAGTCACAGTGTTTGTTATACATGTAAACCGTCAGTGTTAGGCATAAGGGAAAAATAGAAATTGTTAGTTTATGTGAAGTATCAAGTTTAGTAGGCTAAGGGGGATTGGAATTCATGGCTCTAAAACCCAGGCAGACAGATAAGGGGGGAATTTGAGTATTGGGTGGGAAGTGAAAATGAGCATCAAAACTGGAAAGGACTTTAGAGATTCATTCCTGCCACCTATTCTTCCCACCTCTCCACCCTCACACACACACACACACACACACACACACACACACACACACTCATACTGCAGCTGAGGAACTGAGGCCAGAGAAGAAAGAACTGAGCCAGAACTAGACACTGGCATGACTACTTGCTAGCTGCTGCTCTTGGCTGAGTTTAACTCTGCAGCATCTTTCCTGGTACCCCTACATGTGTGTGGATTGTGTTTCTACCAATAACATTGGAGTGGGCCATTTTGACTTGCTATGGCCAATGGACCATGCTATTTACCAGGCATGTGCCACGACACCAAGCCAATTGACGGCTCCTTGGGAAAAATTGCATCACTGGTGACACCATCAGCAAAGATATGCCAGCATTACCACAATTCGCTGCACCAAACGATAGTTACATAGTCCAGGCAAGTTCTGCAAGCAGTTCAAAGCAGAGGAATCTATCAATATGTCCATTTCCTCCCAAAATCCGTTTCCTCCCAAAGTAAGTTGACTCCTTGATTGAGCATTACTTGTTGAGTTATATTCATTGATGCATCAGTTTATACAGTTTACTGTGATAGCTATCATAGAAGCTGTAGTTTGGTTTTATCTTTGTCTTCACCGGCACTGGGATGAAGATAGGAATTCTGGCAATGATGCTAAAGAGACATTATCCTGAAAAGAATTATTAAATATAATGAAAAGGAAAGGTGAAAGTAAACAAACAGATCTGTTAACCTACTTTAAAAACAATCCTTAACAGCTGTTTACCTAATTTAAATTAATAAACAAACAGATCTGTTAACCTCCTTTAAAAACAATCCTTAACAGGCATGGATGTGAGCTTTAAGTGCATCAGCAGTTCTACCATGGCTCTTTTCCCTCTGCCATGAGCATGGTACATCCTAGAGGGGGTGGCATTTTTAGCCAGGATCCCAGCAGGCAGAAGTCATCTGGAGCAGAACCGTGATTGACTTATGGCTCAATGTAATAGGACAAGGAACAATCTTTGCTATTGTAAGCCTCTGAGTTTGTTTTTGATTGAAGCATAACTTATTTTTGTTGTTTTGTTTGTGTTTTTTTTTTTTGTATGTTTATGTGGTGCTGGGGATTGAACCCTTGGCCTTACACCTGCCAGGCAAGTGCTCTATCATTGAGCAACATCCCTATTCCAATTGCTGCATAACTTATTCAAAGAAAAAAATTTTTCTAAGAATGGGCTAGGCAAACCAAAGATAAGATGAGGTCAAGTCATAAAAAACTCAGGTAGCAGGTACAAGACCCTGAATTCAATTCCCAGCACTGCAACAAACAAACAGAGGACTCTGGGTTGGGGATGTAGCTCAGTGGTAGAGCATGTGCTTATGCTTAGTTTGTGGAGGCCCTGGGTTCAATCCTCAGTGCCAAGAAGAAAAAGAAAAAAAAAAAAGGACCCAGAGAGGGTTCCAAACTAAAGCTTAATCAAGGAAAGTGTCTGCCATTATCTAATACCATGATAAAATAAAAAGAGTATTCAGCCACCATTACAGATATTGCAGATCAATTGGGGCATGTTTCCAACTGAGTCCAGATAGGGTTTCAGGATCCTCTCAGCACCATTACATAGTAATCAGTGTTTCAAACAAAATTGAACCATTTGCCTGAGGTCGTACTGCCTCTATTCAAATTCAGCCTTTTTTGTTTGTGTGGTGATGGGGATCAAGAAGTTTCATGCTAAGCAGATGCTTTACTGCTGAGCTATTTTACCTCTAACTAGCAGTGTGAGTTTAGTTAAGTACTTAGGCTTTCTGGGCTCCAGCTTCCTCATTTGTAAAAGTACTTACTTCCTGGGGTTGTTGTGAGGATCAAATAAGTTAATATGTGTGAAAACACACACGCACACACACACACACACACACACACAGTACTTAGAACAATTCCCAGCATGGAGTAAGTCCTGAATGATGATGATGATTATGATGATGATGATGGTGGTGGTGGTGATGATAAAGAAGAAGAAATCAGAGAAGATATGGACACGCAGTCACTGGCAGAGCCTAGCCTGGCCATCACTCATTATACCTCCCCATTTCCGGTCCACCTTGTTGGCTAGGGGTGTGGGAAGACCTGAGGTAGTGAGGTAGAGGGCGTCCTCATGATGTGGAAGGACACGGTTGAGGAAGGAAAATTAATATGGCCAGGACTGATATGCATGGAAATGAAATAACAAAACCATGCCAGGAAGAGTCACCAAGAAAAGCTGCTGCTACTTCCTCAGGCTCAATGTCTTCCTATTGCAGGAGCCATCTTTTCAGACTGATCTCCTAACCAATGTAGTCATTTGCCATTTAATAATAGAAGTACTTCCCCATCATCTTCATACCCTGGTCCTGGGCTCCCTACCCAGGATGCTTATTACTCTCTTGCTTCTGTAAGATTGACACCCAAATATGCAGACCTGCTCTATCCCTCAGCTGCTCAGGGTCTGCCTCTCATCTCCCTCTCCACTAAGCTGACCAAGTATCCATAGCATGCAGAGATGGCTCTTGCATGGTATTGAGTGACCTGTACCACCACCTTAGTCAGATCAGAATCTCAGCTTGATGGAGCAGGGCCCCCTTAGAACACAAGGCGGGGAACTCAGCTATAGTTATATTCCTGCAGGAATGTTCTTTTTAAACTTCCCAGGTTTTAATTTGGAAACTATTGTCTGCTTCCATGTGGGAGCCATCTCCTCCCCTCTTTTGGCTTCTCCCTGGGTCTCCTCCACTTGCACACACCTCTTTTTTCTCTTACTTCTCTTTCTTTTAACTCTGTTCTGGAAAATAGCTGTGATTATCACAGGGCAAGTATATTTATCCAAGGAGTATTTATTGAACCAGTGTTCTATGCCCTAGCTAAATCCTAGGGACAGAGTTGCTCTAGTATGAAAGGCTCACAGGAGCAAAGGATTCCATCTGTTTTGTTTCTTGATGACTCCTAAGGGCCTAGATCAGGGTAAATTGAACTACATCCTGTTAAGGAAGCTTAGAGCCTCAAGTCAGA
The DNA here is from genome assembly GCF_001458135.2 of Marmota marmota marmota. Taxonomy (NCBI): domain Eukaryota; kingdom Metazoa; phylum Chordata; class Mammalia; order Rodentia; family Sciuridae; genus Marmota; species Marmota marmota. The sequence continues at coordinate 16,713,486 of NW_026000241.1, forward strand.
GGATCTTCGAGGACTCCTAGGAGAAGGGGAGGAAAAAGGAGGAGAATTTCCTAAGGAGGACAACATAAACACAGGTGAGCAATCAGTGGGCTCTGGGACTAAGCATAACAGAGGGGTCAAGGTTGATTCTCCGAATACTTTTGTGGGGGGTGGGTACTGGGGATTGAACTCAGGGGCACTCGACCACTGAGCGACATCCCCAGCCCTATTTTGTATTTTATTTAGAGATGGGGTCTTACCGAGTTGCTTAGTGCCTTGCTTTTGCTGAAGCTGGATTTGAACTTACGATCCACCTGCCTCAGCCTCCCCAGCTGCTGGGATTACAGGCATGGGCCACTGCACCCCTGCTAGAGTCCTTATCTTACTTCAAGTTTTCTTAGGCACTGATTATGTTTAACTCAACAAACAGGAACTGACTTAGCAGAGTGGAGGAGGGAGAAGCCTTTGGGTTGAGGAGGTAAGAAGGTGGAGTTGAGCAGTGTAGACAACTCCTTTCAAAAGGCTAATGGAAAGCTGGCAATAGCTAATCCTTCTCACTTTCCTGAATAAATTAGCATTCTGTTAATGGCAAAACTTCTTCACTTTAAGTCCGTGGAGTAAGGGTCTCTTCAGTGCACCTGTGGGAGGTAGGTTTCCTGTAGAGTGGAGAGGAAAGTCTTGATTCCAGAGCATTGGTTCTCAAAGTGTCTACGGGCTGAACCAGCAGCATCAGCATCACCTGGGAACTTGTTAGAGATGCACAGCCTTGGCCTTGCCCTGGGAAATTCCAGATTAGAAACTTCATGACTGGGACCCTGCCATTTGTTTCCAGGAGCCCTCACACTGTTTTCTGATGCTTGCTAAAATTTGAGAATTATTGTCTGTGGACCTTTTTGAGAATCGCTGCTTTAATCGTTACCTGGAATTTTTAACATTTTTGTGTAAGAACTGGCAGCTTTACCATGTGGTCATCCTAATGATGAAATCATATAGCTTTCTATTCAGTCAGTTGCTCCTTTATGTCTTTACTAGAATTAAGTCCTTATTAACTCTGATCCTTATGTATTTTTTTTTTCTTTTTGGTACTGGGGATTGAACTCAGGGGAATTCGACCACTGAACCACATCCCCAGCCCTATTTTGTATTTTATTTAGAGACAGGGTCTCACTGAGTTGCTTAGCACCTCAATTTTGCTGAGGCTGGCTTAGTGTAAGCATTATCTCACATACTTTCGATCCTCCTGCCTCAGCCTATCAAACGCTGGGATTAGAGGTGTGTGCCACTGCGCTGGGCAATTCTTGAGTATTTCTGTTCCTAGTGTGAATGATACTTTTATTTCCCACAAAAATTTTGATTTTTTGCTTATGTAAAGAGATGTGATTATTCACTTTAAATATAACACACAGATAAGTAGCTATATCATAAGAGGACAACTCAGTGGATTTCCACAGATGGAGCACTTTGTATAACCAGAACTCAGATCAAGAACCAGAGCAGGACTGGCACCTACAACCCACCACTGGCCTCCTTCAAGTCACAGTCACCAAGGGTGTCTACTACCCTGGCTTCCAACTCCCTGTATTTGTTTTGCTAGCTTTTCTTCTTTATGTAATGGAATCATATGTAAAGTCTTTGGTACCTGATTTCTTTCGTTTTTTTTCCTCTTTAATTTTTTAATTAGAAAATAAAACTTGCACATATTTATGGTCTACAATATGATGTTTTGATATAAGCATGCACTAGAAGATCTAAAATAAGCTAATCAGCGTATGCATTATCTCACATACTTATTTAATGTTTGTGGTGAAAACACTTAAAATTTATTCCCAGAGCAATTTTCAAGTATGTATTACATTGTTATTATCTATTGTCACCGTGCTACACTATAGATCTCTTGAACTTTTTCCTAAATGAAATTTCGTATCCTTTGACCAACGTGTCCCCAATCCTCCTTTCCCATCCTGCCCTGGTCCCTGGTAAATACCATTCTACTCTGCTTCAGAGTTTGCTCTTTTAGATTACACATCTCAGTGAAGTCATGTGGTATTTGTCTTTGCCTGGCTTAGTTTACTTAGTATAATGTCTTCCAGGCTTTTCTGTGTGGTTGCAATGATAGGATTTTCTTCCTTTAAAAAGTCAAGTAATATTCCATTGTGCATATCGGCCAGTTTTTGATTCATTTCGTCCACAGAGAGACACTGAGATGGATCCCATATTTTTCCTTTTTTCAATAGTGCCACAGTGAACATGGGAGTGCAGCTATCTCTTTGACATATTTTACCTTAGGATTATACTCAGTAGGAGAATTGTCAGATGATACGGTAGTTTTATTTCTAATTTTTTGAGGATCCCTAATCCTGTTTTCCATAAAGTTTCTGCTAATTTACAATCTACCAACAATGTTCAAGGGTTTCCTTTTCTCCATATTCATGCCACCCTTCATCTTTCAATTTTTAAAAATAAATAGCCATTCTAACAGGTATAAAGTGATATCTTATGTGGTTTTAATTTGCACTTTCTGTAATTCTTATAAGAAATGTCTATTCAGTCTTTTTTTTTTTTTTTTCCTTCTGTGCTGGGGATTGAACCCAGGTTGCTCTATCACAGAGCTACATCTCCAGCTCTTTTTATTTTATTTTGAGACAGGGTCTCCCTATGTTGCCCAGGTTGTTCTTGAACTTGAGGTCCTCTTGTCTAAACCTCTGGAATAGCTGGGATGACAGGCATGTGCCACCATACCAGACGATTCTTTGCCCATTTTTAAAAACTTTTTTTTCCCTGATAATGAGTTTTTTGAGTTTCTTATGTGTTTTGGATATTAACCCAATATTATGTTTGTGAAATTCATTCATATTGCTGCTTATAGTTGCAAATCATTCATTTTTTAAGACACACTCCTGAATTATACTGTTTATACATTGACATAGATGAGGAGTTACAAACGTCATATAATCTACCATGGGATATCTACTTTGAAGGCTCGATGGGGGGTCTGTCCCTTAGGTCAATTTGATGTCTAATATTTATAGCCTTGGGATGCCATTCCCAACCTCCATTCAAACATCTGCCTTATACCATTACTCCAATTCATCTCAAAAGCAACCTTGCAACGAAGATCTTGTCATCTCCATTTGATGAGGAGACGGAGACCTGACAATAATGCCCCCACCTGACTCAGTTTGATGTGGGCTGCTCCAAGCTGTGACCTCAGTGAAGGAGCTTCACGCAGTGAAGTCTGCCCCATAGGAGCTGACAGCCGGAACCTCCTGATGGTGGGCTCCGGGTGTTGTAGACAAGAAGATCCATGACTCCTCCCTGATGTTTCTTTGTTCCTTTCCTAGTGAGAAACAGCACCAGTTCTAGGATAGGGCAGTAAGCAGAGGGTGGAGATATGATGGGAACTACTTCTCTTCTGTAAAGGTTATCACCTGGAAGAGGGCCCTGGTGGACTTAGTGGAACATGCTGGAGGGGGAGTAGAAGTAGCATTCAAAGATGGAGCAGGGACAGGACCAAGTGATGCTCAGTTTGGAAGTGGGGCAGAGGGAGGAGGCTTTAGCAGTTGGCTGTGCTAAACACACAAAGGTAGGGACCAATTTTATAGAGCAATGTTTAAGGTGACATGTGAAGACTAAGTCAAGGGTGGCTAGGTAAGGAATTGGAAAAGCACATCCAAGGTAGAGGGTATGGCTTAGGCAAAGGCCCTGAGGTGTACACCAGTTGAACTAGTTCTTAGAATGAGTCCCGAGTGATTCGATCAGAGTGAACAAGTGTGGGAAAGAAGGCCAGAGAGGTACACAGTAGGTATGTAGGGGTTTTGGATCATGAGGAATTTTGTGTTTTGCACTAGGAACAAGGGAATCCATTTGAGAACGGAAGCAGGAAGGAGCTTGAGAGAAAGGTCCAGGAGTAAAGGACTCATGAACCTAGACTTCCCACAAAGGACCGAAAAGGTTTTGTTGATTTTTTTTTCCCCTCTGAATTCTGAAAAGTGAGTAGGAGTTAGACAGATGGAGCTAGAGGAGGCATGTAAAAATGTTCTAGGCCAGGGGTTGGCAAAGTTTTTCTATAAAGGGCCAGTTAGTAAATATTTTCAAATTTGTGGGCCATACAGTCTCTGTTGCTGTTATCGCACAAAAGCAACCACTGGCAATATTTAAATGAACAGGCTTGTCTGTATTCCAATAAAACTTTATTTACAAAAACAGGCAGCAGGCAGGATTGGCATGTGAGTCTTTTATGTCACTGTGACCAAAATACCTGACAAGAACATGTTAGAAGAGGAAAAGTTTATTTGGGGCTCATGGTTTTAGAGATCTCAGTCCATAGACAGCCAACTCCTTTGCTCTGGGTTCAAGGTGAGGCAGCGCATCATGGGGGAAGACCCTGAAAGAAGAATACTGCTCAGCTCATGGAGGGATCAGGAAGGAGAGAGAGAAAGAAAGAGATGAGAGAAGGAGGGAAGGAGAGAGAGAGGATTGGGTTGCAGGGCAAGTGCACCCTTCCAGGGAATACCCCAGCTACCCCACAGTTAGCATCCAGTCACGAGTCCATTCAAACCAGAGTCGACTGATTAGGTTACTGCTCTCATAATCTATTCATTTACCTCTGAATGTTACTGCACTAATGGGACCTTGGAGGGACACATCCTATTTAAACCATAACCGAGCCATCGTTTGTCAACCAGTATTCTAGGCTAAGGGAGCATCAGGAGCACCGGAGCTGGAGTTAGTAAGTAAGCAAAGGGGCTGGAGGCCCAAAGAAGGATGGAGTTATGGGCAGGTCCTCATATGACATATGGTCTCATAGCCCATGTTAGGTGTTTAGGATTTTACCTTCAGCAGAAGATATTGAGTAGGTGCAACAATTTTTAGATTAAACTTAAAACATTCACAAGAAAGTGCACACAAGGTAACTGCACAGCCTGCTGAATTTTTACAAACAATATTCATCTAATTCACACCCAGATCAAAAAAAGCAGACCATTATCAGAAACCAAGGACTCCTCTTGCACTCCCTGCAGTCCACACTTCTCTTTCTGAGAAGAAGCACTTTTTTGGCTTCTGGGACACATGTATGTGTGCCTGTTTTTGTATGCTCTCTAAATGCAATTGTACAATAGATGCTCTGATATCTGACATCTTTCACTGTAATGTCCTTGAGGTCCATCTATGTTATTGTGATTGTAGGTTGTTCATTCTCACTGCATAAATATATATTCTCCCTCCATTCTAATGTGGGTGAGCATCTGGGAAGTTTCTAGTTTGAACTGTTACAAATTGTGCTGCTGTGAATAGTGGATCTATATTTCATAGTCGAATTACAGAATCACAGGATGGTTGTGTGTCCAGCTTTAATAGATTGTGTAAACTCAGTTTCCAAAGTGATCATACTATTTTACATTCTCACCAGCAAGGTGTGAGAGTTCTTATACTCACCTAGACTTGATGTTTTGTGTTTTTTTAAAAAATGTTAGCTATTCTGGATATTTTGTCAAGGCACCTCACTGTGGCTGGAGTTTTGTTTTCCTAATGGATTAACAGGGGACCATCTTTTGAAATCTTTATTTGCCATTGAAGACTTTTACGAAAGAGTGGCGTGGTCATGTTTGCATTCTAAGACAGGCTCTCTGGCTTCCAGTGTAGAATAGATGGGTGGAGGGCCAGAATCCAAGCAAGGATCTGAATGAGGAGATTATGGCAGTGGTTGGTGATGATGGCTTAGACTAGCAGTAATGGTACTTGAGGTGAAAAGATGCAGAAGGATTTGGAAGCCATTTTGGAGGTAAAATTGGCAGGACTTGGGGATGGTAGATGGAGGGGCTAAGGGAGGGGGAGCTACAAAGATGGTGGCTATAGGATTTCCAGTTAACCCATCACTTCTTTCTATTCTATTTTAGGTTTGCTATCATGACATATATTTTCTGTAAGAATCCAAGAATTTTTTTTTCTGATCTTTAAAAAGGTTGCATAAGAAAATTAAATTGGGAAAAAAAGAGAAATGTACCTAATATGTTAAATTGATATGAAATTTTATCTTTTTTCTTTTCTTGAGTACTGGGTATTGAACAGGGACACATCACTGAGCTATATCCCCTGCCCTTTTAAAAATTTTAAAATTTTCATTTTATATCAGAGAATCATAATTATACATAGTATTTGGGTTCATTTTGATAAAATCATACATGTAAAGAATTTGATTGAAATCTCCATTCCCGCCTCCTCCTTTTCTCCCCTCCTTCATCTCCCTATTTTCCTTTCTCTATTCTACTTATCTTCTTTCCTTTATTTGTTTATTTTTGATTGGTACTTTCTACATATACATAAAGGTAAAATTCCCTCTGGTACCTTTATATAGGTTTCTAAAATGATTTGGTTAAATTCATTCCATATTTCTTCCCCTTTCCTTCCTCTCTCCCTCTCATTCTCCTTCTTCTACTCCACTGATCTTCCCTCTGTCTTTATGATATCTGATCCTCTCTTCCACCACCATCTTTCCCTATTCTTCTCCATCTTCCATGTATGAGAGAAAACATTCAGCCCTCGATTTTCTGAGCCTGACTTATTTCAGTTAGCATGATTTTTTTCATTTCCATCCATTTTCTGGTATATGTCATTGTTTAATTCAATTACACATTAACATGTAATTATTTCATTCTTCTTTATGGCTGAGTAGAACTCCATTGTGTATCTATACCACATTTTCTTCATCCATTTATTGACGGTTGTCTGGGTTGACTCTTTAATTTGGCTATTGTGAATTATGCTGCTATAAACATTGAAATGATTGTATCACTATGATATGCTGATTTTAGACCTTTTAGATAAGAATCAAGGAGTGGGATAGCTAGGTCGTATGGTGGTTCCATTCCTAGCTTTTTGAGGAATCTCCACACTGCTTTCAAGAATGATTGTACTAATCCACTGTTCCCCCAATAATATATTAGTGTACCTTCCCCCCCACATCCTTCCCTGAATTTATTATTATTCATGTTCTTGATAATTGCCATTTTGACTGGAGTGAGATTAAGTCTTAGTGCAATTTTGATTTGTATTTCCCTAATTGCTAGAGATGCTCAAGATTTTTTTCCCATATATTTTTTGATCATTTCTGCTACTGTTTTTGAGAAATTTCTTTTTAGTTCTTTTGCTCATTTATTGAGCGGGTTATTTGTTGTTGTTGTTTTTTTTTTTTGACATTGAGTTTTTTGAGTTCTTTATATATTCTGATATTAATCCCCTGTTGGAGGAGTAGCTAGTGAAGATTTTCTTCCACTCCATAAACTCTCTCTTTACTTTATCATTTCCTTTACAGTGCAAAAGCTTTTAAATTTGATGGCATCCCACTTATTGATTCTTAGTTTTATTTCTTGAGCTTTAGAGGTCTTGTTGAGGAATTTGGTGTCTGCACTTATATGATAAGAGTGTTAACCCTATATTTTCTTCTAGCAGTTGCAGAATTCTGGTCTAATTCTTAAGTCTTTGATCCATTTGATTTGACTTTTGTACGAGGTGAAATATAGGGATCTAATTTCATTCTTCTACATATGGATAGCCAGTTTCCCCAGAACCATTTGTTAAAAAGGCTATCTTTTCTCTAACATGTAATTTTGGCTGCTTTGTCAAGTATCAGATGCCCAGCCCTTTTTATTTTGAGATAGAGGCTTGCCAAATTAGCTTTGAACTTGCAACTCTCCAGTCTGAGCCTCCAAATGGATGGGATTACAGGCATGTGCCACCACACTTGGCTTTGCCATTCATTTTTTATGTGATTTTTCTTTTTTATTCTGTGAGTTTTTTAAGTTCTGAAGTTTCAGGTGACTCAGAAATGAAGCAGTTGCAAGGGTCTAGATAAATATTATATGGATGATGAGAGAATTCTCTGAAGTACAGGGCCCTTTAGAGACTGCTGATCTGGCTGGTGGCTTAAAGAGTTGCAAGATAGTTTTTATGACCTGCTCTTTTGTAGCTTCTCTCTATGTAGAATGAAAATCCTGGGAATCCAAAAAAATCATTGAGGATCTTAACTACACCCACACTCAGAAAGCCCCACTTCAAGCTGGCTGGGATGGCTCCTCTGAATGTGCTTCTGAGGCCAGAGGAGAAGCAAGGACCCATGTGGTAAGTAAGCCAGGGGGAGGAGGACAACAGCCTGCTTTCTGGCCAGAGCTCAGAGGTCATGGCCATGAGTGGAAATTACTTTTGTTCACATTTTCTAACCTTTTAGATGATCCAAAAATTATTATTTTTCTTTCAAAGGCATAAAGCCTGATCTTACCCAGGGCTACCTGTCCCTGGTTTCCAACAGGAAAAGTATGTATCTGTGTCTGACTTATTTCACTTAGCATACTTTTTTTCCCATTTCTATCCATTTACTGGTAAATGTCATTGTTTAATTCAATTACACATTAACAGGGCAGACCTCAACTCCCTCATGATACTCTTGCCAGAATCCATAAGGAATGGAGAATGAGGCAGAGCAGCCCCATTTGTAAGTTCTTTACCTGTGTCCTTTTTTGGAATGAGGTCACTATTTCCCTGTCTTCACTACCCAGAGCAAGCCACCCTGGTGGGTCTCATCAGGCTCATGCTGGCTGAGCAGAAAGCAGCTGCCTTGGGAGTCTTCTTAGCTGTTCCTTGGAATGTCCCTGGGTCATCTTGAATGTTCCATGATGTAGTTCTCATAGGAATTGTTGGAGTCTATTAACAGAACTGCATCAATTTTATGTCTCTGGGACACATTGTTTTCCATCAAGCTGATTTCTTGTGGGCAATTCCCATGAGGCACTGACATCTGTCTCCAATGTCCTTAATGTTGGAATTTTTCATTGAGAACTGGAAAGTTTCTAATGAGCTCCCAGAGTTGCAGTCTTGGGTTTTTTCTCAGAATTTCCTGTCTGATCCAGATGTTTTCCTCTAGCAATATCCCACATGTAAGGAGAGCCAAATTCCATCTGATGACATTTGCTTGGAATCTAATCAGTATTCTCCTGCTGAGGGCTGAAGATGTGTCTCTTAGAGCCTCAAATTCCCACTCAACCTTTCATAGCCATGATTGTAGACAGAAGGGAAGGAATGATAAAGACAGGACACCAAGAAGCATGAGGAATGATGGTCCTTCCGAGTACAAGTTCTTGACAATCTGGAAATTATGGATGTGGAATATAGGCTTTAGAATTAGATAAAGCTGGGCCAGAATATCTAGCCATATGATATTAGGTAATTTACTTAGACACTGTGTAAAATGAAATTAATAGTATCTATTTCATATCTAATGTATGGTTTTTCAAGGTCAGAAGTGCCTTATGTAATATCTAATGGTAAACACTCAGTAAACATTAATTTCTTTCCTCCTTCTATATCTAAGAATATTTCCCTGGGACAGAGTCTTGAAAGAAAACTATTGAGAAAAAGCATGGAAATATTTTACAGAATCTTAGAGCTAATTACTTTTTAAAACTTGTGCCCCATCAAGCAATGCTTAAGAGAGTCTATATCATCATGTTGGCCAGTACTGAGTACTTCAGGCAAAAGAGGTTCTCATCACTATTATTTTTTTTTCATTTTCTATTCCTCTGACAGCAACCACAGATGAAAATTTTCCTATATTTTTTAAGCACCTGATAGAGTTCTGAGTTCTCTTGCCTTCTGAATTCTGTGGCTTACCCAATACTTTATCTGCCATAAACTCTTATGTGAAAAATTTGTGTTATCCAAAGTCACATTGTATGCATTTGTTTTTAACATTCATATGTTGTAAAAGGATTATTTACCAAGAAAAAGTCTGCTATTGTTGGTCTTGTACATAGAGTTTCACATAAAATTTTGGTTCAAAAAACATGACACTGCTTCAAAAAACAAAAACAAAACCCCCAAAACTAGTTTAGAGATCTCTATCATATGAAGAGGCTCCTGTCCTACCTCTTTCTCCTGACCTCCCCCGGAGTCTCCCCTTTGACAGCTGTAGGAAGGTCTGTTGCTGCTCACTGGTCCAGGCAGGGCCTCTGGAGCTATAGCTTGCACAGATGCTTTGCCTTTTTTGCCTGATGATTTAAACAGGGCAGTGGGAGGCCTTGTTCCCCAGGTGAGGTCTGCAGAACTTCAGCTGGGCATCACCTAGGGTTTAGAAATGCCAGAATGTTCAGACCCATCTCTAATCCCATGAATCAGAATCCACATGTTAAAGAGTTTGGGAATCACTGGAGTAGGGGCAGAAACAGTCTTTGTAGCCAAAAAATCTCCACCACTGATCTAGCTGAATAATCATGGGTAAGATCTTATCCTCTTGGAGTGTTTGATTTTTTTTTTTTGACATGTAAAATTAGAATGATAACATCTCTCCTTTACAGACTGGTTTTGAGGATGAAATGAGCTAAGACCTGGGAGTATGTCCTGTGAAGTACTCCTCAAATGAGAATCATGACTGAAGCTGGCCTTTCCTTCAGGTCATTACCAATTGAACTTTTCTTTTTTTTTTTTTTTTTTTTAGTTCTTGTTGGACACAATAATTTTATTTTATTTATTTTTACGTGGTGCTGAGGATAGAACCTAGCACCTCGCGTATGCTAGGTGAGAGCTCTACTGCTGAGCCACACCCCCAGCCCCCACTGGATCTAGTTATTTCGTGAATTAACTGAAAACTTTTCAGCCTCAAATGAAATTTCTTCTTTTCTTTGTGTGTGTGTGTGTGTATGTGTGTGTTTGTGTGTGTGTGTGGTTTTTTAAAATGCTTTTATTAGTGCATTATAGTTATACATAATACTGGAATTCATTTTGACATAATCATTCAAGCAAATATAATTTGCTCTTGCTCCCATAGTTTTCATTCCAATACTAGTTCTATTTACCTGAATCATTTTTTAAGGTTCTGGGCATTGCATTTAGACATTTATTTGTCAACAGATCCCTTTAAATCAGCAAGCTGATTATAAACTTTAACCCAATTCAATTATTTTTTTCTGCATTTAGGTTGGAAATTCTTCAGTTACTTGATAAGAAATAGGTTCACAAGTGGAGAGCATGTGGTTTCCTGGGAACAGTTTCCTCAAGTGTATGTTCACAGTGAGAAAGAAACAGGTTAGTAATATCTACAACAGGAAAATGGGAAATATACTCTGGTTAAAAAATGAGCATTACATACTCATAGGCTTAAAGTATATATATATATATATATATATATATATATATATATATATATACACACACA
>NW_026000241.1:16725715-16729245 GCF_001458135.2 Marmota marmota marmota
ATATATATATATATATATATATATATATATATATATATATACACACACAAACACACATACATATATACACACAAATATTTATTTAAAATATATATTATACAAATATTTTTGTATTTTTAAAATTTTGTGTCTGTATGTCTGTCTATCTATCTATCTATCTATCTATTTATCCATCTATCTTTCTATCTATATGAAGTAGGACCCAAAGATGTATTTCCATATCAATGTAAATATACTATTGAGAGAGAGCAAGTATATATGCAGTTTATAACATTTTCATTCTCTTAGGCAGTTATTGTTTAAAATCTACGTGTCAGATGGCTATTTAGCTTTGGCTTTGTATATGAAGGGTTTAGGTGTTCTCATTACAACTCTTTTTTCTTTTCTTGTTACTGAATCTATCACCATGTAGCTTCTCCAAGAAAGACTACATTCCTTGAGATCTTACATGTTTAAAAATGTTCATTGCCTAATACTTGAATTGCATTTAGATTGAACATGTGTTCTTTCCCCAAAGAGTTTGGAAGTTTTGCTTCACTTTCTCCAGCTTTAAGCATTGCAGTGGTAAAGTCCTAGACCTGTCTGATTTGTCGCCTTTATTATAAGCTAATCAATGTCTGCCCCCCACATTTAACCATTATTTCTTTACATTTGAAGTCTGGTAGTTTTATTAAGATATGGCTCAGTGTAGGTCATTCTGAGCTTTTGAACCCAAATATAAATTTTAAATAGAAAAGTTATTTTCTATTATATCTCTAGGTATTGTTTACTTGCTTCATTTGCTCAGTTTACTTCAGATATGTGATTTTATGATATATATCCTATGCATGACTTTTATTATTAATAGTTTTTCTAATATGCTTTGAACTTATTTTGTTCAGCTTTCTCCAAGTCTATCAGAATTCCACATGCTTAACTATGTTTCCATTAATGTCTGTTCTTATATTTGCTTTCTAATATGGCTCTTAGTTTTATAAAACATTTAATTACACTTATTTTCTGAGATCACACATTCTGTTTCCACATTTTCTATTACATCATCATGCCTTCTCTGAGTCTTTGCTTTAAAAATACCATAGATTCGTCAATTTGGTTGATAAGATGAACAAACATCTATTCAAAATTTCCCTCTAATTCATGGTGAACTTCTGATGTGTATTCTTCATTTGCCCTTTCTTCTTTCCTTCCTATATTACCTAGGATAGAAGCTAAATTAGTTCGTTTTTCATTATGGCTCACCTATGAATATAGACTCTATTAGGCAGGTTTCTGTTGCTATGAAAAAAAAAATAACTGGGAGAATTTACTTGAAGGAGGAAAGATTTATTTTTGGATCATTGTTTCAGAGATTTCAGTCCCTGGTCATTTTTCTCCCTTGTTTCTAGGCCTATGGTCAGACTGAACATCATGGTGGGGAGGGTGTGGTGGAGCAGATCTGGTTACCTCATGGCAGTTAGGACAGGGAGGGAGGAAGGAAGAGAGAGAGGAGGAGGAGGAGGAGTGGGGAAGGAGATGAAAGAGAGAGCAAAAGAAGGAGGAGAAGAAGAAGGAGAAGAGAAGGAGGAGGAAGAAGAGGAGGAGAAGAAAGAGGGAGAAAGAAAGGAGAGAGAGAAGGAGGGGGGATATGCTAGGGACATATACTCGTCAGAGGCATGCCCCCAGTGATAAATTTTCTCTAGCTAGGTCCCACCTCCTAAGGTCCCCCCTGCCCTGCAATAGTCCACTAAGCTATAAATTCATGAATGGATTAATCCACCGAGGAGGCCAGAGCTCTCATAATCCAATCACTTCCTAAAAGCCCCACCCCTGAACACTTTTCTATTGGGGGACCAAGCCTTTAACACAAGAGCTTTTGGGGAACATTTCTGATCTAAACTCTGACACCATTCTTTTCTGCCATCCTCCCTGCTGAAGAAGAGCAAGGTGAAAAGATTGGGGAAGTGAACCAAAGCTGCAGGTACCTTAGATTGAGGATGTTGACTTACAACATTTTCTCACAAACTCCCCCAAGCCCTAAGAAAATAATTATGCCAGGACTGAGCAGTGCTCCTGCTTGGCTCATGTAGAAACTCACACACTGTGATTTAGCATTTGCCTTTCATTTTAGCTGGTGAATATCGGTACCCTGCAGAGCTGATTTTTACCTTGTCATACTGACTCCAAACATTCTGTAAAGATGATGATCTAGGCAGTTTCTTGCTCAGCTCCTCTCCTCCCCAAACATTCCATGAAGAGCTGAGCTCAGGGATGCTCCCAGCCCCCTGTTCAAAGCAAGGGTAGAAGGGTTTAGTCCCTGAGGTCATATCATTTTCCATGGTCTCTGCCTTGGGTCTGTAAAGATGCAAGTCCTCTTCCAGTATCCCGCCCCTACTTGGTTCAAATTTCACTGTACTTTGCAGCTGATTTTTCTAGATTGGGGATTTGGGTATTTGTTGTTTCCTAGTATACCCAAAGTCAGAGTGACTTGCTTTCTTTTTATTTGGAGGACAGGGTGGCATAAAAAACCCTTTGTTGTGCAAAATTTAACTGAAAGTAATGTGTGTGTGTACACACACACACACACAAACACACTTTTTTTTCTTTTATTCTTCTAAAGAGACCCAGTGTTACACACCAATTCTCTGTGACAAGAGAATAGTAAAGTGACATCCTTCTACTCACAGGGCTGCTATGGACCCTGTGAGTACCGATGAATACTTCTGGCTTACTTCAGCAATGTGAAACTCTAGTGTGATTCCACAAAGATACCCCTTCTGGAAATATGAATTTAAAAAGGCACAAGGGAGGTACAGCTCAAGTGCTCATGATAGGCCGAGTTTACTCTACTTATGTATGAGGGATATGGCTCTGCCTCAGGGCTTATGGCTTGGCAAGGGGTGTGTTAGCTGGATGTTGGTTTTCTTTCATTTCTTTAGGAATCCCAAGGAATATCAAGAAGGATAATTAAAAGGAAATTCTCATCTAGACACATCATAGTAAAGCTATGTAATCACCCTAAACTACAGTTAAAAAGATCTTTGCACCAGATAAAAATCTAAAAATTCATATCTCATATATTTATAATAAATTCACTTGAAACATAATGAGATAGAAAGATTGAAAGTCAAGGATAGGAAAAAAAATATTGACCAAAAGAAAGGTGCAACAATTACATTAATGTCAGCTAAAAACATACTTTCAAAGCACTATTACAGATAAAGGGAATCACTATATGATGATAAAAGGTTTAATTCACTAGGAAGACATAATTGTTTAAAACTTGTATGCGGCGACCACCGACCACCAACAGAAGAGGCCCAGCGGCTGGCTAAGGGGCAGAGCCGCCAACAGTGCCTGGAAGGCAGGCAGACCTGCGACCCACTGACAGAACAGGCCCAGCGGCCCGCCAGCGTGGAAGACACATCGCCTCGGTTGCGGGAGGGGCAGAGCTGCCGCGCGCCTGCAAGGTAGGCAGACCTGCGACCCACTGGCAGAACAGGGCCAGGGGCCCGCGGAAGGGCAGAGCCGCCGCCCGCGTCTGCAAGGTAGGC
>NW_026000241.1:16738260-16744721 GCF_001458135.2 Marmota marmota marmota
TCAAAAAAAATAAAATACTTGGGAATCAACCTAACAAAAGAGGTGAAAGACTTATACAATGAAAACTACAGAACCCTAAAGAGAGAAATAGAAGAAGATCTTAGAAGATGGAAAAATATACCCTGTTCATGGATAGGCAGAACTAACATCATCAAAATGGCGATATTACCAAAAGTTCTCTATAGGTTTAATGCAATGCCAATCAAAATCCCAACGGCATTTCTTGTAGAAATAGAGAAAGCAATCATGAAATTCATATGGAAAAATAAAAGACCCAGAATAGCAAAAACAATGCTAAGCAGGAAGTGTGAATCAGGCGGTATAGCGATACCAGACTTCAAACTATACTACAGAGCAATAGTAACAAAAACAGCATGGTACTGGTACCAAAACAGGCGGTTGGACCAATGGTACAGAATAGAGGACACAGAAACCAATCCACAAACCTACAACTATCTTATATTTGATAAAGGGGCTAAAAGCATGCAATGGAGGAAGGATAGCATCTTCAACAAATGGTGCTGGGAAAACTGGAAATCCATATGCAACAAAATGAAACTGAATCCCTTTCTCTCGCCATGCACAAAAGTTAACTCAAAATGGATCAAGGAGCTTGATATTAAATCAGAGACACCGCATCTGATACAAGAACAAGTTGGCTACGATTTACATACTGTGGGGTCGGGCTCCAAATTCCTCAATAGGACACCCATAGCACAAGAGTTAATAACTCGAATCAACAAATGGGAAAGGGGGGATAAAAAACAAGGGGGAGAAATGAATTACAGTAGATGGGGTAGAGAGAGAAGATGGGAGGGGAGGGGATGGGGGATAGTAGAGGATAGGAAAGGCAGCAGAATACAACAGACACTAGTATAGCAATATGTAAAACAGTGGATGTGTAACCGATGTGATGCTGCAATCTGTATACGGGGTAAAAATGGGAGTTCATAACCCACTTGAATCAAAGTGTGAAATATGATATGTCAAGAACTATGTAATGTTTTGAACAACCAACAATAAAAATTAAAGGAAAAAAAAACTTGTATGCAGCTAATAACATGACCCTGGGATGTGCAAAGTAAAAATTGACAGATCAGTAAGAAGAACTAGGCAAATCTATGATCAAGGCAAGACATTTAAAAAAATACAGCTCAGTTCAATAATTAATAGATCAAACAGTAAAAAGTTCATTAAGGAATAGAATTTTAAATATCTTTATATTTATTTATTTATTTATTTTTAAGTGGTGCTGAGGGTCAAACCCAGGGCCTCACGTATTCGAGGCAAGTGCTCTACCACTGAGCTACAACCCAACTCTAGGGAATAGAAATTTTGAAAGCACAATTAGGATAAATCTGAGGACATGTGTAGATCATTGAAATTCAGGATCCAATTCTTTTCAAAGACATATAAAATATGGAATAAAAATAACTATATGCTAGGCTATAAAATAGCATCAACAATTTTCAAAAGAGTTATGTCTATGTATAATTAAGTCATAAGTTAATAACAAAAATAATACTAGAAAAACATTTTTTAAAAATATTTTTCTTTAGTTATAGATGCACACAATGGCTTTATTTTGTTTATTTATTTTTATGTGGTGTTGAAGATTGAACCCAGTGTCTCACATGTACTAGGTGTGCACTCTACCACTGAGCCACAACCCTAACCCAACATCATATATTTTGAAAAATTCTTACTCACATTCTAAAATGACCCCTGGGTTAAAAGCTGAAATCATCATGGAAATAAGAAAATATTTAAAATGGAACAGAACTTGTGAATATTACTTAGAAGAAAATGTATGACCGTAAAATACTAATCTTAGAAAGGAAGCCTCCAAATTATGAACTAAATATCTAACTTTAAAAGACAGGCAAGTAAAAACAGAATAACTCCAAGGAAAATAGAAGGAGTAAAGAAAAAAAAAGTAAGAACATAACAAAAAATAAAACAAGCACACAATAGATATTAGTCAAACCAAAAGTTATCTTTTTAAAAAAATTTTTATTTATTTATTGGTATGTGGTGCTGAGGATCGGACCCAGTGCCTCATGTCTCCTTTTTTTCCCCTTCAATCTTCAATCGTTCTTCATTCTCCACCTTTCATGATGTTGAAAAGAATCTCAGTTTGGTTTTCCTGGAGATGGCTAGAGAGAGGCCATGGGTTTGGGAAACGAAGTCCTAAGGGTGATGTGCAATATGGTTTGCAGCTCTTCTTTTCTTGAGCATAAGTCTGTATCTTCCCCTTTGGATCTGGGCTGGACTTGAGACCTGCTGTGGACAACAGAATGTGATGGAAAGGGTGTTATGTTAATTTGGAGCCTACATCTCACAAGGTTTTACACCCAACCACTTGTTCTCTTGGGACACTGCCCAAATACCATGAGTACAAGCATGGACTAACCTGTTAAATGATTAGAGACTACTTGGTCCAGGGACAAGCCTGTCTGACAAAACCATCCTAGACCAGACAGCACCTAGCCAATCTATCAGATTACTGCAGGTACCTAAAGGAGCCCAGCCAAGACAGAAGGAAATGCCCTGAGTCCAGCCTAAATCATGAACTCACCAAATCATTAGCTAAATAAAAGGTTATGATTCTTAAGCCACTACGTTTTGGAATTGTTTGTTACACAGCAAAAACTAACCAATAAACCTGCCTCCCAGCTGGCAAGAGTGTGGTATAGTAAACACAGACTTTGATGTCAGACAGACCTAGATTCAAGTACTACCCTGGTTGCTTATTACTGTGTGGTCTTCATCCGATTATTTCCTCTGATACATTTTTAAAATGGCCATAACAATTATGTTGGAGTAAATAAGAAACACATACGTTGGAGTAAATAAACAATTCATTTAAAGGTAGCAACACAGACTAGCACATAATAGATACTCTATAATTGAGTTTCTGTCTAACAACCAAGGTTCACCTTCTTAAAGTTCAAGGTGTAGGAGGTGCCATTATTCTGGGAACCAAGTCTTCTTCACTGATTGTGTGTCATTTGCTTTAATTTGTCAGATAAAACATTCTTTAAACCATATCTTGACTATTTTTATTACCAACAATTTCCATTTGCACTCTTCAACTTCTATTTTCCTAAAGACTAAATAGTGCCTATCCCTGCAGGACATTGATTGATGATAACCTTGTTGTTTTGCACTAGAATTCTCTAGAGATCTGAGGCACAAAGTTCTGTAGACACAAAGGCACAAAACGAATCCCACCCATTCCTTTAAACAAAAGTTATCGCGCTGCCAAATGCTGCGGAATTATATAATTATCAGTTTTGCTTGTTAGATAATTGTGCTTTTTTAAATGCTTTCCTGAAAATAGCCCCTTTTATAAAAAAAAAAAATCTGTATTTGCTACCTTTTCTGACTTACAGATAATTTAAGGGGATTTTTGTCTGATTTTTCTTGTTGCTAAAATGCTGCAAGAAGAGAAAAAATTCACTTTTAAATTATTAAAAGTGAACCAGAACAAAGTTTGACATTTTTTTTCCATCTTTATTCTCTTCTCTAACACAGAAGAGACTGTTTCATTTCCCTGGGTCTCATGTTCTCCACCCACACTGAGTATAAGTGGGATGGTCTAAAGATTCATGGAACAGTTGCAAAATTCTTGAAATTTCAAGCCAATAAGTTCTATGCACATATAAACCACAAGACAAGGACTCGTACAAGGCAATGGATATCAAGACCCAGCCATGACTTCACTGCCCTACGTGGCAAAAAGAACTGGGCCGACTTTTTTGGTCTATAATCTGTTTATTCAGGAATTCATTTTGTTTTTTAAATCAGGTCATTTATGAAGGTTGGGGATTTGAATTGTTAAAGATGAAAGGAAAAAAAAACTAGGAGTCATTGTTACTGTCTAAGGGTCTTGGGTTTGTTGTTTCCGGTTTAGCAAAGAATTGAAAAACAGGACCCAGAGATGGAAAGCAAGCAGCAGGTTTACTGCAAAAGTGACAATAACAGACTTCTCCAAAGAGAAGGGAGGCCCCAGAGCCGGGAGTTTGGTGGGGAAGTTTGGCTTGTTCTTTTATGGTTCCTGGAATTTCCTCCTTTTTTTTTTTTTTAATCTCCTCCTCTCTCCACTTTCTCCTCACCATTGATCACTGATGTCCCCGCATCTATTATAGTTTTTCTATTGGATCCTCTGCTTAGGAACATGATTATAGAATTGTCTATCTAATTGGGTCCCCAGCTTGTGTTCACGAGCACTTCTAACAGCAAAGTTGACCTCACTGGAAGACCCTCTCTGTGCTTCTTTGGTCTTGGCCTGCCCCTGACTCCCTCATTCTTGTCCTGGCTGCCTAACCCTAACCCTTCTATATCTCCCTTGACATGACAACTAAACATAGGGTTTTTTTGTTTATTTTTGTTTTTGTTTTCTTGGTATTGGGGCACTTTACCACTGAGGTACATTCCCAGCCCTTTTTTATTTTTATTTTTGAGAGAGGGTCTTACTAACTTTCTCAGGGCCCCACTAATTTGTAATTTGCTGACTTTAGGTTTTTAAAATATCATGGTTTAAAAATAGTACAATGCTTGGGCTGGGGCTGTAGCTCAGTGTCAGAGTGATTGCCAAGCATGCGTGAGGCACTGGGTTCGGTCCTCAGCACCACACAAAGATAAACGAATAAAATAAAGGCATTCTTTCCATCTACTACTACAAAAAAATTTTAAAAAATAAAAATATTACAATGCTTGATATTAAAAAATCAGAACGAATAGCAGCCATAGTTTCAGATCAGGGAGTAGAAGAGTAGTTCTGTTTTTGTGGTTCAGGGTCTGTATCTGGCATCTGGAGCAGTAGGCCAGTCTCTCTCTTTGGCTGTGTTCTTTTCTTACTCCTTACTTCTGCAACATCACAATTTCTGACACTCAGTTTGCCAGCAGGTGTTTGATAGCTCTGTTAGTTGGTTTGGATACTGGATCTGCATTACCAAATAGAAACTGGGAAGCAATTTCTCACTCAGACTCTGTTAGGTGAATAGTCACATGGCACTCAGCCCAGAAGGTGGATGACTGAGCTGGGAAGGAAATGCCACTTGCATTCCTATTCTGCCCTTGGTTGATTTCATCCTGGCAAAGAATTTCTTCACAGTCCAATGCAGTGTTTGAATGTAGTTTTTAAACATGCTTGGAAATATGTTCACTTCCCTCTGTAATGAATCAACAACATGAAGGGCTGGGAAAGACTCAGAGATGGAGTCATTTGTACCACAGTCCGATCAACTTATGAAATTTTGATATCTTTGATATTTTCAGTTGTGATATTTGAGTCTTGATGTTAGAAGCTTAGTTCCTTCAAGACCCAGAGTATATCACGGATACTTGCCACTTGGAATCATAAAAGAGATCTTTTGTTGTTGTTGTTGTTATGTTGTCTGTGACACACATAAAACATTTTACAACCTCATCTTTATGTCCATAATTTGTGTGAGCACACTTCTTGACTGTGATCACACTTGAGTGTGGGAAAAATCAGAGTTGTTCTTGTTGGCCATTTCCTTTGCAGCTTGCTGAGAAGGCTGATATTGAGTTACTGTCTTTGACCGTGTTCAAGACTTTCACTAGCTCTTTTGACATGGTGTGATGACCACAGCATATGCTGTTGACTGCTGACTGTTCTCTGTCAATCATGCTGTGGATGGATTAGCTGCCAGGCAGGAGGAGGCCCTTAACCATATGGGAATTTTCCTTTTTGGTACCCGTGTGGCTGATGTTCCATTTGCCCTGTCCCCCACATGTCTTTCCAGTTTACAATACTGCTCCCCAAAGCAATCTCTTCTGGAGCATGAAAGTCATTGAGTGCTTCTCCCTCATGCTTGGGTGGACAGCTGGATTATATTTTCTGGTGCTTTGTCATAATCTAAGATGGAGTTAATTTCTGTCACACATGCACAGTACAGATTGCTCTTTCCTTTTGTATCCACTGATTTCATGTGACTTTCCAAATTGCTGTTTGATAAGTGTTATGGTTTGGATGTGAGGTGTCTCCCAAAAGCTCACTTGTGAGCCAGTGCAAGAAGGTTTGGAGGAGAAATGATTGGGGTATAGCCTTAACCTATTCAGCAAATCAATCCCTGATGGGATTAACTGAGTGGTGACTAGTGGTAGGTGGGCGTGGCTAGAGGAGGTGGGCACTGCGGTCATGACTTTGGGGTATATATTTTGTATCTGGAGAGTGGACTCTCTTTCTCTCTCTGCTTCCTGATCATCATGTGAGTTGTTTCCCTCTGCCACACTCTTTCACCATGATGTTTTGCCTCACCTTGAGCCCTGAGAAATGGAGCCAGCCTTCTATGGACTGAGACTTCTGAAACCATGAGCCCTCTAATAAACTTTTCCTCCTCTATAATTGTTCTGGTCAGGTCTTTTAGTCACAGCAATGAAAAAGCTGACTCAAACAATAAAACTCTTTTTTTTTTTTTTTTTTTTTTTTA
>NW_026000241.1:16745560-16781443 GCF_001458135.2 Marmota marmota marmota
TTTTGTTGGGGAGGGGGAAAAAAAACCCTTTTTTTTTTTTTTTTTTTTTTGTACTGGGGATTGAACTCGGGGCAATTAACACTGAGCCACATCCCCATAACTGTTTTGTATTTTATTAGAGACAGGGTCTCACCGAGTTGCTTAATGCCTTCCTAAATTGCTGAGGTTGGCTTTGAACTCACAGTCCTTCTGCCTCAGCCTCCTGAGCCACTAGGATTATAGGCATGCACCACCTTGCCTGGTGATAAGACTATTTCATTAGTAGACTTTTCTACTCTCTGGCCAGGCATGACTTTGTCATGATTTTGTGACTATGTTTTCAAGATACTTAATCTTGTTTTATGTGTTTAGAGTACAACTTGGATTTATGTATCTTCAGTTTTAGTCATTTGTTTTGGCTATAAATTTTTCTGAACATCCAATATATTTTATTCTTTTTAATTTTCATTCAATACATTTCAGTGATCAATTGCACTATTTTCCTATCACTTCATGGATTGACTCCCACCTTTCCATCGTGTTTTTTTTTTTTTTTTAATTATTTATGTTGCCCAAGCTGGTCTTGAACTTCTGGGTTCCAGTGATGCTCTTGCCTCAGCTTCCCAAGCTTTTATAGCTGGGACTATAGGAGTGGCCATGGTGCCCATCAGCCATTAATAATGAATTTATCAGTTTCATATTGGAAGGCCTGATTTATTCTAGGGCAGCGAGACAATTAGTTTACCTGTGACAGTGGCTCCGTCACTGTACTTAATTTGAAAATGATGAAAAGTATAGATGAATTCTGCCATTTTGGGACAGAGTTTTAAGACAGTTCTTGAGGTTAGGATTTAGTAGATTGATGATCCAGTGATGGTCAGATTTTATATCTTCTCTATTGAACCACCTGTTTACTTAAAAAAAATAAGAACATAGGCAAATAAAGAAAGCTTTTATGACTGTGTAAAACCATATGGTAGTTTTGAGCCTCATGCATTTGTCTTGGCATAGATAGATCTATATTTGTGAATTATATCAGAGTTTTTTTCATGATTTACACTTGAAATGTTAGAATGACCAAAGCAATCCATTTTCTTCATCCTTTTTAGGTTTTTTTAATGAAAGCATTCAGATTACTTTAAAAATTAAGTGGAGTGAAATAATAAAGTCATCCCTTAAATTATCAGAGCTGCTGTTGAAATTTTAAGATGCTCTTTCAAGATCTGAGACTGAACTTCCAATTTTTAAAGTGTTGAACAAAAACATCTGCCCAAGATTATACTAAAAAAGAATGACCCCCAAGTTAGACTGCGGCATGGTCATTGAGCATGACCAGTCACAGTCTAGAGTGGGCTCCATGTCAACATTTGGCAGCACAGTTAATAGAAATTCAAACATAATCTAGGTAAAAACAAAAACAAAAACAAACTGAATTGGTTTGAGAAATTACCTCATATTTTCCCAGACACTCAACTTTTATGACATTATATCAACATTCACACATCGCACATATACTTTAGGGTTACAGTCTAATTAATTCATGCTATGTCTTAAAAAAACCCCAGAATTGTGGTACTTCCTTTCATAAGGATATGATTACTTTAAATTTTTTGTTAGACTGTGGATTTAGGGATTTCTGAGGTTAGGGGGTCACATTTATCTTGTTTAAAATATATGTTGCCCTGATATCATTTATTCTTCATTGTTTGAGGATCTTTATGTCTTAGGTGCCTGGCATAGTGTCTGGAACATAGAAGACATCCCCAAAGGGCTAAATAAATATTTATCCAGTGAATAAATTGATCAGGCAGCAAGGTATGGTGGCAGGAGCATTGCTTTACAACAGACATACCTGGATTCCAGTTTTGCTTCTGCGACTGATTAGGCTGTTTGTTCTTGAGTGAGTGTCTTAGGCTCTGTGCTTTCATGTTCCAAAACAAGAGACAGTCCTGCAAAAATGGCAAAAATGACTCTATCTCAGAGTTTAAAACAAGTGACCCTCTACTGATGCTCCTGAGAGTTCAGAATTGTTTTCTCTCCTCCCATATTTGATTTCTTCATTTGGTAAGGATTTTGAGAATGTTCAGAGGAGGTGGGTAAATCATTGGGTCAAAGATGGAAAGGGTTAGGTTAAACCAGGGTGACCATCTTGAACTCGAATGAGGAACTTTTATTTTGTTCCACAGTAGTTCTCATCATTATTAGACATATAAATAAGTGAATTTTGGTGGTTAGCTCTTCTTCATTCCATGCAGGACAGAGCACAGATATGTGTGGACACTAAGGAGGGGGTGGGTAAGCTTTTTCTGTAAAAGACTTTGTGGACCAGACAGTCTCTGTCTCATCTACTCAAAAGCAACACAGACATTATGTATATGAATAGTCATGGTTTTATTCCAATAAAGCTCTATTAGTAGACAGGGGATTAGTTTGCCTGCAAGGTCCATCCAGGCTGCAAAGCAGTCAGCCCTTCAGTACATGTAAGGATCTGTTCCCTTTCTCTCTGTTTATCCTTGAGGACAAGGTCACCCATATATCAGGTGACCCTCTATCTTGAGACATTAAGATGAGTAGGAAGAATTTATAAGGGCCAAATAAATCTTGGATAAACTTATTTAAACATTTTATGTAATAGAATTTGATCTCATTATTTAAGAATGCCTTTATAATTTCAGTTCCAGAATGTTTCACAGGTAAGTCTGAACAAAAATGCATGTGTATATGCTTGTTTCTAACTTTGTATGACATCTTATTCTGGGATCTTAGGATTGCTTTATTTATTATCTTTTCTTTTTTGAGGGCAGGTTTGGTAATTCAGTGAAATTACACATAATATTGTACCATGGTCTAGCTTTTTTAGATGTAGCCTAATTTCATTTCTTTTAAACTATTATGTTTAATTACAGGCAGTGTTTTGAGAAACATTAAATTTTAAAAGTATCATAGTATTTTATAATACTTGAAATCTTGCCTTGAATCTACTACTGGACTGAGAATCTTTTGGACTTTCCTTTTCTCACCATTCCACATTTCAAAATTGATTAGTAGTTTTAAAAATAATTCTGTATTCTTGCTGTACTACAGAACAAATATCTGCATCTTGCTTTCACAGCGCCGAGTGGCATATTTGTGGACATCAGGAGGATCCAGATGGTAACTTTACTAGACATTGGGAATAAAATGATTTGTTTAAAAGCAGGAGCTTGTATCCAGGAAAAGTGCTAACGTATTTTAGATATATTCCTTAAATCATGTCCACACAGAGCTGATACAGTTTTCTCAAATATGCATTTACAACAGTCACAGGAAATCCCATATTATTTTATCTTAGGCAGCAGTTTTGACTTCATCTTTGAAACCTCTCAATAGAACAAACTCAAGTCAAATAGGACCAGACTCGGACATTTTAGCTGAGTTCAAGGTAGATAAGAATCACTGGCTGGATGGGATGTACCCCTGACTGGGTCAGTTGTCAGCCTTGGGGAGTGATCAGATTGGCCATCATGTAGTCATTTCAAACACATTGGCCCATCTGACTTTCCCATCCTTCTGTTGGTGATTCGTTTTGGGGGAAGGAACAGAATAGTTAACTGATGAAAAACATGGGCTTGAATCATAGCTTGGCAGAGGAGGTGATGTTCGAGTAAAGACTGCATGTGGGCAGATGGAGCAGCAGCGTATGAAAAGAGGTGGAGGCCAAGGCCAAACAAGGGATTTGCACTAGCTGGAGCCCAGAGTAACCAGGGCGAGTGGTGGCTGATGAAGGTTGAGTGGGGGACAAGACTCAATGTTGAAGAGCTTTGAAGATCATAACAGAAGGTCTAAATTTGAACTTTTAAGAAACATAGAACCACTGGAGGATTTTAAGTGGAGAAATTATGCAATCGTGTAGATCTATATAGAGAAAGATTTTCGTGCCTCTGGTAAGGCTGATGATCTGGGAGTAAGGCTGGAAGGGATGAAGCAATGTGAGGGAGGAAGTGGTTGGGATGGTCTAGATGGGATGTTGTGAAAGCTTGAACCAGGCAATGGCAGGACAGTAGGAAAGAAGAGGGAGCAGAGGATTTGGTGACTGTGGAGCTGACATTCATTTATGCATGTATGGCTTGAAGAGCTAAAAATAAGACCAAGAATCCAGTAGGAGGGACAGATTTGGGGGGAGAAGATGAGCAGGTTTTGGGAGATGCATTCTAAGAGATATCTATGAGATGTCTTTGAGGAGTTGTCTAGTAGAGACATCTTGGAAGAGAGGAGATGAGATCAGTCTGAAATTGAAACCAAGGGCTTAGATAAGATCGTGCATGGAGAACTACCAAAGATACGAATGAAAAAAAAAAAAACAAAAAACACAACAACCCTGAGGAATACCTATGTATAAGGACTGAATAGAGGAAGAGAGACCCACAAATCAGGGTGAACTGGAAGGAGTCAGGGTAAGACAGAGTTTCAAGAAGCTGAGAGCATCAGGATGGTCATAGCTGCAGTGAGATGAAACAAAACAGACTGAATTTTGTTTACTGTGGCAATGCAGCAAGATAAGTCAGATCTCAGCAGGCCTGAGGAGCTCTGCAGAAGGGCGTGAGCACAGATGGAGAACATGAAGTAATCTCTTATGAATTTTACCTGGGGAGGGAAGGAGAGAAGGTGACATCTGGGGTGTGAAGGCACATAACAATTTCCTAGGAGTATGATGAGAAGATTGAGAAATGCACACTGTGAAGTCATTAGAACAGTGAGCTTTGCTATAGGAGGTCCTGGATATCTCCCCTTTCTTAGAATCTCCATCTGGAATAATCCTGGTGATTCAGAGAATAGGGAGCTTTCTCCTGGAGGCTGCATGATCTCTTCATCAGTTTCTTCTCCAAGTCACTCCTGAATGCATAGTGGTATCCTGGTTAGATTTCACCTCTGGAAGTGGTTCCAGCTCTTTCCTCAACTCGAGCTGACCTGATGTCCTGGATATGTTAGTCAATTTGTCTGCTTTATGCAATTCCTCCTGTTTCCAGGTTTAAAATGCCCTATGCACTTCAGAAGAACCATTATTCTATTCTTATTCCTCTATCTTCTTTCTTATTGTGCCATGGCTGTTTGGACCAGAGCTGGACTTCTACCTGACAACCACAAATCCAGTATCTGGCCAGTGGTGTAAGTGTCCTGATTAGAATAAATAAGCTGGACTAAACATATTCTTTCCCTGAAGAAGCTGGATTTTGAGATGTAGCAATTGTGGGGGATGTTCAAGAGAAAGGTGGTGAAGTGGTTGCCAAACTGCTTTGGGTTGTCCTTGAGATATTCTTAAAATGCCTTGTGCTCCCCTGCCACCTAACCTGAGCTCTTTGAGTAAAAATTTTGCTTATTTGTAACCAAAATAGCCCTGGCACCTTTTCTAGACTGCCACCGCTATTGTTCCTTTCTCGTCAGCGATGCCAATGAGTTCCTACTTAAGTGGCCCACTAAAAGCATGATGTTCCTTTTCTGTCTTCTATTTTACATTTAAATGAGTGCAAATGTGTGTGTTTAATGTTTCTCATAGTGTGAAAATAAAATGGTCTCCTTTTTTTGAGGGATGGATACAAATTATCTTCTTCCAGGGAACACTGTATATTCTGTTTTAGTGTCTTAAACATAACAAGGATTTATTCTTTCTTAAAAGAGAAATACAAAGTTAATAGGTCAGGGTTGGTGGGATATTTTCATGATGTCATACGGGTAGGGTCTCAGACTTCTATTTTTATGCTCTTCAATCCTTAGGACTTGGCTTCTACTTTCAAGATCAGTGACCCAAGAAGGATGATAGAGCTCCAGTATCATCAACCATTATATTTGCTTTTGTTGCAATAATCCTGATAAGCTAGCCTCGAACTCAGTGGCTTACAACAATGAGTATTTTTCTGTATCATTCCAAGGTCTGTTAAGGTAGCCCCACTTCAGGCTGCAGGTCAGCTGGATTTAGTTGCAGGTTGAAGTTTAGGCCTGTGGCATCCTTATGAACATGCTCCTTGGATCACTAGCTACTTAGACTTTTGGCAGGAGCTTAACCAGAGGGTATATTCCTAGCTTCTGTTTACATTATATCCAGTAACAACATCCCATTAGCCAAAGTAACTAAGATTTCCAAAACTAAAATCAATGCAGGGAAATGCAATGGTTTGTAAGTATAAAGGTGATGCTGTGGTTTGGAAATGTCCCCTGAAGGCCAAGGCTTGGTCACTGGCCTGTGGCACTATTGGGATATGGTGGAATCTCTAGGAGGTGATTTGAGTTAGGTCATTAGATGATGACTTTGAAGAGGATATTGGGACCCAGGCCCCTTCCTATCTTTTCCTTTGCTTCCTAGTCATCAGGAGGGGAATAGCCTCCTCTGTCATATGCTCCTGCTATGAGGTACTGTGCTACTACAGATCTAAAACAAGAGGGCCAAGTCATCATGGGTTGAAACCTCTGAAACCATGAGCCAAAACAAACCTTTCCTGCTTTAAATTGATTATCTCAGGTATTTTGTCACAGTAATGGAAAGCTGAGTAACGTAGGAGGGTTGTTTGTTCTATTAAGAGATGGAGGGAAGAATTGAAACCACAATACCACATACCACAGACATCATGACTGAATGCCGAGACCAATGAAAGGGGTTGAGATGAACAATCAAATGTATCTATCAGTGGCAGCAGTCTCTTGAAGGAGTCAATTTGCAAGTCCCACTTAAAACTCTCAGTTAAATTCAGTGGCCAGAAACTTTCCATATGGCCATTCCTGACTTCAAGGAAGGCTGGTAAATATATTCTCTATTGCAGGGTTGCAGTGTGCTCAGCTGAAAGCTAGAGTTCCGTTACTAGGTCAGAAGGAGAAAATTGGTAATAAGTAGGCAACTAGCAATTTCTTCCACAGTGTTCAGTAAGATGCATTGTGTCTGTTTTAATCAGTTTTTTTTTTTTCTGCTGTGACGAAAAGACCTAACAAAAACAATTTTAGAGGAGGAAGAGTTTATTTGGGGGCTCATAGCTTCAGAAGTGTCAGCCCATAGAAGATTGGTTCCATTTCTCAGGGTTCTAGGTGAGGCAGAGCATCATGGCAAAAGAGGCTCAGGACATGATGATCAGGAAGGAGGGAGGGGAGAGAGAGAGAGAGAGAGAGAGCGAGAGAGAGAGAGAGAGAGAGAGAGAGAGGAGAGAGATATGCATGTGAGAGCAAGAGCGCTGTCCTCACTGCACAAAATATAAAACCCTAACAGTCCCCTAATTCCCACCTCCTCCAGCCACACCCTACCTGCTTCCAGTTACCACTCAGTTAATCTCTATCAGGAGATTAATTCACTGATTGGGTTAAGATTCTCATAAATCCATCAACTTACCTTGAAACCTTCTTGCGTTGTCTCACACATGAACTTTTGGGGGACTCCTCACATCTGAACCATAACACTACCCCCCACTCTTATGAAGTAATATTGAGTTAAGATGTTCACTGTGACTGCTTAATAGACACCTTTTAGTAAATAAACGATGACTACTATCTAACCAGAATTAAACATTGCTGGACTGCTACTTTTGTAAGGAGAAAATAAAAAACAAAAACAAAAAAATATCCCCAAGTCATTTGATTTCCCTTGACAACTCAGGAGATTTCTCCTTCTGAAACTCAGTTTATTGAACTTTAATTTACTCTAAAATATAAATGATAGGGCCAGGTAGAGTGGCTGTTAAAGACTTCTAAAAAGAAAGTGAGTATCCCAAGGACATTTACCTCCAGGGGAGTTTCCCAGATAAACTATTCCTCCAGATTTTGCTAACTCTCAACTTAAAAATTACACTTTCATTTTCCTTTCTTCCTTTTTCTCTGTACTATTTATCACCATACTTGATTATTTTATGATCTATCTCTTATCAATAGGAGGAGGATGACCTGAAGGCAGGGCATTTGTGATTTTGTTCACTGTTGGGGAAGTGGATTGCTGAAAATGGTCCTTGATGATGATTTGGAGTTGTCTGGCCAACAAACCAGAAAGAATTAGGAGTCCAGTTCTCAGAGTGGTTTCCTGGGGTTGTTGCAGCTCTTTTATGACCTTAAAGCAGTCATAAAAGACAGCTTAAAGCTGTCTACCCACCAGCAGCTGAACAAACACGTGCCAGTCTTCTAGACTTCTTGTTAGGTGTGATAAAGAGAAAGAGGCTCCTGAAATCTGGGAGTCATTCTGATGCTATCATCTCTGCCTTGATGTTCTGTGGAGCATAAACACTTTCTCAGAACAACAACATCAGACAAGGCTGCTCTATCACCTGATTGAACAAAGCAAAACAAATCCATAATCATGACTCCTGTCAGTCCGAGGCCTGTTGAGAGGTGGGTACAGTTTCTGTGCACTCAACATCCCTCCTAGACAGGGCCTGGGACTGTGCAACTCCTGGGACAATTGCAACTCTCTGAATTAGGTATGCAGTGCTGAGAAGGGACCATTTCACAACAATCACAACAACCCAAGGAGTCAATGAGCAGCCTCAGGTGGTACCAAGAAGCCACGAAGCTGGAGGAACATTCTGCAACTTGTTTCTGACAGCAGGGAGAATATTGGTGCCAAGAAGGATGGTGCAGTTGGGCTTGTCTGTGCGGTAGCTAGACAGAACTGGTTGGGGGGGAATGTTGCGGAAAGTCTGACACCCTCATGGCGGGGAGGGGCAAGGATTGCAGGGGTCCCAGGACGACTTTTGAACTGCAGCCCATAGAAAATGAGGGTAGTGTGTATGATCAAAACCTGGTCCTGCCAGGTCCAGCTGGAACTGCGACCGGAAGGAGAGAGGGCTGCACCCCGCGGGGCGGGGCGGGGCGGGGCGGAGCCTCTGAGGGTCCCCTGGGGCTGCCTTTGGGAGCTGACAGGCTCAACCAGGGATGTGAGCTCAAGTTCAAAGCCCGGCTCCGCCCGG
Source organism: Marmota marmota marmota (assembly GCF_001458135.2). Taxonomy (NCBI): domain Eukaryota; kingdom Metazoa; phylum Chordata; class Mammalia; order Rodentia; family Sciuridae; genus Marmota; species Marmota marmota. The sequence continues at coordinate 16,754,452 of NW_026000241.1, forward strand.
CCTCCTGGGCCAGGCGCTGCGCTCACAGCCCAGCCAGCGCTGGGAGGGCGGCTGCGGCTGTNCTGCCCAGTGCGGCCTGCCCCTGGTAAGTGCCGCCGGGTCTGGGCGCCGCCTTGGCGGGGATGGGAAGACTTAAATCACCTTACCTCTGGACCAAGCTGGGTGCGGGATGGGGCAGCAGAGCCAGACCCCGCAAGGTTGCCCAAAGCGTGTGTGTGTGTGTGTGTGTGTGTGTGTGTGTGTGTCTGTGTATGCGCTTGCGTGTGTCTACACCGCCTGGAACTCGCTTGCTAGAGGGGTAACGCTGTCCGAAGCTGGTTTCCACTCCTCTGGCAGCCAGATGGCCCTTCATGGGAAACGGTCTGGGCATCCTGCGGGGTGTCACAGGGTTGCAGAAAGAGAGAAGGCGCCAGGGTGGGGACTGACATTTATTGAGCATCTCAATGTGCAGGCACTTTACCTAAAGTTTGCCTCATTTCATCCTTTCCACACACCTGTAAAGAAGGGGGCATTAGCTTCATTTCTTGGATGGGAAAACGGAGGCTCCCAGAACTACTTTGCCTAAGATTGTGTCACTTGATAGTGGTAGAACTGGAACTTGAATCTGGTCTCCAAAACTCTGACCCATCTAAAGGAAAGAAAACTCTCGGTGGAACAGAGGAAGAGACACAACAGAAATGAAAGGCGATTAGGAAAAAGACTACAGGCAGAGCATTTGGAAAATAACAGAAAAAAAAAAAAAACTAGGCTCGTGAAATATCTCTTTAATTAATTTCAAATATAGGTCCACATTTACGCTTTCTTCCACGTCTGGCTCTGGGGGCGAAGTGTGGTGAGGAAGGGAGAAGACTAGTAAGTGCTGGGCAGAGGCGTTTGGGGACACCTTTTCAGAGTATCCGCCTGCTTGGGTGTTGGGGGGGGGGTGAGGAGAAGTTGTGGAGGGAACTAGGTTATTATTCATTCCTGACAGTTAGTCATCTCTCCACCTTACCCCCTCCCAGTTGATCCCGTTTCCTTTCCTTTTCTTGATGCATGTCTGAGAAGACAGTTGTCAAATTGGAGCTGGGTCCCACCTTCATCTCTGGCTCTCATGAAATATCTTGGCACTAGGTGGCCCTGCACTTTGGGGATTATGTCAGGAGCCATGAAATTGGTCTGTGCTACTGCTTACAGAGGTGATCTGCTGGGTTAATGCTGAGCTAGTGATCACACTGAATGAGGCATCTAGAATAGCAGACAAACATTAGGGCTTACCCTTAGGCAAGGTAGCAAAAAACAGGGGCCCCAGAGAGACAGAAAAGAATATTGGGTTTGGCTGATAGCCCAACTTGAGAAAAGCATTTCAGTTTAATATTTGGATAGCTTCGAGTGGTGCCAGGAAACGCTTCCCTGGAGAAAAAAATAGAGAAAAAGCAGAAAGCCACTTCTGAAAAAATGCACTGTAACTTTTTCCTTGATATTTGAAAGTTCTTTGAGGCTTATTTCCCCTCCCCCTTATACCAGGGTTTGAACCCAGGAGCATGCTACCATTGAGCTACATCCCTACCAACCCCCTCCTTTTTTTTCCTTTTCTTTAAATTTTGAGACCCCCTCACTGGCTAACTTGCCAAGGGTGTCCTTCAACTTGTGATCCTACTGCCTCAACCTCTTAAGTAGCTGGGATTACAGGCATGTGCCCACCATACCTGGTAATCCATGTCCTTTCATGGAGAGCTTTGCAATCTTTGTGCACTTGGATGCCCTGAGTACTTTTACTCTCGATTTTCAGGACTCTCCATTTCTTTGTTGGAGGATGACCTGGGCTGCAGGAACTTGCTTTGTTTGTGGGAACTGAGATCAGAGAGTGCCTGGAAATTTATAACTCCTCTGGGGGCAATCCCTACCAATGACTGATAGGTGATGAGTATTCATAGTTCAGCTTCGAGGTCCTTCCCTGGGACACTCTGAGGTGTGATAGCTCCTGTTTTCAGAGATTTTTTGTGGAGTCACATCAAATTGACTTCCACGAGTCTTTGAGTCTTTGCCTGGTATACTTCTCTTTCTTCAACTCACTTCTTCATTCCCCTACCCTTTTTGCCTAGGAATACCTCTTAGTATACTTTCAGAGGAAGTCTTACTCAGGATCTGATTCTAAGGAACCCAAACAGAAACATGGACCCTTCTCACTCTTCTCACTCAAGTAACTGGTGACCTGGGCTTGTCTGTATGTTGCCTTTGCCTGAATTCACAAGAGGTGTTCCCCTCTGGGTGGATGGACCCCTGTGTCCAGGCACCGAGTTGGCAAATAGGGGCTCAGTACCAGGAGCCCTTATCAGTGTGCCTCTGACTGTGCACATAGTACTTAGCATTCTGGGAGGCACTTTGAATGTTCAGAAAAACAAAGCCAAATGGAGAGTAGTTCAACAGTCCCAAGGTCTCAATTCTAGGTTTTTTTATCCTCCTTTTCCCCAGTTCAAGGGAAATTTCCTTTCCATGTGTTCCTGGATATTTGAATATTTCAGGCAGATGTTGTTCTTTTCTCTGGACCAGCTGGAAAAATGCCTTTGCATCTTTCTAAAGCCAATGAAGAGAAGGAAAAGGGCTGTCTTAGCCAGTGAAGCCACAGTAGCACAGGCTGCTGTGGGGTGGTGGTGTCTTGTCGGGGAGGGTGGGCACATCTCTACCAGCCTGGCTTCCAGGGCTCCCAGGGACACCCTGTCTTGACGGTGGGGTCACTATAGCTTAGGTGGCAGCTTTAGTTGGAGGTTTTTGCTTGATGGAGTTTCTTTTCTTTGGGTCCAGGGGCCCATTGTCTCTGATAATCCTGAGTTTCCCCACCTTTTCCTGTGGTGGTTGCCTGTTAATGTCTAAATTTGGCCCATCTGGTGGTAGAGCAGAGCCCCCTTTAAAGATGCATATGTGGGGGAGTTCTTTGAAAAGGATGCTTTTGTTAACTGCCTGGTAATATATATAGGTCAGAAAAGGGAAATCCAGGGAAAGTGGAAAAATGGGAAGACATCTGTACTAGCAGTCAGGGAGGGGTGTTGGGTTCCATTCCCAGAGATCTGAGGCCTCTGAGTGACTTGGGGCAAGTCCTTGAACTTCTCTGAGAACCTCTGTATCTTCACCTTTCTTTATTTAATAACAGTTGTCCAGCTGTGTGTTATTTGATGTTCAAAGAGGAAATATTTTCATTGACTCATCAAACAGTTATTGAGCAAGCTTATAAAATCCTTACCTGGGGACAACTGGCAGTCTCTTGGGGACAGTGGTATATGCAGAGGCATTAAGATGTGGGTAGTAAGTGAGAGAATTGAGATAAACACCAGGTCAGTGCCTGCGTGAGGGGCCCGTGAATGTCTCTAGAGTTGCCTGGACTGGTCAGGAAGTCTAAGTGTCACAGAAATTTGCAAACATCAGGATGCTTTATAATGTGTGGTTATCCATTTAGGGCTCTTGACTCCATCAGAAACGGGCCCTCAGATCCTGGGTCTGACATTGGAAAGCCATGTAATCCAACCACTAAGTTTTCTTATTGGTAAAGTGGGCTTGTTTAAGATTTTGCAATATGAAGCACTTATCTGATATTACAAAGGAGGAAAGTGTTATAATTAAAGTAAACTTTTAGGCTGAAGAGATTCCATTCAACTACCTTGGGCCTGTACTCTTCAAATACTTAGGGGCCTTTGAATCATCTGGGGATCCTGTTAAAATGCAATTCTATTTAGAAGGCCTGGGAGCCTGAGATCCTGCTTTTTTCAGTGGCTCCTAAATCTTGTAGTTTTTGCTCATTTGGGGACCACATTTTGAGCACAGGGCCTTAGGCCAGTCTTTCCTTCCCAGGTAATCTGAATCCCTTGAACAACCCTGTATCTGGGGAGAGATAGAAAGTTCAGGCCTCCTGGGCAGGTCTGTCTAGAGCTGGGTTGGAGACAGCTGAGAATTTCTGTCCTTGAGTAAGATGTTGTCCCTGGCAGGTAACAGATCTAATTCAACTTCCTTCAGATGCCTGAAGGACCAGGAAGAATTCAGTTTTTTTCTATGTCCTGGTACGAAGTTCTTTCTGGCCAAATGGTGTCCACTTTTGCATGCTGAGCCTGAGGAGGTACAGGTGAATAAACCACTGGGCCTATCACAGTGTGGTGGGGTGGAGTGGGGTCAGGCATTGAAAGGTGTAATTATGACATGATGAGATAAGCATTCTGTAGAATTCATGGATAATGGAGAGACTGGTTTTAAGTGATGGAAAAGGGAGGAAAATTTCCTGGTGGTAATTATATCTGAACTGGGTTTTAAAAGATGAATTACAATGACTGGAGAAGGAGGGCAGATGTATCTGGGGAATTTCATTCGAGGGTTAAGGAACAGCATGTGCAAAGTAGGGTGCTGTGGAACAGCTTGATGTGTTCATGTCATTGAACTAAGAGTCCTGGGATATGAGGTGTTGCGGGAAGGGCTTAGTTCCTGAAGGTGGGTTGGTCAGGATAGGCTAAGCTCTGCTGCAGTAACAAATTGACTTCATCATCTTAGTAGCTTAACCCAGGAAAGATTACTTCTCACTCACAGTATGTGTCTCTCACAGGTGAGTAGAAAGCCCCAGTTTGACATCTCACAACCTGGAATATAAGGCCTGTGTAGTCACCAGTGCCACAAAAGAGTGGGACAGTTGCTGTCTTCTATCTGCCTCCTCTGGAATGAATGCATTGTTGTTTATATCCACACTTCATTGGCCAGAACTAAAATTGTGAGGGGCCTTGGAATTGGTGATGGGTGGAGAGGAGATAGATGAAAAGTTCAGAGAACATCATTCCTTTCCACATTTGCCTGAAGCCAGTTTCTCAAATGGGAGTAATCTTTGGATTTATTGAAAAAGAGAGAGAGAGAGAGAGAGAGAGAGAGAGAGAGAGAGAGAGAGAGAGAGAAGGAGCTTGTAGATGCCTAGTATTAGATTAAATTATTTTTATTATAAAGTAATTCAAATACATAGTAGCATTAAATACTTCTAAACTTGTGATGCTTAGAGCTCTCCTATGATCATAAAACCAAAACACATATATAGATAAAATACCAATACAGTCACAAACTGCATTTGTACGGATCAATGTGCTGAATTTAATGTGATAAAATTTCATTTTTGCCAAAACTGTCACTCAGGTTCTTATGAGTTTGGTGTGCTGTGTGCTATGCTACATAGCTTGTATGATGGATCAGTTCTTTCATCAGTTTCTTCTCTGTATATTAAATCTGATTTGTGATTTTTCTCTTTAGCCTGTGATAATTAAAGTTGCATTTTATAGTGCCGACTACATTGATAATTTAAAAATATTTGATAATGCAAAATTTGATTATAATATGAGATCATTTAGATAGTCCAGGTTAATTAAAAAATTGTCATGAAATTAAAAAAAAGAAACAAAAAAAATTGTCATGAAGGTAAAAACATAAAGTTAAACAAAAAATAAAATTTAGAGAACTTTTGGACCTTCTTGAATGTCTGAGGATCCCCCAGAATTTGAGGAACAGGTGGAAAATAGAGAACCATTGGCGTGCCTCTCAAAGGGGAGAGAGACAGAGAGAGATCAGCTTAGTGAGTTGGAGTCAGCACCTAGGCCAGGGTGTGCGGGGGTAGGTGAGGAGCAGGTAGGAAAGCCAGAGACAGCAAGCTGTGGAGATGTCAGGTAGAGGTAAGATGTGATGAGGGTGGGTACCAAGGCGGTAGTTTGAGGAATGGGTAAGTAGGGGCACTAGATTTGAGAGGCCTGTCTTGATCAATTCCAGAGCTGCAAAAGCTCCAGCATTCTGTTTACTGAGCCCAAAGAAAGAATTTGAAGGGCTCAACAGAGAGGGAGAAGGTTTGGGCCTTTGATTACTCATGTGTTCCTTGGGGGCTGCTGGTAGAGACAACGTGGAGGGCCAGGCTGCTTCTTCGAGCAGCGGGAATATAGAGCATAGGTTGTGTGCCCACTGTGAAGATGGATTTCTTCAGATGTTTTATGAGTGCATTCCTTTACTTTACAATCAAGGTCGCTCTGCTTTGATTCCCCACTGTTTCAGTCAGCTTTGTGTCACTAAGACCAAAAGACCTGACAAGAACAACGTAGAGGAGGAAAAGGTTATTTTGGTTTATGGTTTCAGAAGTGTCAGTCTATAGACAGCCGACTCTGTAGCTCTGGATCTAAGGTGAGGCAGAACATGATGGTAGAAGGGCCCAATGTTCTGCAGGAAAGCGGCTCAGGACACTGCAACCAGGAAGGCGAGAGAGAGAGAGAGAGAGAGAGAGAGAGAGAGAGAGAGAGAGAGAGGCGCGGACAGGAGAGTGAGCTCTGTTCACTAGGGACAAAATTTGTACCCCCAAAGCACACCTCCAGTGACCTCCTTCCTCCAGCCACACCCTACCTGTCTGCAGTTACCATCCAGTTAATCCACATCAGTGGATTAATCCAATGATTAGGTTACAATTCTCTTGATCTAATCATTTCACCTCTGAATGTTCTTGTGTTGTTTCAAACATGAGCTTTTGGGGGATACCACATATCCAAATCACAAGACCTACCTAAAGATTGGAGACAAGGGAAGTGGCCAGTTTTCCTTCCCTTTGACCATGTTATCACATTCTTTGAAGTCCTTCTTATGTCGCCACCAGGAACAAATCTGTCTATGCACTGGCTGGTTATCCCAACAGAACCTGAGGAACCCATGGGTCTTGGAGGTAGGCTGCATATGGAAGATGATGGAAGGGAAGAGGAGTCAGGGTGACTCTTTGTCATGGGGGTCTAGGGTGATACGCCAGTGATTAGGATGAAGACTACAGGTGTGCCCAGCAAGGACAAAACAGAGCAAGACCACAACCCTCTGAGGCCATTTCCATCATCCTGTCTTTAACTGACATGCGCTTTCCTGAACCAGTTTTGGAGAAACTGTCGCACCGTGTGGTGTCTATAGTTCCTCTAAGGAACATTGAATTAGTGATCATTAGGATGATTTGAGCAGCTTTATTAGCTTCTCTCTTGTGCCTGTTTCTTCTGATCTGCTGGAGTAGGTTCTGGACATTAAGCACTATTTTTTTTTTTTGTCTTTTACTTGTTTCAGGAAAGTGAAAAAAAATAATTATAAGAATTGCAGATGCTTGTGAGATATAAGCTGCCATGCTTATAAAGTGAGATGAGTTATCTGCCCTCAGTGTTCAAGAGCTCACTTTCCACCCTGTTCTTTTAGACAGAGATGCTTAAAATTCTCCAAGGAGTGACACAGCACAGGTTCATTGATCTCTAGATAATTACATAACGAGGACAATGGAAACTTCACACTTTGGGGAAGTGGAAGGCAGAGAACACGAAGCCACACACACACACACACACACACACACACAAAATTTGCAAACAAGATAAATTCATGTAATTTTCTAGAGTGAAATCTTGTGTTCATTACATTTTCAGTATTAAATAGTTAAAAATCTAACAGTGTTTCCTCTCTATAAATGATTAACCTAATGCACTTACTGATGGAAGTGACAAGGCACAAGCTGCCCGAGTGGCTTTTACTCTCCTGTTCCCACTTGTGATGAACTTCTACGCTCTCTTGGTCTTGGCACAGGGGTCATCTTTCATAGGCCGCTGAGGCCTCTGGGGAGACATATGTAATTTTTTTTTTTTTTAGTTTTTCCTGTGACTTCTCAAATCTCTTTGGAACTTGTGATTACAGTTTTGTGATCAAGTGAATGTCTGTCACCCCCAGAGACCACATGCTCCTTGAGGATAGCACTATGTCTTCTTATCCCCAACTAGGGGAGCATTTTTCCTTAACAGCAGTTTCCACACCTTGAAGCTGCTGCAGGGCACCCTATAAGAGGCATGTTTGGATCTCAGAGTTGGTTGGAAGAACAGATCTCCTAGCAGTAACAGCTGTGATTTTAGGAGCTTCTCTTTCAGGGATGGGTTCAATGAGGCTAGTTGTACAGTTTCTTTCAGATGTTGTTTGGTTTCAGATGGCTGCAGCCAGAGTTGTCAGGAGCTTGCGTCTCTACATTGATGGCAAAGACTGTTGATCTTGCCAGATACCCATTGCTTACCTTCTTTAGCAGATGTTATCAGTCGCTGTCCATGGTTCCTGACCACTCTCACCTTTCTTGTTCTGATGTTTCCCGCTGCAAGCCACTGCAACCCCATTGAGGGCCTTCTCTGGTTGCAGAGGTGGGATTGGCCCATTTTTGGTGTAGGCAGGGAGTGCTAGGCAGTTAATACACCTTGGAGCCATCCTCAAGTGCTACTAGAAGGGACAAGTAGATAAATATCAGTTTCCTTGCTCCTCTGGTAGGACTTCAAGGCACACTGAGGCATGTGCTACCCAGCCTCCCTGGAGATTCCCAGCAGAACTGAGCCCCGGTTGCCCACAGCAGTGGGCTGCTGGCTCACATCACTGTTGTGACTCCTTCAGTGCTTCTGGGGTTCAGTCCCCCAGGTGGACTCAAATCTTTGTCTCAGGCTCAGCTTTGGGGAGAATCCAACCTAAGGTGCTTCTGGGTTGGTTGAGGTCATGTGACCATCTCCAGCCAGCAGATGGTGGGTGGAAGTGCTGCATATCATTTCTCACGCAAGGCAGGTAAGATCCAGAGCACTCTCCCTGTCTGGTCAGTGGCTGTGGCAACCCAGGAGCCGCGTATTTTGGATGGGGGATTGAGGCTGCATGTTTCATAGGGAGAATCTGACACGGGAGGGCTGCTCAGTGCACACTGAATTCATAAGCAAGAAACTTGGCCCTTGAGTTTTTTGGCATTTTTTTCAGTTGAGGTACCAACCTACCTGACACATAGCCTCAGGACTGCCCTTTTGGGGTGCCACCATTTACGTTAGCTCACCCTACATCCTGGACTGATCCGTAAGAGCTTTGGGAGGTCCTACCTGTGATCTCTGTTAATGCTACCCATTTCCAAACTCCTTCCTTCTTCTGTTGTTTGATAAATATTATAAAAGTAAAATTTATGCTCTTAGTTCATCTGGCAGTTATTTTGGTATTATTAGTGAGATGAAAGTCCATATTCATTTCATTTCTAATTTATTAACTAATTGTTTCAACATTGAATAAAAATTATTCTGACCTTCCTGCTTGGTTTGTGATCATCTTTTATTATACATTAAATTGTTATGTGATGTTGTATCTATTTTGGGGCTACAGTTTTTCTTTTTCCTTGAGTTCTTGTGCAAGGACTGAGACACTGTAATTGTAGTTCTTTAATATATTTTACGACCTTCATTACACATTACTCATCTCCTTGTTCTCCTTCAAAAATTGCATTAGTACTGAAATTGCATGGAACCCACAAATTACAATAGGGAGGAACTGTATATTGTTAAACAAGTGGTTTTAACATGTCAGGACTTCACATTCTAGAATGGACAGTCATTTCCATGGCTTTTCGTTTCTCTCACAGTTTAGTTGCCTTCCTTATGTTGATCATGCATATTTCTTGTAAAAGTTATTCCTAGGAATTTTCTATAGGTTGACCTTGTAATTTTTTCTTAGTTTTTCCTGTGACTTTTCAACTTATTGCAGTTACATAGAAAAGCTTGTGTGTGTATATGTGTGTGTGTAAGTCTTCCAAAATCTATAGAAAATTAATATTTAAGTAATATAAATGTATATAATTAAATTTTTTTGCCTTGTAACTGACCACTTTCTAACTCCATTTTGAAGTAAAAGCACTTGAAACAATGTCCTGATATTCTATGAGCTCTAATTGCCTTTCCAGGTAGCTTAGAATATATAAAAGGTATGTCTTGGAATTGGAATAAACTCATGGAGGGAGGGAGCAATACAAAGAAAAGGCACACAAGGGAGTTGGGCATTTGGTAGGAATCACTGGATCTTGTCCCCACTGACCAAATACAGGATTATAGGAACCATGAAAACAAACAGCTTGTGTTCATAATCTCCCACACATTTAAAACCTCCTGTAAATGTCTCAGGTCAGAGACTTCACTAGCCTGAACATCAAAGTCTTCTCCTTAGACAGTTGGCACTTGTCAGTAATAACATCTTTATCTTTGGAGTCTGGATAATAAGAGACGATGTCAGAGGCAGCCGCCTTCTCATTGATGTTGACAGGTTGAGCCTGGCAGGTCTGACTGGTTAACATAAAAGTAAATGAAAGGACACCACATCCCAGATCAGGGTCTTACCCGTGTTCCATGTAAAACCCAAATCATTGGACTTATTCATTTAAAAAGAAAAACGAATAAGAAGTCAAGTGTGCTAGATTAGAACTCCTTTCTCTCTTTGGAATTTGGGGTCAATTGATGTGCAAGTGTTGCAGAACTTCCCAGTAATTGGATTTATGGGGAAGTTCCTGGGTTCCGTGGTGTAAGCATATAATGCTTTGGGGTGCCACCACTTATGTCAGCTTTGGGAAATGAAGGCTTTTCAAGCTTTTTCTCTAATGTCATTATATTAACTTAGAGTTCCAATGAATTGATCATTTTCTACAAGGACAGTATAACCAACCATGTTTTACAGATTTCAAAGTTGGTATTTTCCAAAGATGTTCTGTTGTGTGAAAGGAAAACATTCACCCTAAACAACAAAGGGGAACAAAGAATATGAGAACCAGTTGACAGACCCTAGGGTTCCCAGGGTCTAGGAACATTTCTTAGTTATTTACTTTTCCCTCCCAAATGCTTTGTCAACATTGTAAAGATGGTAGTGGCTGCCTAGTTCTCTTTATGTTTAGTTACCTGCACTTTCTTCATCAGGGTACAAGGTAGGTGCCCAGGTGAAGCTGTGTTCTTAGGAAAATGGAGTGTTAGTGTTGAGGGAAGGAGAATTGAACCAGGGGTGCTTAACCACTGAGCCACATCCCCAGCACTTTTTTGTATTTTATTTAGAGACAGAGTCTCACCAAGTAGCTTAGTGCCTTGTCATTGCTGAGGCTGGCTTTGAGCTCTTGGTCCTCCTGCCTCAGCCTCCCAAGCTGCTAGGATTACAGGTGTGCACTACAATGCCTGGCTCATTTTTAAATTTTGAGACAGAGTCCCACGAAGTTGCTTAGGGCTTTGCTGAGTCGCTGAGGCTGGCCTTGAATTTATGATTCTCATGCCTCAGCCTCTTAAATCACTGGGATTACAGGCATGTGCCACCATGCCCAGCTAAAACTGGTATCTCTTTATCTTGCCCCCAGAATGTTCACAGTGCCACTAACAATATATGTGCTTTTTTAAGTGAGCATGTTAGGAACCAAAGAAAAACATACATGACAGAGGGTTTTTTTTTTTTCGTTTTTTTTTTTAATTGAGAGGAGGGAGTTGGGCTTCAAATATCTGCTTGTTTCGGGGAAATAAATAAAGTTTTCTATTTTCCAAGCTGCTTTGAGTAACTTAGAAACTCTGAGAAGCTCCCGGCTAGCTGGCTGTCTATGTCTGGAGTTTGTCACTGTGCATTTTTAACCTACAATTAGCTAGGATCTGCTAAAAGTGCAGCCAGTAATTGTCATATCCTTTTATAGCATAAGAAATTCTTTTTCCTTAAATGTTCTTATGATTCTTTTCCTACCCTTGACAGTATCAGTTTTTAGTGTAAAAGCTGCAAAAATTAGATACTGGGGAAATCACTGATAATTACCATGAACTAGCTAGGCACTTCTGCACATGTTTTTAATGAGCGCCTACTACATGCCACTGTGGTAGGCATAGTCATTTTAATTAAAGGTATTAGTACTGAACTGGGGCACTGGGGAGACAGAGGTTAAACATCATGCAAATGCTTGAGTGATTTGAGATCCCTGGCTAATCTGAAGGAAAGCAGTAAGGATGTGTGTGAGGGAAATAGTTTGGGTAATTCTACCTTTTTTTTTTTTAAATGAAGTGGAAGAGAAGGAATACCTTCTATTCTGGAATTCTAAAAATGCCACAAAATAGCCAATGCTTATTCTTATTTTAAAATTTAAAGGATTTTCATAATTTGGGGTCATGGTGTGGGTCTAGAATCAGAACCTAAGATGTGGATGATTTTGCAGGTGACATTTGGGGAAGACCTCTCAGAAGAAGAGAGCTTGAGGGCAAAGTGGTCAGAGGGTGGAGCCCAGCAAGGATGTGGGGCCTCCGCTGGGGACACCTGCCTGGATCTGGGTGGGCACCATCAGCATCCATGACAGTCTGCTGGGCCTGCAAAAAGTTGATATCTCAGTAGCTTTAGATAGATTTGGGGTCAGAGAGAGATGAGAAACCCTGGCTCCAGGGCTGCTTGGCTCAGCCAGCCCGTTCTGGTGGTTCTGGACTCCACTAGCTGGCTGTTTGCATCCACCCTACTATGCGTTCATTGGGTTCTTCCGTGTGACACCTGTTCATTGCCAGCCTGCCACATGCCTGGCACTAGGTCTTTGTGTTTGGAATCTTGCCAAGCATGACCATTTAGTAGAGTCAATTCTTGCAAATTATAGATTTTTGCCCAAAGCCAAGCGATGGCATTGTAAAGGCTCCTGAAGAAGCTCGACCACAGCCCCCTGGAGAAGCCAGAAGCTGCCAAGTTTTCCTTCTACCAAGAGTCTGAGAGTCTCTGTTAAAGCCCTTGGCCATGATGCTCTCTAAAGGCGTCAATGCAGAGTTGGGCTGTTTGAAGGAACCTGTTCATTTCTCCTCAGTGGGGCTGGCTTCTCAGCAGAGGAGCAGGCTGGCCCCGGTGACACTGTTGTCAATCGGATTTCACCAGGGTGGAGAGTGCTGACCCTGTGTAGGAGATGGGATGCCTGTCACCTTGGTGGTATTTACAGCCATTTGGGAGGCTGGGCTGGCGGGGCCGGGCAGGCTCCCCGGCACTGAGGGTGGCAGAGTACTCTTCCAGCAGTGATGTGGGCGAGGGCCCCTTGCCCCTCAGGAGGGTGTTGGGACTGCTGCTGGCACCTTGAGATGCCTGATGGATGCCTGCTGCCGTCAGGGTGTTGGCACCATGCCTTTCTTATTCTAAACTAGAAGAACACAAGCCCAGGCTGAAGTCCCAGCTGGAGGAAAAGTTTGCATCTTAATCTACTTTATGCCAACATCATTCTCCTTTGTTTGGAATCTTAATAGACTTTGGGGACTTGCCTTTTTAGATGATCCTGTCTGCAGGGATATCAGGAAAAAACCCACCTGTTTCTTGCCAGTTGTAAGAATATTTCGTGACTGTATTTTGCATAATTGGGATGCTGGCTGGCTTAACAACTAGGGCAGAGCTAAACGAAGCTGCTTTGCTTAGATGTTGATGGCTGAGGATGAGTGTGAGCCCCACTCCATTTCCTTGGGAAGATACCATGAGTTTGCTTTATTCCAGGGTTACAAGGGACACTCTGAACTTGTCAGAGTCATCGTTCAAAAAGATTCAGGATCTGTGGAAGGTTGTTTTAGTTCTTACTAAGTAGCTGTGTGACCTTTGGATAATTGCTTTCTTTCTCTGGTCTATAGTTGTTCTCTGTTAGTTGGGAGTGATGGGAGATGTGTTTTCAGTTCCAGTGTGCAAAGATTTGCACCCACACAGTCTTTGCATCCAACTCACGTGTCTTAGATTGGATTCATGATACTACTTTTGTTTACAAAGGATTTGTATTTCAACATAAGCTGCTTGTGAGACTTTTTACCAGCAAGTGGATTTGATTGTGTAAACAATCATTTACTGAATATTTATGGCAAGTTCTCCTCTGTGGGGGGGTACCTAAATTGACAGCACAGTGGAACTATTTAAGTTATTCATTTTTTCTTGAGTGCACTTTGGTAATATGGGTCTTTCATGGAATTCGTTTCATTTGTCTTATTGGCATGAAATTATTCATGATATTTCCTTATTATTATTTTATGTAAACCACCCCAGTGTTTGAATGAAAGCTGTATGTTTTTTGGAAACATTTCTTCTTAGAATTATTTGGCTTGCTTGTTATTTAATTATATGTTGTCCATGAAGGCTGTCTCATCAAGGAATCAAAATTCTTTAGGAATAACTTTTTTTAGCTGGGCGCAGTGGCACATACCTATAATCCCAGTGGCTCTGGAGGCTGAGGCAGGAAGATCACGAGTTCAAAGCCAGCCTCAGCAAAAAGCAAGGTGCTAAGCAACTCACTGAGACCCTATCTTTAAATAAAATACAAGATAAAGCTAGGATTGTGGCTCAGTGGTCAAGTGCCCAAGTTTAATCCCCAGTACCCCCCACCCTCCAAAATAGAATAATTTTTTAAAAGAATCTGTAAGCTGTTTGCCTCCTCTGTCCTGAGCAGCAGTGGGTAGGGAAGTCTCCACCTGCTCTTCAGATACACCTCTGGTCACAGCAGGGTACAGTGTTCAGGTATGGGCTCTGACAGACGGTTCAGGTATTCCAGGTGTCCTGATGTCCATTTAAAATCCCTCCAAACCAAAGCACGAAGATGTGGAAATGAGACAGACTCCTTGCTTCATCTCTCTTGAGAAGAAGTTGAGGGAGCTTGCGTTTCTAATGATTTCTGCAGCCTCGTTTGCATGCAGGGAATGCGACAGAGCTCTGTTGGGCCCCTGGTGTTTGAAAGTGCTGTTGACACAGACCAGTGGAGATGAGTGGGCTGCTGGAGGCCCTTGAGGTCCATTACCGGCAGAACAAGGAAACTGGGAAGCCTTAGAATCATCTGGGCAGCTTCAGGGCAAGTGGTCCCGAGGTGGGGTGTACTTTATGGCGCTCTTCCACTTGAACACACTCAAAGAGCCTCCGTGAACAACATCTGGCAAAACAAAACGCAGCCCAAACCCAAGGTGACTTGTGAATCTCGCTGCAACAGACAACAGAGATTAAATATCCAGGTCACACGAATCAGCAGCCTGCCAGGGATCCCTGCCCTCCCGGAATTGCAGTGGGTGCGTGGTGCAGCCCTGGGGATGCTGGAGTGCTGGGAGGAAACATTAAACCCAGGGGTGAAAAGGAAAGATCAGCTGTCCCTGGGGAGAGCTCTGGTCTAAGCAAACCAGCATCCGGTGTCCCTGAGGAGGACAATGTGAGGGATAGGGCAGGAGCATTGGAGAGGCTCCCAGACATTGGCATGAAGAGGCTGCTGGTGAAGAGGCCTCTGATAGGAAAGGAGAGCCCACAGGCTGTGAAGAAAGGATGGAAAGCAGAAGAAGAGTCCATCCGCAGGAAACTGGCCAGCTGGAGGGAAAGTGGAGATGAGGTTATCATTAGGGTGGCTGGCGTGTCTGAGGTGTCCCCAGCCCTGGGAGCATATGAGGCCATGTTAATATTAATGCCCAACTTGGCAAATCTCACTGGACTCTTCTGCTCACACAGGTCCTCTGCCAGTGTCCTCAGAGTCCCCAGAGTAGGATGTCACCTGTGCTCAGGTGCAGCATGGCTTGCATCTCCTGTTCTTCCTCTAGTTGTCCTGTCACTCCTGTTACTCCCCCTGTCCCTCAGGGCTGCCCTTCTGCTGTCACTGTCTTCCCCAGGCTGCTCATGACCTTCTGCTGATTCTCCTGAGGCTGCCAAGCCCTGGAGTCTCACAGAGGCTTTGGAAACAGCTCTTTCCACATCCATCCTTCTCCCTGTGCTCCAGAAGTGCTTACACCAGCTGTTCCGGGATCCAGGAGTGCAGGGGCAGATGCCATGCTGGTGCCTCTTCTCATGGCCTGCTGTGCCTGTTATACCCTCCCAGGGGTCTGAAGTTTCCTATGCACAAACCTCTCCTTGTCTTTCCAACTACCCCCTTGTCTGCCCGTTTGCAGCACACCCACCATGGGCCGAAGCCAACCTTGGGTCCTTGTTTGGATTTCATTGGGTCTTGCTGCCACACTTAAAAGGCTACCCAAGTCAATATGCACTAGTCCAAGGGCTTTATGATCCCTCCTGTTGGGGACTGCATCTTTTGTTTCTGTTAACCATTTTGGCAAAGCAAGAAATATTCTATAGCACTGCAGCTTGAACTCCTGTGTATCATAACCATGCTGCTGGGGTTGGGGGCAGGGTCTTGTTAAAAGCCAGAATCTGATTCTGTCATGTCTGGTGTGGGGCCTGAAATTCTGCATTTCCACAGAACTCCCAGGTGACACAGGTGTGGCTTTGGGTAGTAAAGGGGTTCAAAACATGCCACCCCTAAATAGGCCACTTTGCCACATCATTATTTCGAGTTGAAGGTAAATTACGGAATAGCAGAGGCAGAAAAAGCTCCTTCCCTTCTCTTTTTGCCTAAAAGCAAGGCATAAATTTCTTTTTTGTTAAATTGTTCCTCTGGCGTCTCTTGTAGCAGGAAGGGTAAATACTTAACTATCACACAAGACCCTAGACTCTTATCAGCACCCACACAGCACCGAGAGGAATCTCCATAGCAAGTCTTACTTAATTCTTAGCTTCCATTAGTCTCCCCTGTATGTTTAACTTTCATTGCCCCTAGAAGCCCCAAACCCTTTGCCTTTGTCTGTTACTTCTCTACAAATGTCTCACTCTCCTAAACATGAAGATTAGGAAAGTAGTAATCATATAAAGGAAGAAAGTAATAATAGGTGGTTAGACAGGAAAGTGGATTAATGTGACTTGCAGTCACTTTTTCCAGCTCCGTTAGGTGTGACGGGGAATTGAGTCTAGTTATGCGAATTCATCTGACCTGTGGCAGGTAGGAAACTTGATTTCTGGGACCCAGCCCCACTAGACCTTGCTGGTTCACTTGGAGTTTTTTGGCTCCCACCTCAGTCAGGGCAGCCTCAGATCAGTGAGCAGGAAGCTGCTCTCTCTCTCTAAGCTATGTGCTTAGGTTTGCTGGAGTGTTTCTTATTGTCCTGTTCCTATTGGCTTTCTATTTCAATTCCCCCATGAAGAGCAAATCCATCTGTCTGAGTCACATTCAGCATCACATTCTGTATGACCTTGAGATGTACATGGATTTGGGGAAAAACCCAAGGGTATGAGTCCTATTTTCTTTTAGAGTGTGTGGATGAGGAATAAGCATGGTGGAGTGCCCATCTAGGCCAAGCTGACCATCTAGGTCAGCATGAGTGAGATATTAATTCTGTTTGGCAGGTGGGGAAACTGAGGTTTGGAAAGATTATATAATGTTCCTAGAGGCATCCAGATAATAAGAGCCTGGTAGGGCCGTGGAGTCTGACTCCGTGTTCAGTGTTCTTTGTACCACTCTAAAATGAAGCTTTATCAAACTGAAGAAATGTTTTTCTCTTCCCTGCCTGTATGAGTTTTCTTAATAAGTGCTACCTTGGCAGATTTCCTTGTGGAAATTCATTCCTCCCTCCCTCCCTCCCTCTCTTCCTTTCTTCCTCCCTCCCTCCCTCTCTCTCTAGCTTCCTGGGAAGCCGCTGGCTTGGTGGCTGAGGGCTGGCGATTGGGATGTTTAATTTTTGCTCTTTCTACCTTTTGTAGCTTTGTAAACAATTTATTATCAATGCAGGGACAGAGTATGGATTCTCTTAGATTAGCTGGAGCCTTTTGAAATTTCTGATCTGTGTAGGTCAAACTTGATAGACCTACTGGCAATTTCATATGACTCCGTTTCATTGATTTTGCAAGTAGATTGTTGGAGATGAATAGATGCTGGTTGGCCTTTGGCTTTCTAGTCAGGTTGATAGGGGAAGGTACCAGAATAATGCTGCTGTGGTGAGCCTGAAGTCCTCGGTGCACAGTGTCCTTGGGGATGAGAACGTTCCTGGAGCCTGAGCCCAGGGCTATGCCCCAGCTCACATTGTTTGCTCTTGCTACCGATGCACCAGGCATTTAGAGTCTCCTTATTTTTTTTTCCCCCTCTTACTTGTAAAGAAAAACACTTTGCTCTGGACTAAGAACTTTAAAGGAGGAAGGTGAGTCTGTGGAAGAGAGGATTGAAATGGGTTTTGTTTTCCTGCTGCTCCCCAGGAGCTGGATGCAGACAGAACCAGAAGTACCATTGCTATAGATTCCAGATATGCTGGAAAGGTGTGGGGCTGAGTTCTCATTCTTGCCTCAGACCGTACAGCTTCTGAGTGAGCTTGTGAATGCCTGGGCTGTAGACTGATGGTGCCTGATGCTGGCGTGGCAGAGGCTGAGCTTCTCTGTCTGTGCATTATGTTTGACTGTGCCCTTGGATGACGGTTGCTCTTGTGGAGCCTTGTCCTGGTTCAGGGATGGGAAATGTCAGGCTGTCCTCCCGACCACAACAGGTCAAGGCAAGTTTTGAGGGAGAGGCTGCTGAATGTGTCTTAGTTTTCCCAAGAGCACATCCCCTCTCCCTCCTATCCCAACTGTGGGTACCAGACCATCCATCACTGTACCCTGACTCTTCAGTGGCAATGTTTAGGATCACCATGGCTTGCGTCTTTGTCATTTTAAGTCACCATGCAATCTGTATGTCCCATCAATGCTCATCCTGTTCTATGAGTACTACTTCATGTCTCTGAAATCCCAACCAAGACCTTTCTCTGGGGACTTCCTGAACCCCTTTCTATGCTAAAAGCTCCAGCATCCCTAATATATTCACTGGATGCTTCCTGAATCTCCTCGATCCTCCCTGAGGATCCCACCCATTTTTCTTCCCTAGAATAGAGAATTCTTTTTTTCTAGGGACTGCAGAGTTTGAAGTCAGGGCTCAGAAATTGGCATTTCAGGCTGTTTGAGGGCTATTACTTTTCTTCTCTCCTGTAACATGCTTCCACGCTTCCTCGGTTGAGAGTTCTAGTGTACCCCCTTGCGTTGGCACTGCCTTATAGTGCCTGCATGGGACTTTCTCCACCTAACTAGAGTTTCACCTTCATTTGTCATAACCTGAATGTCCACATGGTCAACCTGACCAGTCCTGTACCATGGTTCCTCAGCCCTTCTGCTGGGGTCCTCCACTCATCTAGTGTTAAAGGCCCAACTTAATGTCGGCATCTATGCCTAGGTCTGGGTTTATGTATCTGTGTCTATGTCTGTGTCTATATCCTGGCCTTCAAGTGCTCTTGGTTGCTCATTTTCCTGGAACTTCCACTTGATCTGCCTCTTGATGTCTCCAAGTTTTTCTGGTGTGTCCTCCTTCCTCTGACCTCATCTAGTGGTCTATCCCTAGGGCTTCCTGATCCTCTCCCCTCCTTTGCTGGGAAAACCCCAGTCTGAGATATTGGCTAAAATACTTTCCTCTTTCACTGTCTTCTCAGAGAAAATAATTAGGACCTCATTTGCTTAATTTAACATATATGTGTTCAGGGTCCTGCTCCTTGTGAAACACCATAAGCAAGATGAATGAGAACCCCAGCCCTTTGCTTACAAGTATTTGAAGGTCACCTTCTTTCAGTTCCTCAATGCAGGCAGAGCCATTAGAAGGATTGTGAGAAGAAAAAAGATAACAGATGTCCATAAATAAATCCTTTAACTGTAAATGTGATTGTTAAGCTCATAAATTTGTGGCATGTGGGAAGATCAGTACCAGCCGCTATCTTGTCATCTGATCTGACACCTGTGTCTAGATGGAAATCATCTCCGAACAGATTGTATGTTATAATTAAAAAACAAAAAACATTCTGTGTGAATATGCTGGGCCAAACTGCCCATCTTGGCACAACTGGAGTTTCTGCTATAGTTGACTCAAATATACTTACAAATAATTACTTTTTAACTTATTTTCAAAGGAAACCTACGTGGCAGATTCCTACACGCAAAGTATGAAATATGGATCCTTTGGGATGACTTTAACAATTCTCAGCCAACCCTCAGGGTTTAATTAAATTACAGATTCTGTTTTCTGATTTCTTTTTCTGAACCTGGATAGAAATTGGGGAAATTGAACCAATTTTGCCTCTGCTAGTTAATTCTGACTGGGTGCAATTGGTCAGGAAATCTGAAATCTTATTTTATCCATGTAAATTTTCATTATTTAAGCTCTGAACATTAATAAGTCCTTGGTTCCTTTCCCTCCCCCCCCCCTCTCTTTCCAGTACTGGAGATCAAACCCAGGGTCTTGCACATGCTAAAGCATGTGTTCTACCATTGAACTACACACCCAACTCCTTTTCTCATTTTAATAAGTAGAGGAAAAAACATCTGGAGAAGGAAGTTTCTATACTTAGATTGAAAAACCTCCTTTAATTTTATTTTGCCAATGTCTAATGCAAGATCATCCCAATTAAGAGTAAGAAATACCCACCACATCAGGTCTGGCATTTCTCATGATGCTAGGCAAGGCTGTGCACTACAGACTTTTACTTTTTCAGTAATGTCACTGGTTAAATGAAATTATAATACACAATAGATATTAAGATTATAAGGAACGTCTTGATAACTGGCAATTACTGTGTCCTCATTGTGTGTCAAGCACTGTGTTAAGGGAACTATAATCATTTTCTTACGTACTCTTCACAAAATCCTGGGAGGAAGATGTTAGTGTTCCTGCTTTATGGGTGAAACCACTGAAATAAAAGTGATTTGCCCAGGTTCACATAGTAGTCAGTGGCCACTTCAGGATTAAAATCTGGGTCTGGCTCAAATCTTGTGACCAAAACCACTTCCCCTGTTGCCTTAGCTGAGTGAATTGAAAATCTAGCTGGGAAAACTGCAAAGAGGCAGGTGTATCTGCCATAATGAACATCCATAATTTTCCAGGATGTTCCTGTTGCTTGGGTCTAGTGTCTTAGTCATAGGTCCCTGAAGCCCACTCATTTTGGGGAAGCTGGGGTTGTATGCATAGAGCCAACCCCCGCCTCTAGAAGGCCCTCAATGTGTGGCTACTCTGGGGAGTGGGTCGCTAAGAGGCTGTAGGAGTCTCCGCAGCCCAGTGCTAACTCTATTCTGCATTGCTGGTCTCTCATAGAGAAGACTGGGGATGAGACATAAGGTATATAAGGACTCCATCATTTCAAGTGGGACCCCCAGAGACCACACTTATAAGCTATCATAGTAGAATAAGAATCTTTAGTAAGGCTGGTGGAGTCTGAGCGCTCTTTGAACTCACCCCGAGTGATGTGCTATTGTCTTTTTTTCTGTTGCAGGTCATCGAGGCCTATGTGACCATTCTCTGAAATATTTAAGCTCGAAAATCACAGAGCGAAGGCTGCAGGGCACCTGGCTGCCTCCTGGCCGAGGAAACCCAGAGAAACCATTCCCGGGAGCTCGAGGTTCTGTCATGCCCATGTTCAGCCCCCAGAATGGTCTTCATTCAGTCCAGGCTGAGAACAGCCCACTGAAGCCCAGGGTGGTGACCGTGGTGAAGCTGGGCGGGCAGCCCCTCCGCAAGGTCACCCTGCTCCTCAACAGGCGGTCGGTGCAGACGTTCGAGCAGCTCCTAGCAGACATCTCAGAAGCCTTGGGCTTTCCCAGGTGGAAGAATGATCGTGTGAGAAAACTGTTTAACCTGAAGGGCAGGGAAATCAGGAGTGTCTCTGATTTTTTCAGGGAAGGGGATGCTTTCATAGCCATGGGCAAAGAACCCTTGACATTGAAGAGCATTCAGGTGGCTATAGAAGAGCTGTATCCTAACAAAAACCGGACCCTGACATTGACCCAGCACAGCCGGGTCCCTTCTCCAAGGCTAAGAAGCAGACTTTATGGCAAGACTCTGAAAGGGGGTCACCACTGTGGGGAGACCGGGAGCAGCGGTGAGGCTGCCCGGAGCAAGACAGCCATTGGGCACCAGGGGAAGTGCCCCCAGGAGCTGGTGCTGGAGGACAAGGTGAGGGCCCAGAAGAAGTGGGCGAGGGGAAAACAAGAGTCTGAAGCGGGTGGCAAGCCACCCAGGGAAACTACTCTGGAAGACAGGAATGGCAGTGGGGAGAAGCACCTGGGGGTGGAGATCGAGAAGACCTCTGGGGAGATCATCAGGTGTGAGAAGTGCAAGCGAGAGAGGGAGCTCCAGCAGAGCCTGGAGAGGGAGAGGCTGTCCCTGGGGACCAGCGAGCTGGACATGGGCAAGTGCCCAAAGTACGATGTGGACAAGCTGGTGAGGACGAGAAGCTGCAGGAGGTCTCCCGAGGCAAACCCTGTGGGTGGGGAGGAAGGGTGGAGAGGTGACAGCCACAGGAACAGCCCCAGGAATCCCACTCAAGAGCTGAGGAGACCCGGCAAGAACCCAGACAAGAAAGCAGACAGAGACCCAGAGGATCAGGAAAGCCACCATCAGGGGGCAACCAAGGCCAAGAAGGACGTTGTGGAGAGTGCACCAGCCACAGAGGAGGGGCAGAGGGATGTGAAGAAAGATGCCAAGCATGTTTGCAAGAACAAGCAGGGTAGCTGGCTCCTGAGAGAGCCCCAGGCCGACCCTGAGAAGGTCCCCAGGACCCGAGAGGAAGAGAAGGAGGCAGAGAGGGAGAAGAAGCCAGGTGCATCAGGAGGGAGAAAGGTGGCTCTCAGAGATGAGACCCCTGGTAGGGTAGAGAAGGAGCCCAAGACAAGGCCAGAAGAGAACAAGCCAGAACGGCCCAGTGGCCGGAAGCTGCGACCTGCGGGCATCATCGCAGCACACGTGGAGAAGCACTACGAGATGGGCCGGGTCATCGGGGATGGGAATTTCGCCGTGGTGAAGGAGTGCAGGCACCGGGAGACCAGGCAGGCCTATGCCATGAAGATTATTGACAAGTCCAAACTGAAGGGTAAGGAAGACATAGTTGACAGCGAGATCTTAATCATCCAGAGCCTCTCTCACCCCAACATAGTGAAATTGCATGAGGTCTATGAAACGGAAACCGAAATCTACCTGATCATGGAGTATGTGCAGGGAGGGGACCTTTTTGATGCCATCATAGAAAGTGTGAAGTTTCCAGAGCCTGATGCTGCCCTCATGATCATGGACTTATGTAAAGCCCTGGTCCACCTGCATGACAAGAACATTGTCCACCGGGACCTCAAGCCGGAAAACCTCCTGGTAAGCCTCATTTTTTGCTGCTGTGGGATAGTTTTTTTTTTTTTTTAATGGGATAAAATAAATATTAATTGTTTCATATCCTGTTACCTTTACATACTTGACTTTTATGTTATTTTAGCATACTTGTTCCAATATTTAAAACTTTAGTTAGAGTTCCTAGGTGGCTGAGATAAATTGGTTTTGATGAAATTACTGAAAAATAAACATTGCAATTTAAATAAATGAAAACTCTTTTTTTCATCCCTGAGAGAAAAAAGTTTGCTTTGATGATGACCCTACAGACTTAATTTCCTGACCTTTTGCACATCCTCTCGTCCATGGTGGCAGCTTCCACCCAGGCTTGGTGCCTACCATTGACTGACTTCCCACTGAGACCCTCCCTATGACCCTTTCGAGGATAATACTTTGCCAAGGAATTCTAAAGGGATAATATTTTTCAGGTGTCTATGTGTGGAGTGGTAAGGGGCTGACCCTGGAGTTAGATACTCTGGGTTTGAATCTTGGCTTTCTTAGTTACTCAATTCGGGATAAGCCCCTTACCTCTCTGAGCCTCTGAGCCCAGTTTACTCTTTTTTTTTTGGTATTGGGGATTGAACTCAGGGGCACTCAATCACTGAGCCACATCCCCAGCCCTATTTTGCATTTTATTGAGAGACAGGGTCTCACTGAGTTCCTTAACACCTTGCTTTTGCTGAGTCTGGCTTTGAACTCACGATTACAGGCGTGTACCACTGCTCCCAGCTCTGCTAATATCAGAGGCTGCCTTGCCTCCTTCCTCCCACCTCAAATGGGAATTGTTAAGGTACCCCACCCTAGAATGATTCCTACCTCCTGACACTATCCAGAGCAAACACCTGCTTTCTTAAACTCTCCCCCAAATCATGTAACACAGCCCAAATCTCATGATAGGTCCTTTGAACACCCTCTTGCTTAGATGCCAGGCGCCCGCCAATGGTGCATTCTCCCCTTTGCAGTGAGTTGATAAGCTCCGCAGGTTTGACCAAAAGTGCTTCCCTGGAAGTCTTTGTCAGGGCAGCAGCGTCACACAGTCACCATGTGGCATCTGCAGTCTACTTTTAAAAAAAAAATTTTTTTTATTTCTTCTATTTTAATTTTTATTGGTATATTTTAACTCTACATAAGAGTGGTATTCATTATGTCACATTCCTACATGCACATAATTTGATCACTCTCATTCCCCAGTAACTTCCCTTTCTTTCCTCTCCTCCTTCCCCTGATCCCCTTGCTCAACTCCACCGACCTCCCTGTTTCCCTGCTGTCTTCCTCGTAGCCTTGACCACCACCTGAAACATTCTTTACTTTTCTGTTTTCTTTCTCTTACTGGGAAGAAAGTTCCAGGACCACAGAGGCTCTGTTTTATTCAGACTATACCCTGAAACCTGATCAGTTTTGTCACATGGTAGACATTTAATAAATAAACATGGGTTGGATGGATGAATAACAACCATAGCACACCACCTGGGAGATAGCCAGCGGTTCACTAGTGACAGCTGCTGCCATTATCATCACATTGAAAACAACTCTGATATCAAGGTAGCTATTACAGGAAGCACCAAAAGCCATATTGCTGCAGTCAAAGCAATAGCAAATGGAGAAAAAATGATTTCAGTGAGCCTTCTTTGGGGGCAGGGAGGAAGCAGGGGTGTAGCTGGTTTCCTTGAATTTTCAGCGGTAGACCAGGCCTGCAAATATAACTCCATCACATGAACCAGTCTTAAACTGTTTCCGCAAGCAGACTAAAACACAGAGTGAATCAAGCTAATTACTTGGCAAAATGAGGTCTATGTTGACCATAGAGTCAAGCAATCTTGTTTTTGCTCAATTTTCAAAATTGCCGAAGTGATTTGGCTAGGTGCCTGAGTGGTCTGAATTACCCTCAAATAATACTCTCATATGAAATTTTTTTTTGCATTAACTAGATGTCCTTCCTTAACTCATTTTTTAAAATTATCTCTCTATTTTTGTTCTGTGCCTGAGCTCAAGTTTTTTTTTTTTTTAATGTGCTATGAACTTTTTATTGTGATCTTTGGAATTGCAACAGAGATGCATATGTGTGAATGTGTGTTTTAAATAAATGACTGCTGTTTCCACCAAATTGTTAAAGCAGGAAAGACTGATTAGAAGCATGAGTAGGTCCCCTGAGCTGAACATTTTGGCCATGTGCCTCCTAAAGCATTATCACAGTTACACAAGTTCTCAAATATGTGGAACAAGATCCTTTGCCCTAGAAGACTGTTTTCTTTTGGGGACAATTAGCTAAGCTTGTATTTTCTAACAAGCTCCTGAAACCCATTGCTGGGCCCATCTCTTGGGCAATCCAGGCTCTTACTTGTGGGAAGGGACTTTGCCAACAATTTTAAATGGATGGGTGTAGATGGCACGAAGGAGTTTGCTGCAAGAAGTAGGAGCACTGTAAGGAATGCTTAATATGGATGAGCTGATTGCTTCTGAAAAGATTTTTGGCAATTCTTCATGGACTTAAATATCAGTACATATATGCTTTTAGTGGTTTGGGGCAATGGTGTGTGTGTGTGTGTGTGTGTGTGAGAGAGAGAGAGAGAGAGAGAGAGAGAGAGAGAGAGAGAAAGGGGATTTGCAAACTGCTATTCTGCAGTTTGCAAATCTCCTTATTATTTTTCAGTCCAACATGAGATATTGATTAGTATTGATCTTAATTGATATTTAGACCTTTTTCTCTTTTCTGATTTTGAAGAAAATTTCAAACAAATTTTTTGTATGTATGATGGTATGTCTTCTGCAGAGACTGCAGAAAGCTACAGATTTAAGCCACTTATTATTATTATTATTATTATTATTATTATTATTATTATTTTGGTATTAGGGATTGAACTCAGGGGCACTCAACTCAACTACCGAGCAACATCCCCAGCCCTTTTTAAAAATGTATTTTATTTAGAGACAGGGACTCACTGGGTTGCTTATGGTCTTGCTAAGTTGCTGAGGCTGACTTTGAACTCAAGATCCTCCTGCCTCAGCCTCCCAAGCTGCTGGGATTACAGGCATGCACCACTGTGCCCAGCTTTGAGCCATTTTTTGAAGGAAGGGTTAATATATTTGGTCTCCTGTGGGTAGTGTGTCAGGTTTTATTTATCAAAATAAAACATGTTTGTCCTTTTTCTGGACGAAAAGTTCAACATATTGTGATCAGGAATATAAATGTTTTCTGATGTTGTGCTTTCTGATTTTTTTAGACAGATGAAGATAATGTTGGATTTGACAATTGGCAGATGTCTGTGTTTAGAAAGCTGTCCTCTCTAAGCTTGCAGATATGATAATGATATTGCAAAATTTTTTTCCAAGATGATATATTAATATATATTACCGTGGTAATTACTGTGTATCAGTTTATGTTCTTCCGTTGCTTTGATTTGTATTCAATGAATCCTTTAATTTTTTTTTATCTTTTCACATTTTTTTTATTGGTGCATTATAGTTGTACATATGGTGGGATTTGTTGTTACATATTTGTACATGCACACAATATAAGAATATAATTTGACCAGTATCACTCCCTAGCACTCTCCCTCTCCACATCCCACCTCTTGGTCCTTGTCCTCTAGTGATCTCCCTTTGATTTTTATGAAATCCCCCAAACCCTAACCTTTCTTTTCCTTTTTTTCTCTCTGGTTTCCACATATGAGAGAAAACACATGACTGTTGACCTTCTGAGTTTGGCTTATTTCGCTTAACATAATGTTCTCAGGTTTCAACCATTTTCCTGCAAATGCCATACTTTCATTTTTTTTTTTTTATGGCTGAGTAAAACTCTATTGTGTATATATCCCACATTTTCTTTATGCATTCATCTCACCAAACCATTTCTTCCTTTAATATGTGGCTGCTGTCTCTATTGAGACCTGTCTTTTGCTTGGGAAAGTGATTATGTGAGAACTAACTTCTGATTATATGGTCAATTGTAACTGTTGCTGCTTTTAGAAGTTTTCTGAATGTGCTAAGAGATTTTTTTTTTTTTTATTTTTTTATTTTTTTTTTTTTTAAATTTTTTATTGTGGGTTGTTCAAAACGTTACAAATTTCTTGACATATCATATTTGACACTTTGATTCAAGTGGGTTATGAACTCCCACCTTCACCCCATACACAGATTGCAGAATCACATCAGTTACACATCCATTGATTTACAAATTGCCATCCTAGTGTCTGTTGTGCTCCACTGCCTTTCCCATCCTCC
>NW_026000241.1:16784778-16811005 GCF_001458135.2 Marmota marmota marmota
GCACCCAGGCGCTGAACCCTAGCAATCTGTCTGCAAGCCGCAGGTGAATTGCAGCCTGAAATTACCTGATCTATGGCTGAATGAGCTGCGGTCAGTCTAAAACAGGGCAGGTGACATCAGTTTACCATCATGGTGGCTGCTGGCCTCCTCTGTGGTCTGACCGGTGTGGAGAACCGAGATGGACCGCTTCCTTTCCCCCGTCTCGAACCCAGAATTCAGCCCTGAGTACGGTGCTTGCACGGCTGGCAGAAACTGCAGCGCTGTAACCCTGCGTCTCTATCCCAGCGCGCGCTGCAGACTCTAGCCTCGGGGCGATTTGCTGAATAAGCCGTGTTACCCTCCGTGCGACAAACCTCTCCCGTTTGAGTCCCCGTAGCCGATCCTCATGCGATGGAAATCCTTCCTCCAGGTTCCGGAGCACCCCACTATTGCTGGAAATTCCTAACAAGATATCCTTTAGCCTTCCTGACTTGTCATACTCCCACACAGTGAAGCAGCACACGGGGGTAATGCACTCCCCTCGCCGCCATCTTCCAAGAATCGTGCTAAGAGATCTTAACAAATATAGCAAGCATATCACACTGTTTTAATCAACAGAAATATCTCCGTCTGATAATTAGACCCGAGAGTAAAATTTCAGGCCTATATTACCAAGTTCATCTGTTTCTACCGATCACATTTCTGATAAGATGCTAGTGTTCCTCTTCCCTTAGGGTTATTTGGACTCCTGAGATCTCACAAAAGAAGTTTTAATTATGAGATTTTTCCAGCTTGCAGAAATATCCATGTTAATTGCTTCTTCTGCCAGTGTGTTCCCTGGAGAGGTTAGAATCTGCTTGGTAGTGTTGGCTGGGCCCTGGGGAAGAAGGGGAGGAGGCAAACAGAAGCTTAAGTGATGCTGCTCAGACCAGTTCACTCAGGACAGGAAGTGGACAGGCCAGGTTATTTATAGCCCGTGGCTGAGAAATCATATCCAGCAAAGAGAGCTGGGTGAGCCGATGGGGGAAGGGATCAAAGGGATAGCAGACATGTGAGCAACAGTCATTTAAGAAAATCCCTCCCTCCCAGAACAAGGGCAAGAGAGGGTAGGCTCTTATTCTGGAAACGGGACTGAAAGGAATGAGAAGGGTGGGCAGGCTGCTGCCCCTTAACTGACCTGCAGAGGGTTCATTTCCCTAACTCATATTCCTGCCCCCAGCCCAGCTGCTATAGCTCTGGAGTGCTAGAAGACCATCCAAATCCAGGAGAAATGGTGGCAGGGTGGTGGGGACAGGTCACGGCTTGGTTGAGGACAAGGTGATACCCTCTTGCTGGCCTCTTATTGATTTCAGGAAGGACAGACTTGTCCAGACGTTTAGCTGCTGAGTACAGATAGGATAGGGCACTGACTGCTGTCCCCAAGGGCAAGGAAAACCTAGTAGGATAGACAACAGCCAGATACAGTCCTTGTCCATTCTCCCTCCAAAGCAGACGTGCTGAATCGGATGTGCTGATCTCAACTCCCTGAGTCCTTTTTCTTCTTCTACTTTGATATGCAAGAAGGACTCAGGGACCCTTGCTGCTATTGGTTCAGTCATACACATTTCTCCCTCATCAGCAAAGCTTCTACCAGCTCCAGTTTCAATCTCCTTTCCCCTGAGCTTCTGAGACAGAGGTGACCTTGTCTTCTCATTAATAGCCTAAAATCATGGGTATTTTTATATACCAATCACATTAATTAAAAATTGATAATAATCATAAAGTATATATTGTTAGGCTATACTTAATAAAATCAGGAAACACGGATCTCAGCAATAACATGAGGTCACTAAAGAAAAACACAATGAGACAGGCCTTTAGTTCAGATTATTTAGTTAAGATTAATAACACCAATTCCTTATTGATCTCTTTTATAAAAATATATATTTGTTTTAATTAGTTATACATGACAGTAGAATGCATTTATGTGCTTTGATATATCATCCGTAGATGGGGTATAATTTCTCATTTTTTCTGGTGTACATGTTGTAGAATCACATTGGTCGTGCAGTCATATATGTATATAAAGTAATAACGTCTGTTTCATTCTACTAGCCTTCCTATCCCCATATTCCTTCTCCTCCCCTCCCTTCACTCCCCTCTACCTAATGTAAGGTAACTCTATTCTTCCCTAGTGCCTCCTCACCCTTATTGTGAATTAGCATCCATATATTAGAGAAAACGTTCAGCCTTTGGTTCTTTGGGATTGGCTTATGTCGCTTAGCATGATATTCTCCAACTCCATCCATTTACTGTCAAATGCCAGAATTTCATTCTTCTTTAAAGCTGAGTAATATTCCATTGAGTGTATATACCCTATTTTCTTTATCTATTCATTTATTGAAGGACACCTAGGTTAGTTCCATAGTTTAGCTATTTTGAATTGAGCTGCTATAAACATTGACGTGGCTGCATTGACTGTAGTATGCTGATTTTAAGTCCTTTGGATAGAAATCAAGGAGTGGGATAGCTGGGTCAAATGGTGGTTCCATTCTGAGTTTTCTGAGGAATCTCCATACTGCTTTTCATAGTGTTTGCACCCATTTGCAGTCCCACCAGCATTATTGCTCTCTTAATGCCTGTGTTTGTGTGAATTTTCGTCTAAGAGCGTACTTTTGTGAGCCATCTGAGGATCCAAGATTAAGTTTCTCAAAAATGCCCTTATTCTGAGGGAGCAGCTCAGTAAATCTTTTCTACAAGCCTCTGAGATCTGAGATCGACCTGTTTGATTGCATCAACACGCACCCCCTAGTTCTGTTTTGTCTCCTTCCAGAAATCCCATTTGTTCAAGGTTATGTGAGGGTCAGGGGTGAGGAGCCCTCTGCCAGAGCTGGGGTGGGCTCCTTGCTGGGCTCCAGCAGGAGGTGGTGGCAGCTTGGTCTTGGGGCACAGAGGTGAGCGGAGAGAAATGGTCATCTGAAGGGACAGAATGGAATGTGGAAAACTGTAAGTTGCATCTTGTTGCAAGGGTGTGTGTGTGTGTGTGTGTGTGTGTACATGAAAAGGAGATTATAGAAATGGTCCAGTAGCTGAGGGAGAGGTAGAGAAAATGTGGGTTGTGTCTTTTTAAGTTGAAGTTTGATATCTTTATGTGATGATGGAGCCATTCTCAGATTGGGGAATTCTGGGAGAGGAGCAGGGTCAGAGTGATGTTTTCAGCATCTTGAGTTTGAGATTCTCATCCAATCAGACAACTTGGTGGTGATGTAAAATGTGCTGTGGAATATGAGATTAGCAGATTTGACCCAGGAAGCACCTACAGTTCAGTGTCCATGTGTTCTGCAGGACTGGCCACCTCTGAACTAGATAATGAGTTAGAAAGAGTACATCATGGTGACTGATATGCTTGCAGCTGCCACTGGATTCCTGCCACAGGGAATGAGTCAAGTTCATTTCCATGACCTAGAAGGTCCTGCATAATGTGGCCCCGGTCTTCCTTTTGAAGCTCGTCTCTGACCTCTCATCCCCTCATTTGCTCTGCTCCACCCCACTTGCTGTTCCTGGGCCTTTGCACTTGCTATTTCCTCTACCTGAAAACTCACCCTAACTTCTTTCACTTCCTTAAACCACCCTGTTTAAAATTTCAGTCCCTGTTACTGCCTGTTCCTACATGGTCCAGTAGAACTTTCTGTGATGATGGAGATGTCCTGTATCTTTTTCATGTTATTGCCGAAATCCAATGTCTGGTAGCACATGGACATTTGAAATATGCCTTGTGTGTCTAAGGCACTAGACTTTAAATTTTATTTAAACATAAATAGCCACATGTGCTTAGTGGATACTGTACTAGACAACGTAAGTTTTATCCCACTTTTTCTTAATACTCATCACTGCCTGACATCACCTGTTTAGTTAAATATTGTTTATAAGTAGAAAGGAGGCATTCTAAGAGCAAGAACATTATCTGTTTTATTCACTGCTCTATTTTTTTGGTGGGGGTGGTGCAGGAGATTGCACTCAGGGATGCTCAACCACTGAGCCGCATCCGCAGCCCTTTTTTTATATTTTTATTTAAAGACAGGGTCTCACTGAGTTGCTTAGCACCTCACCATTGCTGAGGTTGGCTTTGAACTTGCAATCGTCCTCCTGGGATTACAAGTGTGCACCACTGTGCCCAGTTATTCTCAATATCTACAGCAGTACCTGGCACATGCTTGGCATCTAATTAATGTTTGCCGAATGAATATGAGATGTTAATTCATAAAAAAAGCTGATGTGATATGTAGGTCCCCAGGTCACATCATAGACTATTCATATGACAGGTCCCTGGGAAGATGTTGCTCCTACTGATTTTTTTTCAGCCATCTTTTGATTACACTGTCTTTTACTGCTAGAATATGAATTGATTTCAGGCATTGGCATTTTAATGTGATTTGGTTTCCAAGATATTTTGGTTCTTGTGTCTAGTTGAAAATGAACCGTGAAAGGAAAGGGTTAAAAGAACCATGAAGGATCAAGTAAGAAGTTAGCAAAGATAATCAGCTTTAGCAGGGGCCTCCTATGGCAACGTGTGATGTTTGGTATATACTCTGCTGCCATCTTCTGTTCAGAAGTGAAAAAAAAATTGCAAGATCATATTTAAATTGATGTGCCATGGAAGGACAGAGTGGAAGCTAATCATTCAGAACAATGAAGATTCCCCTTGAGGCTTTAAATTTTATTTAGACATGGGTTATCTGCATGCTTATGTCAGTAGTACAGATCACTTGGATTCTGAGCAGGACACTTTGGTGTGACTGGAAACAGACAGGCAACAGTCATGACGCAGTGTGAAGCAATCCCTACCTTCTGGCAGTTAAAGGGAGCCTCCAACAGCCCCAGCAGAAACATGACCCAGAACAGCGAATTTAGCTAAATCAGAAGATAGAGGCAGGAGTGTGTCAGGTGAGGGCAAGGTAAGATGTGTGGTAGGGGGCTCCAAGCAGGACCACCACCATGCCCAGGAAAGTCCAGGAAGGCTTTCTGAAGTAGAGACATTGGAGTGGGACATTTATTGAGGTCTTTGGATGCCCCAGTGGCCACCCATGGATTGGTCAGCTGAGATGTCTGAGGCTCACCACCCTGATCAAATCTCATCTGGTGTGTGGCATTCAATTCTGGGCATTTGTGGCCAAAAGAGGCACGTTGGCATGAGGATATCCCAGAACATGACTGTGCATGTGAATCCCTTTGGGATCTTGCAGAGATGCTGATTTTGTGTGAGTGGATCTGGGTGACTGAGATTTCTAATAAGCTCCCAAGTGATGCCTTGAGAGAGGGGATGATGGTCAGAGAAGTCGATCCTCCAAAGATTATCTGGAGGATCCTGGGATGCTAACTCAGAGAAGCCAAAAAAAAGGTGAGATGGTGGGGTCATGGTACTTGATTTCCATCTTTGGAAAGGACCTGTCCTTATTCACCGTTGCCCCGGAGGGCAGATTTAGAAAACAGGGGTGGTGATGGAGAATTCTGAATCAACATGGGATGCACCTCCTTTGTGGAGGGGGACTCTCATAGAGTCTGGGAGGAAAATTATTCCAGGAGGACATCACTCATTTAATTTCAAGGAATAAGATAGGAAGTGTTCTGAAGCCAGGAATGTAAGATGTCTGTGGAAAAACGAAAACCAAACCAAGAAATTCACAATCAGCACACGACCTTAAATGTAATTAGGCGGCTTACAGAGGTGAAGTAAGCAATCACTCCTGATGGTAGAAGTTGGAGAAGAATGGAAAACACTTGGGGAAGAGACAAACATTCATCTTAAACCTCTAGGTCCTCCACATGCCCTGGTGGATGCTATGGGGTGATCTTGAGACCTAAAGGGAAGAGACAGAGGAGGCATAATATATTTTCAGCTAAGCCTATTCAGTATCTTAAAAACAGATTTGACATTTTGAAAATGTATTCATCGGCATCTGGACATTTAACATAATACATTTTCAAAGTAAAAGTCTGGGTTTCCAAAACATCTAATCTCTTACTGGTACTGGCTCAGCGGAATTGGGGGCTTCCATGAGGAAGGGAATATTTCAGTTATTTTGCAATAGGAACACACACCTTATTTTGGTAGGATCAATGCTGATCATTTGGTTGGGAATATTTACAAATATTTTTGAGGGACATTGCTGCACCCCTCTCATCTCTCTCTGAGTTGTGACTATTAATTCAGAAGATACCGGATGAGGGGCAATGGGGAACGAAGAAAAGACAAACAGACACACATAGAGAGAAAAAAATGGGGCCAGATGGGACATTGCTTTCTGATGGAGAAACAGTGACCCAGAGCTAGCTCAGCATGTTTATGATCTAGATTTCATGAATAGGTTATTTGCGGGAAAGTTCTGGCAAAACAGGCAATCTGAAGGATGTAGGACTGGTGAGACATTAAGGTCATTTTGCTTTGCTCAGAATTCTCTATCCTGGGAGTCGGTGTCTGAACTCAAGTCCTTGACTGATAAAACTCTGAACCTTTGCACAGTTTCCTCAGGCCATTGTTGTCATAGCAACCAGGCCATCTTGACCTACTCGAGAGAGTCAGGGGCCATGATTCAAATCATCGCTCTCCACAGGATGGATGGGTAACAGTAGTTACCCGGCAAATGTCATTAACGTCAATGATCCATCTGGCAATTTTAGGCATTACACTGTTTTGTTTTTCTTCCCTTCCAAACTAGATTTTCTAGACTAAATGATTCTGTTGTCTCCTATTGGGCTCTGTCTGTCTCTGTATGCAGAGTTGTGTTTTATTTCTAAATCTATGACTTTCCATTTGGTCTGGTCAATTATGGAGACATTGATTAGATGGTGCAGTGATGACTCAAGCTCAGTAATTAAGACACATACTGCTTATAGAGATGTCAGCTCACTGACAGGAATCAGAGCAAATGCAGAGAACTGATTCTGGCCAGGAGAAACCAGGGGATGGCCGTTTCACCCTGCATTGCCGGGTATTGCCCATGGCTCACGAGGCACAGGGAAAACCAGAGTGCCATTGTCCTCCTGCCACAAATGCTGCTAGGGCCCTAGGGAGCCTTTGCTTCAGTTCCAAAAGGGATGTGAGGATGTGTGCCTGCAGACAAGTTGGTAATTTCTCTTATATGTCTGGTGGCACCAGTAAGTCTCTTACTTGTGTGATAGTAGGAGCAAATGTGACTCCATTTTGTTTTATGACTTCATCCTGTAAAACAACCATGCCAAGTCGAAGAGTCATGACTGGGGCAAGATGTTCTTTTCCTTTTGCTATAGAAACCTTTAAGAACACAGAACTACCCAATGGGGCACTGGTTCTGTAACTATGGTAACAGGGCTCTGTTTCTGTAACTGGGGTGACTGGGCTAACTGTGATTGGTTAGGCTTCCCTCCGCTTGACTGCACTGTCCCGCTTCTGTAACCTGGCTTGCTTGCATTGGCTAGACCCCCCCCGAACATCCCTTTTGCGGTTTTCAGGCTTATAAGGAGTGCCCTTGCAATTGTTCGGGGCTGATCAGGGGAACAGCTTTATGTTCTGGTCAGCCGCCACCGGTGTGCTTCAATAAAGGCTTGATTCGATTATACGTGAGTGGTCTGGAAGTCAGTTTATGAAACCCTGGGACGAAGCTTTAACTATAACACTTGGATAAAATTTCCCAGGTTTATCACAGAATATTTTCACATAAGGATCTGTGTGTTGAGTTCATCATTGGTCCAAAGCAATCAGATTCTATGATGAGATATAGGCAGATCTTTGATCTGATTGTGTTGGTACCAGTTAGTATGGAAGGAGGCTGGAGTTTTGATTTGCATCAATTATTTAACTTTTCTCTCCACTGGAAACTACTTCCATAGAACATCCTGAACATGCAGCAAGATTTGCTGGGTTGCCTTTCCATTGTTTGTTTCTTTTCTTTTTTTTTCAGAATGTAAAATATATATATTTTTAGTTTTATTATTTCTTGCATAGTGACCTAAATGCTTGTTAGGCTTACCTCTTCAGATTCTTTTAAGTTAAGACCCAATATTTATTGGTCATCTTAGGGCAAACACTTTTCTAGATGGATCAGAGACATTGAGTGGAATTCCTGACATGATCGTATTTGCTGGAAATTATGTTCTGCTCCTTCCTTTTAATGAATGAAACAGAGGGTCAGATGAGTAAAGAGATTTGTCCAAAACTATTAGCTGCCAATCTTGGACTTGGAATTATTCAAAGACTCCTGGTGTGTTTGATTCTTAAGACTCCCTGTCTCTCAATTAGGACATGTGTTTTATATACCTTTCCTACTATTTGCTTACTTCTTCATTCTGATACCCAGTTCTCCCCTACTTCTGTCCATCCTTTGTGTACCCACAGGCTTTTTCTAATTTCTACAAAAGCTAGTCTATGCTCAAAGTATCATTGATCTTTGTTCCAATGCTGCCCAATAGAACTGTCTGTAATGATGGAAATGTTGTGTATATCTGCACTATCCAATATGGTAGCCACAAGCCACAGTGCACTATTGGGGAACTGCAATGTTCCCAGTGTAGCAGAAAGACTGAATTTAATTAAAAAATTTAAATAACTGCATTTGTCTACCATGTTGTAGATGGAACAGTAAATCTTATTTGGTTTTTTAGTTGAAAATGTGAGCACGTGTCAAGTTGGATGATTTGTCAGAGTTGGGCTGAACTCGAGCTTGTGTAGGTTTATTGTTTGCCTGCCTTGAACTTGCACACTTGTTGTCTCATTAGTATTCCTTAGTTCTCATCACAGTTTAATGGTTTGGAGATTTTGGTTCCTTACAGGTTCAGCGAAATGAGGACAAATCTACCACCTTGAAACTGGCTGATTTTGGCCTTGCAAAGCATGTGGTGAGACCTATATTTACTGTGTGTGGGACTCCGACTTATGTAGCTCCTGAAATTCTTTCTGAGAAAGGTAAGTGTTACACATTGCTCTGTGGGACTCCAGCTCTCCTACTAACAAATGTCTTATTTTTAGTATTTAGTATTTTTTAATATGGAGCAGTTAAAATCTCAGAGAATTGGAACTGAGGCTTGGACTCAGACTTTAATGGAAATATTTAGAACAGGCTTCCTTGACTAGGCAGAACTTTTTCCTCATCAGAGCTGCCCTTGTTACAGAGGACAGGTGTGTATGTGCGTGCGTGCGTATGTGTGTGTGTGTGTCTAGGCAGGACAGTAAGATGCAAGATGGTAGAGAATGTGAATCAAGCAAGGCCATTTTTCAGCTGACCCAAGGCTACCTCTAATGGGACAGAACTGGAAGAAATCTATAGTATTTGGTTTAAAAATTCCTTCATCAACCCTTACATTTAAAGGAAAAAGGGATCCCAGTTCAAACTCCATGAATATTTGTTACCTCTTTGCATATTGTGTGAGGGTGTAATGAACTGTTTTAGCAATATGCTCTGCAAAATATATAAAAGGGCTCTTCATATATGGATGACTGTTGAACTAGTGTGGCACTCTAGAAGAAGGGTTTGCCTCCTAGGTAAGATGGAAAGGTATGGTGGTAGGGAGAAGGGAGGGGTGGTTTCCTAGGAACAGAGGCACCAGGGAAACTTGGATGATACTATAACATGTACAAGGTTGGGTAGTAGAGTTATTGAGAAGATACCTCAGTAGACTTGAGAGAGGTACATTTGGTTGGGTAGACCAAATGAGTCTAGGTCACCGCAAACTGGAAGGTGTTTAAACTTGGAAAGTCCAGCAGAGTAGCCACTGGAATGTGCCTCTTATGGTAATTGGTTTAAAATTGGTTTTAAATGTGATTCATATAGTAACTGATTTAAATTGGACAGGAAAATACTAAGGGACATAGATATTTGAATGGAAACATTGAAGAACTGGATAAAAGCAAACAGACAACATGAACTTGTGGGGAAACCAAATATTGGTGGTGACATCAACTAAAACAGGTGTCGGAAGGAAAAGCTCTTTTGGGAAATTGAGGGATGAGCTGAGTTAAATTTTGAATACACTAACATTGTAGTGTGTTCAGTGACATTGTAGTGTGCTCAGCGTTGTATTGGGATGGATACATGGAACTATCCACTTGTCAAGGAGGGTGGGGCATGAGATGGGCATGTGGTTTTGAGACTCATGAAAATGGTGGCTGAACTGGGGAGACAGTGAGCCCCTCAGTGATGCCAGAGGACAGCAAAGCATGGATTCTTGAGGAAGGTCAAGCATTCTGGCATGAGAGAAAGAAGGAGGGGTTGGCAGAGGACTGGGCTGCCTGGAGGCAGGCAGAGGATCAGGAAAAGGCAGTGTTACAGAAACCAAGGGCAGACTGCAAGATGACGGGGAGGCCCAGCAGACCAGTCTCCACCAAGAGTAAAAGATGGTTGAGAACTGAACAGATGCCATCAAAACTGGCAAAAGTTATCATTAATGATTTAGGCGCTTAATATATTCTTATTTTTGGAGGAGGTACTGGGGATTGAACTCAGGGGCACTCAACCACTGAGCCACATCTGGAGCCCTATTTTGTATGTTATTTAGAGACAGGGTCTCACTTATTTGCTTAGTTCCTCGCTTTTGCTGAGGCTGGCTTTGAACTCTTCATCTTCCTGCCCAGCCTCCTGAGCCACTGGGATTACAGGCATGTGCCACCATGCCCAGTTCCTTAATATATCTTTTTTTTTTTTTTAAATTTTTTTAGTTGTAGATTGACACAAAAAAATTTATTTTTTAAATGTGGTGCTAAGGATTGAACCCAGTGTCTCACACATGTGTGACAAGTGCTGTACATTGAGCCACAACCCCAGCCCCTTAATATATTCTTAATATATACTCGTGTCTTGACAGACTTTCTCCAGGGCTTAATAATGAATATCTAACTTCCACATTAAAGCTTCCAAGTATTTTCCTTTTCTAAAGGAAAAAAAGTAAAAGTGTATATATTCCTGCTACAACTTTTGGGAGTTGTATAAAATATTATTTTGTGCATTTCATTTCTAGAAAGTTATTTTAAGCATATAATCAGATGTGTGTAAATATTTAATATGTAAGGATGTTCATCAGAAAATTCCTTACACTTGTCAAAATATTGGAAAATAATAGATTATAATATGTGGACAGCACTTATGAATCACGTTTATGAAGAGTATATTTTTATATTCTTCATAAGAAATTCTTACATAGGAAATGCCATGATATAATATTAGGTGAATGAGATATGGAATAACATATGATAAGTGCAATGCGATGTCTGATTTTATGTAAAAAAAAAAAGCATATGTGTGTGCACATGCTTGTATGCTTACTAATAATCATTAAAAAGGTCAATGTATTTTTTTTTAATAAGGGAGAAAGTAATGAATAGGAAATAGATGGCTAGAAGTAATTCCCATACTATTCTTGGTGTAGCTTAGGTTTTTAAATTTCCAATACAATGTGGACTTATGAATGATCTTACTGTGTGTAGCTAGAATATAGCTTGTGCCACATGTGACTTACCATTTAGAGTTTGACAACATCTTCATTGATCTATGTTCTGTTCACTGAGATGTGTCTATGTATCATTTAGTTGACTGTTATGACCTTATCAAACTTCTGTAAGTTTCCACACATTTGCTTTCAATTTCTGTGCTTATTTTCTCAAAGACTAGTCATAAAGGATCACAAAAGTGGCAGTGGTCCAAGGATCAGACTTTGAGGAACACTGGTGTGACTCCTTGTTTGAAGGGGTGGTTCCAAACCACGTGTTTGGAAGCAGCCCTTGCTTATTGAGAGCTGAGGACCTCTGTGACTTACAACTATTTAGAACTACAGTTCTCTGTCATTTGTTTCTTCACATTGGATCCCGTCTGGTCTAAGGTTGACTTGTGTGTCTGCCTTTGTTTGTGCAGGTTATGGGCTGGAGGTGGACATGTGGGCTGCCGGCGTGATCCTCTACATCCTCCTCTGTGGCTTCCCTCCCTTCCGCAGCCCGGAGAGGGACCAGGACGAGCTCTTTAACATCATCCAGCTCGGCCACTTCGAGTTCCTTGCTCCTTACTGGGACAATATCTCTGATGGTGAGATCAGGAGCTTCCATATACGGGAGAGGAGGGGATGTGGGGCTGGGATCTTCTCTAGGTTCTGACCTCAAAGGAGGTTTTCAGATAAATATGTGAGAAGACACACAGAAGGCCACCACAGTGCCTGGCATGGAGCTGGGCTGTCCACCTGTTGTGCCTTAATCTTTACTTGCTCAGTAGTTTCCTGAAGGTTTGTGAAGCACTCTGAAGACATGACTTGCTTTGAGAGTTAAAGAAAAAAATATCTATTAGTTGTGGTCACCAACTGATTTTCCTTAAGGCCATTAAAGAACCTCAAAACTGAAAAATATCAGAAACATAACTCTCATTTGGAAAGAGAAAGGCCATCTTATATCCAGAAGTACTTCCAACAGAGGAATTGAAGGTGCTTGATGTACATGTGAATAATTAAGGGTCTTGCAGGTGCACCAGGAGTATGGGGACTCTGTAAGGTAAGGGGTGTAGGTCTCCACTGCCTTTTAGTGAGCTGGATAATGTGTGGGTTTTCTCCCTTTGGGTCTTTAATTCTGTCTGATTCCAAATGGAATCTCTCCCCTTGTTTCTACTGATTTGTCTCTACTAGTTACCACCTTTATAAAATTGAGAACTGGATACTTGTGGGTTTGTGCGTCTTTGAGTCTTGGGCTTAGAAAGGAGAATAGGAGTGATGGCTTTGTTTTTTCAACTTGCTCTCAACATGCCCTCCAAGATTAGTTAATTGAACTGCCTCCATCCCCAGCATCTAACTCCTCCTGAAAGCTTCACTTTCCCCTTTAAATAAGGTAAGGAGAGGTGTGGCTTGCTGGAGGTGGAGTGAGGGTTTCACGGGAGCAAGGCATGGCAACTTGGGAACTGGAGTCCTATATAGCATGGTCCTTAGATTTGGGCGTAGGTAGTTCCTGTCCTGGTCCCCATTCCTATGAGGGCT
Organism: Marmota marmota marmota; assembly: GCF_001458135.2. Lineage (NCBI taxonomy): Eukaryota > Metazoa > Chordata > Mammalia > Rodentia > Sciuridae > Marmota > Marmota marmota. The sequence goes on from NW_026000241.1 coordinate 16,797,712, forward strand.
CTGCTTTGGTTATACCCTCTCCACAAAGTGAGGCGACTGTGCAGCCACGGGGATGTGCCCCCCAGAGCCCAGGTGCCTCTTCCCTGACCAATGGCCCAAGCCCACTTCAAGGTCTGAGAGGCTTCTTCTCTCAGCCTCTTCCTAATATGCCAAAGGGTGGCCCTGGAAGGCTGTTTGGAGGGTGTAGAGAGAGCTTGAGGTGGGGTGTCCAGTTGTCCACATACAATTGGACAAATGAGGTCACACTTTGTATGTCTACATACTTACGTAGATATGTATGCATCTCACTATCCTGATTTCAAATGCTCGGTTGTCATGAGTGGATAGAACAGTTCTAGAATGTCTCCATCTTCTGTTGGACCACAGTGTTCTTAGAATCCAAAAGCCTGCAAGCCAGCCCACGGTGCTAACATGAGAGTCTGAGAAGTCTCAATTTAAATTTGCCCTTTCAACCTCTGAGTCTCCTGAGGACTTTGAAGGAGTCATACTGGTCAGGGTGGGACTGGGGCACTTTGTGGGCAGAATTTGCAGAAGTTGAATTTAGTGGGTGGGATAGGAGACAACCGTGGCTCCTGTGCTCTAGAGGTGGCTGCACAGAGGGTTCGGAAAGACTGATTGGTGGCTGAACAGCTTATCTTGAGCAAGATCAAGATTTTAAACCTTTAAGAAAGATTTTTAAAAGTGTGTATTTTCTTCTCATGCTATTCCTCGAGTGGTTGGAAGAGCAGGCTCCATGGGCCAGGCTGGGAGATCCAGCAGGCCAGAGAGAAATACTTTGTCCTCCCCCTCTGCCACCTGACCTATCAGGTGTCACCACATCCCTCAGAAATCAGCCATGGTTGTGGGCAGGAAATGAAATTGATTTTTAATCTGTACTATTTATTATTTCATTTCTTCATACCTTTTTTCCTCCCAGTTTTGTCAATATGAAGATATATTTGTCAACTGAGGAATAGAGAGACCACATTTTATTTAAAAATGTGTTGGTCTGATTTAAAACATTTTTTGTTTCTTTTTTTATTTTATTGATTTTTTTTAAAAAAAGAAATAAATGATAGCGGAATGCATTACAATTCTTATTATGCATATACAGCACCATTTTTTGTATCTCTACATAGATATATATTTTGCAGCCTCTGTTCGTGTTCTTGTCCTGAGGGTACAGATGTTAGGGATGGGCCTGACCCTGAGGCTGTAGAGAGCTAACAGACATCCCATGTTAAACATGTTGTTCAACACAGTAGCCCTTGTCCACCCGTGGATAAATATAAATGTGGATTGCTTGAAAGTAAGTGAAATGAAAATTCAGTTCCTCAGTCTCCCTAGCTGTCTCCAGACACTAACATTTATGTGGGGGTTCTTATTTTATTCCTGGGGAGGAAAAAATTCAGAATCAGCTGGATTTACTCTGTATCCCTCTCTTTCTCTCACTCCCATAGCTGCCAAAGATCTGGTGAGCCGGTTGCTGGTGGTAGATCCCAAAAAGCGTTACACAGCCCACCAGGTTCTTCAGCATCCCTGGATTGAAACAGTTGGAAAGACCAGCACAGTGAACCTGCAAAAGGAGGTGTCCCCGAGCAGGGAGGGCCACGTCCGGAGCCAGCACAAGAGGGCTGCAGAGCAGGCGTCATAGTCATGGCTATGGGCATCTGTTCAGCCTCCGTTCTGCTCAAGAAAGGAGAAGATGAAAGTCTGAGGGAGAAGCAATGAAAGGACTTCTTCACATAACTGGGGAACCAGAAGGAGAGACTCAGTTTATTACAAAGCATATTAAAAAAAAACTAAATTAAATCTTAATGTTAAATGCTGTAACATATTTTTAGATTTGTATATTTAAAGTATTTAATACCTTTTTTTGGGGGGTAAGCATTATTGTCAGTGTGGGATTTTGGTAATTATGATGTGTTTGCTTCCTCCTTGTGATCAAGTTCATGGTGTACTACAAGAGTGGTGCTTACTAGTGTCTAAACTCCCCCGTGAAATTAATAAAGTGAATCATGGTCTTTCTGTGTCAATAAAATGTGCTCTGAATACCAGAAGTGGATCTGTATTCTAATTGCTTCTTAATGCTGGTGACGAGAGTCAGGGGATTATAGTCCAACTCCTGAAGCCAGTGTGACTACATATAAATGTGTTGGACACTTGATAAATAGACAGGAACTGTTTATACTTAAGATGTGTCAACCTAGTTCCCTAGCATGGTAGTGGGACCTGAAATCAGATCTGGTGCAGTCTGAAAAATAGAAAGAAGAAATCATTCAATCATTCTTGCTCCTACAATACCTACTTATACTGTTTTTCTGCCTAATTATCTCTGAGTCTATGTCACTGTTACCTGAAGTCAGGCACTCATGCTGTGACAATGTTTCAACTCACAAGGAAGCCATTTAGTTCATTAGGATGGCAGAAGTGCAGTGAATGGATTCCACAGAGGCTTGAAGGAGTCTGAGGTGGGGCACATTCCCACCTGCAGGGTGTTCATACAGAGGACACAGAGCACATGTTCAGATGACTCTGGGGGTGTGTGTGACCAAACATTCTAGTATTGGTCAAATTGACCTTTCCAGGTCATGTGTAACCTGGTCAGTAGGCCTCAGACTCAGAAGTGTGGGCTTCTCACTTCTCCCTACCTTTCCTGTGACTATTGGGGTCATCTGGGTAGAGGACTATTAGGAAAACAGCACTAGAGAGTTTAACTAGTTAAATTGCTTAAACAGGTGTTAGAAAATGGAGAACTCACAAAGGAGGCTCTGCAATAATTTAGAGAGAGTAGCTGCAGGAAGTAGTTTCCATTCCTAGGTAGAGGACCAAGGGAAGGGTTGGGGTGATTAGATCCTAGAAGCTCAGAGTAGAAACTCCTTGTAGGGGATGCTGGAGGGTGCCAACCAGGTCTTCCTTCAAAAGGAAGGGAATAGGCTGCTTGGGTGCTCCTTCTGACAGACCTCAGCTGTTAGACCTCTAAAGGAACCCTCTTAGCTAGGAAGAGTTAGCCCACGGACCTCACCTGGGGCAGGCCATATCCAATGACTAGTCCATGTAATGAATGAAGGCTCAGCACCTTTGCCTGTGGGGGCCATGCTGAAGGGCCATCCAGCTTCTGAGCTCCCTGTGGGGTTTGGCCTAGCCTTGGCTGAAACTGCATCACAGTCTAATTTCTCTCTTTCTTAGTCCTGCTTCTTTCCTCTTTCTCCCAGGGGTGATGATTCTGAGATGCCCTATAAGTCTTTGCTATGTAAATCTGGACCAGAATTTTGGCTTCCCAAACTTGTGACACCTAGTAGAAACCTGAAATTGCCCCAACAGGAACCAGCTGGTGCTTTAACCTCAGGAGCTTGGAGAAGGGGCCCTGAGCAGGCTGTTCAATAGTACTCATTCTCAAAATTTGAAGGAGGCAGTGCTGGATTCCATTGCTACTGGAACATATTTTGATAAAGGTGTTAGTGACCTCCATATCATTAAATCCCAAACAATTTTCCAATCCTCATATTATTATCATTTGATCCTATTGACTGCTTTCTCTAAAGTCATTTCTCCTGTTGATATCCGAATTGCCACATTTTCTTGATTTTCCTCCTATATCCTTGTCTGCTTCTTTGGTCCTCCTGTATAGCTGCAGTCTTCTTCCAGTGACTAAAAGTTATAGTCCCATTCTTAGCCACTGGGGAAATGCATATTAAAATCACAGTGAAATATCACTCTATGCCCCTCAGAATGGCTAAAATTAAATGGCTAAAATGAAAAGATTGACTACAAAACTATTAATGAGAATGTGAAAGAACTGGAACTGTTGTCATTGCAGGTGGGAACATAAAATGGTACACCCACTTTGGAAGACAGATTGGCAGTTCCCTTAAAGATTAAACATAAACCCACCATATGACTTAACCATTTACTACTAGGTATTTACCTATGAGAAATAATAGATACATCCTACAAAGACTTCACAATATTCACAGATGCTTTTTTGTGGTAACCTGAAATTCAAAATAGCCAGAATGCCCATAAATTGTTGAATGGGTAGACAAATTGTGGTATATTCATAGAATAAGTAATGTTTAGCCATAAAGAAAGTAATGAACTTTTGACACATGAATGACATGAATTGACCTCCAAATAATTAGGTTGAATAAAAGAAGTAAGATTAAAAAAAGTATATGGCATTTGGATTATTCCATTTAAATACTTACCACTCTGGATTACTGGACTATATATGGATTATTATTGGATTATTCCACTTACACGCAAACTATAGTGACAGAAGGCAGATCATGGGTTACCTGGGGACAGAGATGGAGAGAAGAAGAAAAGAGAAATTGCAAAATAACAACAAGTAACTTTGGGGATGGTGGATATGTTCATTATCTTGAGTGTAAATAATGGATTCATGGGTGAATGTATGTCAAAACTTATCAAATTGTATACTTTTGATATGTGCAGTTTATTTTTGGTCTATTATACCTCAATAAAGGTCTATTATACCTTGCAGTTCCTCAAAGTCCATCCCAGACCCTCTTCTCCTTTTACCCTATAATCTCTCCCTTGGAAGCTTTGTCCATACTCACAATCTATTCGCAGATGATCCTTGTCTTTCCTACCCTACTGATGTCTCCATTCAAGGCCACTCCTATAAGTTCTAGACCCATTTGCCCAACTGCTTCCATGACATCCATGTGCAGGCATTAGTTCCTCTGAGGCAGAAGGCATAGTCATCAGCCCTCAGCCTATTCTCCATTGGTCCCTATCTCAGGGAATGGTGCTGCTGAGCAGGTTCAAAACACCAATATCACTCTTGAATCCAGCCCATTCCACTGATTTTTCTTTCTCAACATTTCTTGAGTATTTGTCAGATTTTTTTTTTTTTGCTGCTGTGACCAAAAGACCTTACAAAAACAATTTTATAGGAGGAAAAGTTTATTTGGGGTTTACAAGTTTCAGAGGTCTCAGTCCATAGATGGCTGGCTGCATTGTTCTTGGAAAAAGGGTTGTGTTAGAACATCATGGCGGAAGGGCATGGAGGAGGAAAACAACTCAGGACCTGACAACCAGAAAATAAAGAGAGTAACTGAGCTCATCTCACTGGGGACAATATATATATACCTTGAAAGCACACTCCCAGGGACCCACCTCCTCCAACCACCCTCTACCTTCCTACAGTTACCACCAGCTAATCTATTAATGTACTAATTAGGTTAAGGCTTTCATAACCCCATCATTTCACCTCTAAACGTTCTTGCATTTTCTCTCACACGGACTTTTGAGGGACACCTCATATCTAAACCATAACACCACTTAACTTTCTTATTTTCTATCCTTCTGAGCATGAAGGCAATTTCTCACAGATTCCTTGTTTATTAAAAACGTGCTATATTTACCCTCCTGTATGGATCCTTTGTGCTCTTTGAGAAAGTTTTTCCTTGGAGAGAGAAAATCTTCTACTTGACCAGATATTGCCAACCTGCTTTTGAACTAACTTATCTCCCTGAGAAGAGCAATGAAAATTTTCTCTTTTTAAAAATTATTTAAATGTTAATATCTGGACATAATTGAGAAGGAGCAACACAGAAGCTATGTTCTAAACTTTGACAATTGTGTGGCACTTTAGAGCTCTTGGGATAAATTCCTACGTGTAATGTGTAATTCATTCCCATCTCAGAACAACTGCACCACAAAGTATGACTCTCAGTCTCAATTTAAAGAGACTGAGGTTCGCAGACATGACATGACCTGTCCATCATCACTTGGTTTACCAAAATGCCAGCTCCTGGTGCAGAGTTGCACCAAGCCTTCAGTTCCTAGCTCCTCCTTTTTTTCTCATCTTGCAAGGCTCAATCTCAAATGTCTGTGAATATCAAAAAGTCTTCTTCCTGCAACAGATGTGTTTATCTGGAGACTTGTTTAGTACCCATCCTTTCACTTTACAAGGACCAGGGTTGTGTTAGAAACTAATGGCTAGTACTGTGGATCTTGAGGCATCTCATGTGACCCACTCACCTGAAAATTGGTTGGGAGTTGATGGTGGATCTCAAGGAAGTTTAGGGGCTATAATTTATCCTTCCAGAAGAGACACTTCTAGTGAAGAAGCCCCTCCTGGTGATGATGTCAAGTGACTTGTGTTCTTTCCTTGGGGCTTTGCTCCAGCTCCTCTTGAGTTGGGCAGCAATGAAGCAATTGCTTTGTATTCCTTACCTGCTTCAGTTATCAGAGGTGCTTCTGCCTTTCTTCCTCTGAAAACGCAAGATGCTGGTATGGATGCTGTGGTTGCCCAATAGATCCCCAAAGAACCTGATCTCCTCCTGTCTATGCCCTTGGCTGGATTGAGTCTGGGACAGCTCATATACAATTACTGGTCACAGAGACCCAGTCCCCTTGCTGCAACTCAGGATGTTTCTGCAGGGCCACTCTATCTTCCTGTGGGATCAGATGAAGCCTGTGCTCACCTGTACCACAGTTAACTTCTTCCTTCCAATTCTATGCATTTGCACCCTTTTCCCCAGCAGATGGTGATATTGAGAATAGTTCTCAGTAGCTTTCCTGCACACAGATCTCCCAGTATCTGCTTCCCACGAAAGCCACCTTGTGAATTTCTCTTCCAGGATTCCAGTTAGTATGAGCAAGTTGTTGCTGCCCTTGGGGGTCCATCTCTAGCCCCTCTTGTTTGGGCCCTCCCCTACCTAGAATGGATCTGCCTAATGCTTGGCTTCCCAGGGTAAGATTAATCCCAGGGCAAAGAATGGCTCTGATTCTAGAGCTCTCTGTGTGAATGAACCCTAGGACCCCTGAGGTAGCTCATACTGGGTCATATAATGCAAGGCACCAGCAAAGTCAGAGAGGGGGTGCAGAATTACTAATGGTTTCCTTTAGTTTTCAAAGGGGGAGATCAGAAGCAGGTCTAGTGTGTCCGCTAGACAAGCCAGGACTGTGAGAATCACTGGGACCCATCTCTGTGGCCCTCCATGGGACCTTCCATGGGGAATGGAGGAGAGCAGAGGAAGGATCATGCATCCAGAACCGGGTGCTGGAAGCTAAGCCCACATGGACAATTTTGGGGCTATGATGTTCCCCTAAGGAGACCTGGAAACGAGGAGGGATAGTTTGTTTGGGAGACAATCCCAAGAAGTGAGTCCAGGAAGAAAGGAGAACCAAGCAAAGATGAATTCACCTGTGAGGACTGTGGTGGATGACTGAGACTTACTTTTACTGGGCAAGAGAGCTGGACTTTTTTGTACCAACCTTTGTCCTCTGTTGTTTGAAGGATTCTTCTGGTCTATTAACTCCATGCCACTTCTAGCCTGTTTTGAGCCAAGCAGGCTTCCTTAGCCAGAGGAAATCTTCTGGAAGAGAGTTATAGGGAGCTGTGGGCACCTGCGGTGACTTTCTGCAGGTAAGCTATGGGGTGGCTGATGGTGTATTGTAGGGTGTTTCTATACATAGGTAACCTGGGATTCAGGATTTCCAGGATTCTTGGGAAGAGGAACAATACATCGTTGGCATGAGTTTGGGGAAAATATGAGTAGTACTTTTTGTATTAGTACTGAGATTTTCCTTTAGTGGTTGTAAACAGAGTCATGGGGTAGAGCAGAGGTACTGTAAAAATTACAAAGATGACAAAACAAAGACAAAACCAAAAACTGGATAAATTCAGTCTGGGGAGATTTAATGATTCTTATGAATTCACGGAGTTGCAATGAGGGTTGTGGCATTTGGGGCTTGTTTCTGGATGTGCTGATAAGTTATCCTTTTACTGGGATTGTCATTTATTGGGTCGGCAGCTTATTTTAATAGATGTGTGGAGTCAAAGGCATACAGGCTCTCTGGAGGTGAACTGTTTTGGTGAGAGTCCCCACCCCCTTTGGTATCAGGGATTGAACTCAGGGGCTCTCAACCACTGAATCACATCCCCAACCCTATTTTGCATTTTATTTAGAGACAGGGTGTCCCTGAGTGGCTTAGCAACTTGCCATTGCTGAGGCAGGCTTTGAACTTATGATCCTCCTATCTCAGACTCCTGAGCTGCTAGGATTACAGGCCTGTGCCATCAAGCCTGACTGGTGAGAGCTTTTGAATGGCCCAGAGAGTCTGGCCCTGAGGTTTCTGTCCAGATGTTCTTTGGATACTGATTTTAGAAATCTTGGAAAAAGCATGCTTCTATTTCTTGTAATCCATCAAGGAAGAGAAGTTTTATTCTCTGCGTTGGGAAATGAAGATAGAATTGATAAAGATCAGACTTTTATAGAGGATGGATAGGTAGGAGGAAGTTGGGTTGGGCACTTTGTTGGAGAGGGAGAGGTATCTGGCAAACTGAACCAGTCACGGGCACTGACAGAAGAGAATTTAGCCATCTCAGTAAATCAGCAGAATATGAGGACCTTCTATGAATTGTTAAGGGTGGTGTGCCATGGACATTTGGTAGTAAAGGAAGAATCTTGGTCTTAGTTCAGTTTTTGGAGTCCACAGCCCACTCTCTCAAAATTATTTTTTTTTCTTAAATACCTGCTCACTTGCCCCTGGGTTGGATTTCTTCCTCTATTATAGATTGACTGTATTAGTTAGCTCTTGCTGTATAACAAAACAAACTCAATGGTTTGAAACAACAATTTGTTATTTCTCACAGCCCTGTAGGATAGGAATGTGGATTGGATTCAGGAACTAGGCTGTGCTCTGCCATTGTTTCCTGGAATAGGTGAAATGGCTGGACTCATTCCCCATGGTTGCTCCCTTTCCTGGACTTGATAACATGGTGGAGGAAGTATTCCCAGCATGAGATTGGTAGCTTCAAGTTTTCCTGAAGCTCAGCACTAGAACTGGAAACATCACCTGCTCTTACCTCTATTTGCTGAAACAATTCTCGAAGCCAGCTCAGACTCAAGAGGAAACAAGAACTATCTCTTTGTGGGAGGAGCTACAAAGAATCTATGACCATGTTTGCTTTCTACCACATCCACCTTGCCTGAGGTGGATTAGCCGTACTTCTTACTAGCCTACTCACCTTTCTAAACTTGAATTTTTGCCTCAATACTTGTGGTAAAGGGGTAGAGATATCCAGGTTCCTTTCTCTGTATTTAGGAAAAATTCACTCATATATCATCTCTTTACTCAGAAAATATATTTTAATGTTCCTCATGAACCAGAGTGTGCCAGGCCCTAAGAATACAACAGTGTGTATGGCAATAGCATCTACCATCAAGAAGCTCAGTCTTGGCTTGAGCAGACCCTTAAACTGACAAATAAATACAATGTATTGAATGAAGGGAGGAAGATGTATACAGTGTTTTACATATATTATAATTAATAGTGGTTGTTTAAGAGCACTTAGGAGGCAATGCGCTAGGTCTTTGAAATTTTCTCAGCCATTTTACAAACAACCTCATGGTACAGGGATTATTATTCTACTCCAGCATCTCTTCTCTGAAGGACTGTAGCTAGAGGTGTTTTTTTTTTTTTTAGTTGGACACAATACCTTTATTTATTTATTTTTATGTGGTGCTGAGGATTGAACCCAGGGCCTCGCATGTGTCAGGCAGGCACTCTACCGCTGAGCTACAACCCCAGCCCCTAGAGTTTTTGTTTTTTAAAACTAAAATTTAATCATGTCATCTTCTGCTTTAACATGGCTTCCCATTACGTTTAGAATATAACCAAACTCGCTGTGGCCTAAGAGAGCTGAATGTTCTGGCTCTTTCTACCATGGTGATTCCATCTCCAACCCTCTTCCCATTGCTAGCCCTGCTGCGGTCACACAGACACGTCTGTGGCTTCGCCACCTTTGGAGGCCTTGGTACGGGTTGTTCTCTCTCTAGAATGACTTTCCTCTAGTTTATTTATTTATTTATTTTTGGTGCTGGGGATTGAACCCAGGGCCTTGATCATGCAAGGCAAGCACTCTACCAACTGAACTATATATCTCCAGCCCTTCTCTAGCTTTTTGAAGTCTCAGCTCATGTTACCTCTGTGGAGAAGTCATCTTCTTTAGGTACTCTCCCATCTCCTTATTTCATTCCCTCTGTGTGTTCCTTGCTGTTGGAAATGATCTTGCTTGTTTTTTTCTACGTGTCTGTTGCCCTACCTCCCACTAGAATGTAATCTCCACGAGGGCAGGAATTTTTCCTTTTGTTCCTTCTGTATCACCAATGTCTACAACAGTGCCTAGAAAAATTTAGGTGCACAATAATATTTCTCATATGCATGAAGCAATCCTCTATTTACTAATGAGGCTTCAAGTCACACAGGTTGAACACAGCAGAGATGATATCTCAACCCATGATTACCAAAGGCCATGGATTTTTCCCACCATACCATCCTGCTTAGGGAACTTGGAAAAGCCCTTCTCTCCCTTTGTCTTCATACTGATCCCAAGTTTTATGACCTTGCTGTTGTCCCAGTGTAGATTGCCATGGTCATCCCACTATGGCAGATACTAATGGCTGAGTTGCTATGAGTCAGTATGTCCATTTCTGGTGTAAATTTAGAGAATGAATACTTTTTTCATATTTTTGCATTTCTTCAACTGGAGTGCATTGAAAAGTTCTTAACATCCTTTCCTTTTTCCCTTGAAAACTCTTGTTAAACCTTGGGCATTGCTTACAGTGATGGTATGCTAGAATCTGGGAGTTGCAGTAAAAGCTTTGTTATTGTTTTTCCAGAAAGCAGTGGTATTTGGGATAAATAGTGGAAATTTCTCACTTTCTTTTAGGTTGTATTCTTTCTGCTTTACACAGATATTGTACAGAGTCGCATCAGACATTTATGTTGTTGTTAATGGTATATTGTTTTTCTCCTTGTCTATCTTCCTGATAGAATTGTGGAATCGAATAATATCAGAACATAAAGATCCATCTAGATTTGTTCCAACAAGTTTCATATCACTGAATATCCTTGGAGAAGAAAATTTGACCTTAGGACAAATTACATTGAGAAATTCAGCTGCTATTATAAGAATCATTCAGCACAGAGAAAATGATGTGTCTTCTATTGTGGTACCCGTGTAATTTATGTCAACAGAAAGCCAATAACTTCATCATGATCAGAAAGTAAATTTCACTTGAGAGATCTTGGTCTCTCCTGATAGACGAGAACATGCTGAAAATGTTCTTTGCTCCAACTTCCCAAATGAACTTTGTTTGGTGGAGGTGGGGAGAGGGGAAGACTGATGGATCACCGATGAATCTAATTTTCTGTCAGCCGTCACCAAAGGTTCTTGGTCATTTGACAGCAAGAGATTTTTGCAGAAGCATTGCAGGGGTAATGCTGGAAAAAGAAAGTATGATTTTAATAGGCATTCCTCCTGAAACTAGGATGTCATTTTATAAATTGATGGATTTCTCCAGCAGGTGTAGATTCATCTAATCCTAATGTAAGTTGCCTAATTAACATTTTGACCTTGGTTTCTTTCTCTGGATATAGCAGGTATAAATATTAGTCTGAAGCCACAGGGGTGAAAGAGTTATTGCATAATTTTTTTTTTTATCAATTTAATTTTGTTTTGACTTTGTAACCCCATCCTGCTTGTAGGTGGGTGGTGATCTCAGCTGTCAGTTCGCATTGGAGGTTTTTTGTGAAGTGCTAAGTCATGGGCTGCATCTTTCAGTCATCAGTCCCCAAGGGCTTCCTGTTGACACACCATTATCTCAGCCTAGTGGCTCCCTGCTGCTTCCTTGTCACTCTAGGGCCGGAGAATCTTCTGTACAACTGCCTGGAGGCCTGTCTCCACCATCACACTAATTATTCCTCCTCAGGTCCTGACTCTTCTCTGGGTCTTCATTAGTATCACTGAAGCTCGTAGAATTTATTCAAGTTCTCTCTCCATTTCCTGGAGCCAGGAAGACTCTCTTTGTTTAGGTCCCGGGAGAACCCTTTCTTTTTCTCTCTGTACATTCTTTTCTCTCTTTCTAAACTCTCCACACATCTCCCCAAACTCCCCTGGACAGTGCTGGGATTAAAGTGAGGTCAGTGAGGTACCTTCCTCAGCCACTGCATTTAAGGATGTGCCTTAAAAATCAAGGACTTTTTTTAAAAAAAAATTATTTTGTTTTTTAAAACTCTTGCATGAAAATACGATTTACCTTTATTACTGAGTGTTTTGGAGACTCCTTGAATTTTGAAGGCAAGAAGAGTGCCTCCTGCTAATTTCAGCTGTGGATTCTGGAAACACAGTTGATTCTGTGCCTCATACCTCTTTTCTCTTTTGCTATGTACTCTGAGAACTACCTTGGAGGAGGAGAAGGAGGGGGGAAATTCAGGGAGGGCAAACCATAAGTTACCATATCCAGACCTTATCTAGCCACCAATAAAATTAAGAGGCTTGGAGTCCATCTCAAAGGTTTATGACAGCTATCACATCCGGGTTCCTACTCCCTGTGGAAAGGAGGAGGCTGTCGTTGGTGTCTGAGATGGATATTATTGTGGAAGACACTTGTTCTCTTGTCCACCTCAATCAGCAACAGCAATTAAAATTGTTTTTCAGCTCAGATTCATGGTTATGGAGATGTAGCCCAAGGACAAAGTCTGTACTAGAAAAATCACAACAGAAATGATCCTGGCCCGTGAGCCACTGGGCATCTTAGTTTCATTGATCCTCATTCCTCTGAGGCTCAACTCCTCATTTTCTGGTTGTGGCCCCGGGTTGCTCTGCAGTTTTGCACTCATTGAGTAACAAAGCCAATAGCACTTTTTTTTCCCCCCCACAACAGCCTCCCTGTCCCAAAATGATCATCAGTGAAGTTTGATTCTATTTTCTTAAAAGGTGAGAAGTGCCCGCAGAGCACTGTTATTTTAGGAGGGGAGCAAAGTCTTCAAAACTGAGGGTGATTCCTTTAATTCTGTTCCTCTCTTAAAACTTCCCCTCATGGGTTAAAAAAAAATCATCAGGGAAACAATCTGAGGTTGTGGGGTCAGTGGAGCTGCTCCCCTTCCTGGAATCAGAGGGGCCTGCGCCTTTGTACCTGCCAGGTCCAAGCTGCCTGGTCTGGCTCTTTCAGCCCTCATAAAACTCCTTCAAGGGATGAGCATCATTTTTTTCTTTGCTTTGTCTGTGCTTTTGAAAATAAACGGAAGCACGGCGGGACATTCTGTGCCATGTCTGCTGCTCCTCAGTTTCCCTTGGAAAATCTCCTGCACAGGTCGACCTTCTCTTTCCTTTCCTGCACTGCAGAGGGATTGGTGGCTGCTTTCCCTTGGTTTATTTTCCCAGGTGGTGCTCTCCTTGCTAGTTTACACCCCCCTCAAATAGAGCAGACCCTGCAGCCCTGTCTCCCCCCCCCACACACACACCAACTCTACACTCAAACTCTCACTCGTC
>NW_026000241.1:16811030-16838394 GCF_001458135.2 Marmota marmota marmota
CCCCCCCCGCCCCACGCTTCCCCTTACTCCTCCTTAGCTCTTTTTTCTTAGGGCATTTTCCTAACTCCTGTCCTTACTTGTTATGGTTTGGATGTGAGGTGTTCCCCCAAAAGCTCACTGGTGAGACAACGGGATAAGGTTCAGAGGAGAAATGATTGGGTTGTGAGAGCCTTAACCCAATCAATGAGTTAATTCCCTGATCGAATTAATTGATAAGAGGAGGGATTGGGCATTGGAGGCGTGGCTTTGGGATATCTATTTGTATTTGGTGAGTGGAGTCTCTCTGCTCTGCAGCTTGCAGATCATCAAGGGAGCTGCTTCCCTCTGCCTTGATGTTCAGCCTCACCTTCAGCCCCAAGGAATGGGAATCTGCTATTGATGGAGACCTCAGAAACTATGAGCCCCTTAACAAAACTTTTCTCCCCTACAGTTGTGCTGGTTGGGTCCTTTAGTCACAGCAGCAAAAAAGCTGACTAAAACAATATGTACTGTATCTTCGTGGAGAATCATAAAGTTACCAGGATGATGACCGGCACAAACCCCTTGGATAGAAAGGGGACTTACAGAAAGGCCATGGGGGACGTTTGGAAAAGGTCCTCCAGAGACCTAGAAGGTCACCCCCACAGACTCCCAGCCACCTGGAGGAGGTCTCAGTGAGCCCTCAGGGAGCTCTCTCCCTTTTCTCCTCTGCAAATCTGGGGGCGGCTTTCCTTCAATTTATGGGTGTCATAGAACCCACTCCATCTCCCAATTCTTCATTGTCTTACAACTTGTTGCCTCAAAGCTAACTGGCTCAGTCTTTTACGGTTCTGTTTCCAAATCCTGGGGAAAGAAATTTTGATTGGCTCCATCTGAGTCAGGTATCCTATCCACCTCTAGTAGAATCAGCTATGTGTGATGGTGGTGCCAGGTCCCACGGAACACAGTGCTGCTCTTTCAGGGAAGAGTGAGTTTCGCAGAGGATGATTTGAAGCAGGCAGGAAATGATTGGTATCTGTAGTGCCATCCTTACGTGCTACTCTGCTTTACGTCCACTGGGGGCACACCTCTGGTAAGCTTCTCTTTCAAAGAAACATGGTCCTCACTGATAGTCTGCCTCCCTGATCCTCTATTTTCGGTTCCAATGCTGATATCTTGCTTAGAGAGACCTTCCCCAAACTAAGACGAAATATTAAATAATTATCTGATGTGTATCATCAATATTAAACATTTAAACAGTTCATAGTCTACCCATTTAGAATTTATTTTGGTTCAAGACATTAAGTAGGGAGTCCACCTTCAATTGTTCCTCCTAGATGATTAACCAGTTGTCAACCCTATTTATTTATTTATTTTAGTATCAAAATTAAGGATATTTCACTTATTATTTATATGACATTTTCTTATACATTAAGTCTAAAACCTTACTCTCTGTCATTAATTTGTTAATCCACATGCCAGAACCAAATGTACATACTTGGTACCAGGGAACCCAGAGCTTCTTAAATGCTAATTACATGTTCTACCATGGCACTACATCCCCAGCCGAAAACAAAATATTTTAATTGCTATGGGCTGCCTCTTTTAACTTGTGGAGTCCTTTGAAACATTCTGTGATTATTCTGATTGCTTATCCTCATATAAGACTGGTCTCTTGCATAATATTGGTAACTGGGTTAGATCTTGTGTGAATTATTGGAAGTCATTTTCTCCATAGATGGAGGCCTCCTCCCATTAGAATTTCATATTTATTTGAGTCTTTCCCCATCTATGTCCACTTCTGCAGCCCAGAACTTCGGGGATTGAGATTACCTCACTGCTCAGCCCAGCCACCCATGGCAGGAGCCATTCTTAGCAGGATCCATGTAGCATCAGGCTTGCTTTCCAATGCACACTGCAGAGATGAGATCTGAGGCGAGGTGAAATCCATTCCATCAGAACTTTGTAGCAGGCTATGGTGCCCCACCTGTAGGAATTTTTCTGTTGATTTGCAACACCACCTACCCTATCTCTTGCCACTTTGGCTGAGAGCTGGGGTAAAAGTCAGTTTCTTTTTTTTTTTCTTTCTTTCTTTCTTTTTTTTTTTTAGAGAGAGAGAGAGAGAGAGAGAGAGAGAGAGAATTTTTAATATTTATTTTTTAGTTTTCGGCAGATACAACATCTTTGTGTGTATGTGGTGCTGAGGATCCAACCCGGGCCGATTGAACCCGCATGCCAGGTGAGCACGCTACCGCTTGAGCCACATTCCCAGCCCAAGTCAGTTTCTTTTGATCTCTACTTAATTTCCAGCTGGGCCCTTCTTAGAAGTCTGTTCAGCTGGTGGTGAAAAGGCTAGCATTCCTTCTAGGGTACCCTTTGTCTCTACTCTTTCAATTTTTATGTTTTAGGCACATGGTTGCTACCTTTCTCTGGTTTCCTGTTATGAAAACTGATATGATTTAGAATTTGTAGGCCTAAGTTCCTTTAGATTTCAGAAATGGGAGAAGAGAATAAAATGCATGGGCTTAATTTAGCAATTAGGTTGGAATTTCTGACTTTTTTTTTAAATAGAGAAATGGGAATATGAGCAATTTCCTAAAAAGGGGTGCTTCTGAAATGCGGGTTTGTGATTGATTGTATTATTTGTCCACAACTGCTCCTTCCCTCCTGCCCTTGTCCTGGATTCCCGGAGCTTCTGTGTAAGGACTAGACCTCCCTGTCCTATGATGTTGGCCAAGAGACTTGCCTGAGCCAATGGAATATGAACAGGTTATGATGTGAATAGAGGCTTTAAATATGTTTGCCTCTTTAGCTTGGCCACTTGTGTTTCTGCCATCTGCCACAAAGAGCATGCCCTGAGAAGCTCCAGTGAGAGGCACTAGGAACAGTCTTGAACTTGGCCTAACGCTGAAGCAGAGTGGACCTACTGACCTGCACAACTGTAAGAGATCAACAAATGTTTGTTATTGTAAGTTGTTGAAACTTTTGTTTTGTTTTGTTTTTATGAAGCATACCATTATCACAGCTAAAACCTGACCAATAGTGAGTCATGTGTGGACTCCTTTTAAGGGAAGACAATTCTAGTAAATCCTTAATATTGGCATTCATTCATTTAACAAATAACACACACACACACACACACACACAGGGGGGGGGAGAGAAATTAGAAGGAATTAAATCACTTATATAATGTAATAACATTCCAAAAAACATTAAGTATATATTTACTGTCCTTGTAATTCATTCATTGTCTTTTTCTCTCTCTCTTTCAGTACTGGGTATTGAACCCAGGGGCACTTTCCCCTGAGCAACATCCTAGCCCTTTTTTATTTTTATTTTTTTTAGAACAGGTCTCACTAAGTTGCTGAGGTTGACCTCAAACTTGCCATCCTCCTGACTCAGTCTCCCAAGTTTCTGGGATTATAGGTGTGAGCCCCACTGTGCCTTGTCCTTGTAATTAATTCTTAACCACACATTCAAAACAAAATTAAAATTAAATTCAAATAACACTTTATTGATAATCTGTATGAGCTTAATGGAATGAATGATATTTTGCTCTCATCCAATTGTCTTTTGCACTGAAAATAGGCTCTTGACTTTTCTGTCTTGGGTTCTTTTGTGTTAGAGATGCTTGTACCTTTTTTAAACCCTGCATAACTCAATTCTCATCACTTGTCCATGATCACCATGAGCATGTAGCTGAATCCTTTGGTTTTGGGGTATAAATACCTTTTTAAGGAGTTAGTTCACCTCTTTTCAGTTTCATTAACCTGTAACAACGAAAATAATGGCTTCTGACATAACCTCCCAACATTATCCTAACCATGCAGCATAAAAGCTTGGAATCTGATTTGATGATTTTTCTTTCCTATCAGTTTGGTAACCTGGTAACCTTTTTAGATTATCCTAAAAAAATGGAAACACCCACAAACAACTCACAAACCTTGGAGGGAATTTCAAATCATCAGCATACTCCTTCAGTTTGGGACCTGTTCCCTTAAAGCACCTTTTGTTGATGGTGGAGAAAGGAAGGACAAACAGGCTTTTCAAGGCTGGGCAGCAGGTGGTGCTCTTGGCATTTGGAATTACGGGAGCCTTCAGTGCTGCCTGCGTGGATCTGTTCTGACATAAATTTGCTGGTGTTGCATTGCAGTGGGTTTGTTGCTTTTTAATCTTGTAAAAATACCCTCTTTATTATGATATTATGTGAACTGGGTCAGCCATGCCTAACCCAGCCAGGTGACTTGGCTGCCCTTTTGGTCCTTGGGCTACATTCTATTGTTTTTTTTCCCTAGGCTGCAAAGCAATGCTGGCCCCAGCTTGGTAGCTGATGGTTTGCTGGGGAGACCTTGGTACCTTCCCCAGGTTTTTTAAGCTAGTCTACTCTGAAGCCCCTCCCTTAAAGGCCAGAGGATCAATTCTAGTGCCAGGGTGAGGATCTAAGTTCTTTCTGCTTCTATCATCTAGGTTCATGGCTTATTGAAGGGACCTCTAGCATGCAAATATGTTGATTTTACCAGTAACAACATGGAAACCTCAGCATTCATTTCTCTTCAATGATGTGGAGGTCATGAGACACTTTGCTTTCAGTTTGCTGTGTGACCTCAGCTGCTCTAGGCTTGGTTTCTAGTCAGGAATTTGGAATAGCAGCATCTTGTTAAAGATGTTCACTTATAGGGTGTCTCAGTTATATGGCTTATGGTGAGTTGCCCTGAGCTTTCTGGAGAGATTAAACACAGAATCAGAAAGCTTAAGATGGAGGGGTTACCTTGAGTACCTCACACACATACAGCTGAACATCTGGGGCCTAAGGAAAAAAAGAAATGAAGAACTATGCTCAAGGGAGCCCAGCAGACAGG
Source organism: Marmota marmota marmota (assembly GCF_001458135.2). Classification (NCBI taxonomy): domain Eukaryota; kingdom Metazoa; phylum Chordata; class Mammalia; order Rodentia; family Sciuridae; genus Marmota; species Marmota marmota. Next base: position 16,815,848 of record NW_026000241.1, read on the forward strand.
TAACAGAGCTTACATCTTTCTCTTCCAATCCAGTTTTCTGGAAACAAAAAGGATACTTTTTTATTCTCATAGCACCAAACTTCTATACATTTCCATGGTAAGATGGTTCTGAAGACTGGTCATCTGGTTCTATCCTGCCCAGGTAAACTGTATTGTTGAAATTGGTTGAATCTGCACTGTAGAATGAAAATACTATTTATGTTCAGTCTCCATTAGCCTAACCCAAATCTAGGGCATCCTAAAGTGTGGCAGGTGAGCTGATAGTATATTACTTTTAACATTTTGAAGTTGTCTTTGATGACATGTATGTCTATGTTTCTAGATTTTAGGGACTCCCATAATAAGTATTCCTTATTGAAATTTATTTTATTAAAGGTGAAGGAAAACTGAAATGTAATAAAATGCACTAATCTGGAGTAAGAGGAATTTTTATAATCAAGTGATTGCTTTTTGAGAACAAAACTGACAATAGCATTAAGTCTTAAGGCATAAAACAGCACAACTTATATCTTAGGGAAAGAAAATTGTTCTCTTAGGCTTATCTGGAAGGACTAAATCTGAGACTTTGCCAGTTTTCCTGGGCTTCTTACAAGGAAGAAGCCCTGACTCTGTCTCCCCCCAAATTCACTGGACCTCCTATGTAGCTTGTGGTAGAAGACGGTTGGTCAATTTTATTTCGATTTCAAAGGACATATGTGACAGCTGTAGCTACTAATTGTTGGCTGTGGTTTGTGTTCCCAGGTGTCCCTTGCTAGGGACTGGAGTCATCCATTACTAACATGGTCAAAGTGCAGACCTGTCTTAGTCCACTCAGGGGACTGTGTGTGGCTATGGATTTTAAATGCTTGGATTTTAATTTCTTACCTCTAAGATTTTTGTCTTCAGTTTCTGTTTTATATTTTCTCCCAGGTGCCTCTAGTTCTAGTGGAAGGTTTTTGTAGTTCCTTGCAGTAGAGGCTCCCTTTCTCCACTCTGTCTCTGAGGTCCCCAGTATTTCCTCCTCAGGGGGCCATTACAGAGGGCAGGAGAAGGACAGCTCTGTCTTCAAGTGGTTACTACATCCTGCTCTGCAAAAGCACCCCGGGGCAGATGATTACGAAGGCTGCTTGCATGAAATCTGAGGAGATGAAAACAGCAATGAGCAAAACATAGGTTAATATTCCAAGAAAAGTATCCCCTGCAGACAGTTTCTAAGGCTTGTGATGCTCCAGAGTTCTCTCCTGCTCACTTTCTAGAACATTTTGTGCCCCCTTTGTCTGCTGTGCTGCTCTGGTAATATCATGAGTTATGATGGCAGGGATTTTGTGAATATTTTACCTGGGAATAGTTATTGCCTGCATGAAGTTGAGCTGAAAGAACACATCGTGGCACATCCCAACACTGGTTCTGGCTGATTTGATGTCTAATGCACCCCAGCAAAGGAAATGAGTAAGATACTTTATTTCAAATTGGATTGGGGTTTGTCGAGTTTTCTCTCATGCTTGTTACCAGAGAAATCTTGACAATCAAACACGAACAGGCAGGTGTGAGAAAGAACTAAAGGCAGAGCGGAGCTTTGACTTTCAGGCACCGCGGCTATGGTTCAAATTTTGCTGGTCTTCAGGCTTCGCAGATGGCACATCACCAAGGACCCACCAGGTGGCGCTGTAGGCAGCATCACAGTCGCCTCTCCCAGGTGAGGAGATTATCTGGAATCTGTCCTTGTCATTAGGACATTGTGTGTCTGGCCTAGAGGACTGGCTTGGCTCTGATCAGGAAGAGACTGAGTTTGGCAGGTGCAACAATGTCTGAGCCTGGATCTTGCTCTCTGACCTGTACCTGAGGGATTGGAGCTATATTGGTTTCTGATAAATGCTTTCCTGACAATCTGGGGTTGGTATCTTTCTCATTTTCTGCCCTGCTAGGTTTAGTCTCTCAAAATGGGAGAGTTCTGCCTGACAAGATAAGGATTGTATCATCATAACAAGATGTTCTCGCTCATGGCAATGAAAAGCCTCACAGATAAGCTCTAGAGTGTGCAGCCCTGGCTTAGCTTCACTTCATCCCAGAGGGCAGGGAGAGAGAGAGAGGGTGGGTGGACCAGGCCCAGGGACCGGTTGGTGCTTGGCTAAGAGATGGAGAGAGGGATGAGCTGAGGATGGGTGGTCAGCAGATGGTGCTGTTCATGAGAAAGGTCTCAGACATCAAATGATGCTGAAAGGAGGAGACCGTGGGAGGGGCTTATACACCTATTTTTACAGGAAAGTGCAAAAGAGTGCTTTTGACATGTTGATTATGTCTGTTTTGCTATAGATGCTAAAAAAGACAGGATAAAATGTCCTCAAGGTTAGGGGAGTCTTATCAAATTACTATTTTGAAATGTCCTGATTTGTCCTCTAGTCATGGAGACCTTTTTCTCCTGACACTAACCAGGAGATGAGCTGAGATGCATGTGTTGAAATGGAATCTCAGGCAGGATGGTGACCTGGGGATGTGGAACTGTGAGATGGTAGCTATGCCTGAGGTTGTGAAGCCCTTGGGGGTTCATCCCTGCCTGATCTCTGGGAGAGAAAAAGTTGATACGGATTTGACTATCAGTCTTGGGGACTAGTAGCTTGCTTTCTTTCCTCTTTATTCTTTCTCTCTTACTAACAACCCTAATTCCTGGAGGAGGGAAGCAATAAGTGTTTAGGGCTGCTTTGCTCCAGTTTGCCTAGGACTACCTGTCACAAAGAAGAGATAAGGTCTGGGAACTGAAATGTTCAAGTTGCACATTTTTTTTTTCTAATAAAGAGTTGCTGACAGTTGTGAAGCCCAAACCATTTTTCCTTTTAAAGTAGCTAAAGGTCAGTCAGTATTTTAAAATCAGAAAACTAAAATGTGTTGAACATGCCCAAGACACTGAATTGATTATGATTTCACAAATGCGAGTCTTCATATGCTGAAAGAGATCAATTTGTCATAAAGGAAATTTCCCTTTATATGATGAAAACACGTTTTTGATCCTTGCACTGCTAAACCTCAGGAACATTTAGATGTGTGTGTGTGTGTGTGTGTGTATCAAAATTTTGGGGCTTAAAATATTTAGTTTTCCAGGACCATTTGCTTATTAACTCTCCAGGATTGGACAAAAGTTTCCCAGAACCTTATAGATTGCTCCTAACGTCTACAAAAAAGTATAGTTTCTTGTAGAAGATTGGGGAGATATAGTCCCACAGGACTGGGCCTTCCAGAAAACTAAGGCTGTGTGAAGGGCCCCCACTTCAAACACTGATTCTTGTGATAAAGTAAGAAAGATTTCAGATGCATTGCTCAGAGTTACAGGCATGAGTTTATTAGAAGGGATAGGAAAAGGGAAAGGGGACACTCTCAAGGGAGAGAGGAAGTCCTCTCAGGGAGGAGAGGGACAGTGCCTCTCTTGCCCTCCAGTTTTATTGGGGGGGGGTCACAGGGAAGTTTCCAGAGAGTTCCACTCAGGTCCACCTCTTGACTTTTGACTGACGGCAGGATGATATCAGACTTTCAAGTCCCTGCTGCCATGACCACTCTAGATCACTTTGGCCCATGCTGACTGGTTCTAATTGGAATCTGTTCTTAAAGCTTATCTCCCTAAGTTCAGGAATCTGGTTTGTGAAAGGGTCACAAAAGCGCCCCCTTCAAGGTAACTTGTATTCCTCTTCTTGGAATTATTTCAGGTCTGCATTTTTCCTGCAGATAACAGGTAGTTTGCTGGGGAATATAACATATCCTTTCTACTTAAACCAGGTAGAACTGCAGGTAGATTGCTTCTTAGAAAATACAGTGTGTGTGGTTCAGCACAATGGACCCAATTTATAGGACTCTTCTTTTAATCTCATGTGCTTACCACTCATGTCTTTCTGTGCCCTATCAGTAGGCCAGGTCAAAAACATAGGAGGGGTATGAGCATATTATCTCACCCAGAACCCTGTGTTTCCAAGTGTCTCCAGAATGCTATTGCCCTTCCTTTCACCGGAGACAAGTATTCCCCAGCCTTAACCTTCCAAGTGCCCACAGTTTACCATAAAGTGACTAGCTCCCTTGACAAGGTGATTTATGCTATTTTTTTTTTTTTTGGAGAGAAATATAGTGACCATGTTACACAACTCTTATTTTAGTGGACTGACAAGTAGCCTCAAAAATCTCAGGGGCATATAACAAAAAGCATTTATTTAGCTCATATATCTACAAGTCAACTGGATGTGTCTATTGATCTCAGCTGGGCTTGCTCATGCATCATGACTTGGCCAGAGATTGATCTAAGCAGGGCATGGCTGAATGGTTCTGCTTTGGCTGCAGTGGGCAGGAAAGCTCCAGTTCTTACTGCAAGACTATGGGTCTCTTGAGCAGTGTCTCCATTCTTCCTGGACCAGTAGCCTCTCTGGGGCAAAGGCAAAAGTACAAGACAGAAGCCCCACTGAAAAAGTACATTTCAAACCCTAGCTTTATGCTCAGTTCCTGTTGGCCAAAGAGAGTTTTACAGCTGATCCCACAGACAAGAAGTGGAGAAATCCACTCCAATCATGCATACGTGGGGGAACTGCAAGTCATGTGGGAAAGCGTGTGGACATAGGGAGATGTAAAATATTGGTTCCCAAAAATGTAATCTAATGGACTGTGTATGAGACTTCTCTGCATTGGTCAGAAAATCTCAATGATTTTTCATTATCTTTAGCTTAGAACTCAAGTCTAAGGATAATCTTTCCTTTACCCTTCTCTGTAATTGCCTTTTCCACTACTTTTCAATAAAACCACCTATCCCTACCGCCTAGCCAAACACATCTTAAGCCTCCCCACCTTTCTCTGGGTAGCTCTCTCTAGATTTTTGTTTGCCTAACCCCTATCCTTGCTTTACAGTTGAATGAAGCTTCTTCTTTTTCCAAGTGGCCCTGACTACCCTCTCAACCTGTGTTATCAATTCCCTTTCTTAGCTACTGATCTGGGATTGGAGCACTTGGAGGGCTGGACAAGTCTATTATAACCTCAGCATTCAGTCTAGCACCCAGCAAACCATTAAGTTCAGCGTATGCTTTTTATCCTGAAGCTTAGAGTGAAAAGCGAAGCAAAAGGGAGGGTGTTCTTCCAGAAGTTGGGAGGAGCTGGAGCCTCTGCTTCATCCAGCTGTCAGGGTACTGTGCCCCCTTCATGCTCACGTTGGAGCTAGGGCATGGTGTATGAAACAGTCCTTGTTTCATACACCTGGATATTCAAATCACCCAATCATTCTTCTGTTCCACACCCAATTCTCAATCTCATTGATCTGCCTTTTTTAGTTTACTGAATTGATTAGATGATGGGCTTATGTAAACTGGATAATATGATACATATTTATGAGTTGCAAAACCACTTCCTCATAGTGTTGGTTCTGTCCTGGGGTTCTTATCTCAGGGGGTTTGTACATGACACTTTCTCCCCTGGGAAGCCTCCACTTCCTTAGAAGTCACATTTTACCTTCACATGGCCCTTTTTTAGGGTCAGAAATCTCAAGGGAAGTGCTGGCTTCATCTCTCTTTGGGCAAATTACCTAATTGTTCTTTGAGATTCTTTCTTTTTTTTAAAAAAAAAAGATTAAATGAGAGAATTGTGTCAAAGGTTTAAGATAGGAATCACGTGTGTATTTACAAACAACATCTTTTCACACTGGAAAAGTTCAGATATACTACAAAGTACAGAAAATAATGGACTTCTGTGTATCTATGTATTAGCAACATTTTGCCAGTTTTGTTTCATTGATCCGTCCCTCCTTTTACTTTGTTGAAGAATTTTAGACAAATCACAAACATCATATAATTTTACTCTTAAATACAGACAGCAGATTGTCGATAAGTATTCCCCTGTCTTTAATGTTTTCCACAGATTATTCCACTCTTAAAACTCTCTAGTTTCTGGGGGGCTGGGGATGTAGTAAAGTGGTAAAGTCTTGCCTAGCATGCTCACAGTCCTGGGTTCAATCCCTAGTGTCACAAAAACCCTCAAACCCAAACCCAAAGCAAACCCAAACAAAAACCCTCTTTACTTTCTGGTCAGTATATCTAGCATCTAGTCATGTAGCTTTGCCATGTTTATCCTTATTTCCTAAGGGAAATTGCAAGCAAGAGACAGGGTTTTGTTTAGCCTTGCCCCTATGTTCAGCTAGATATCTATTAGGATAGCATCACGGGGGCACAAGATAATGTGTTTCAACGAATAAATAATAAAGGAGGATGGTATCACAGCAGGTGCCAGTGATGCATGGAGAGGATTCAAAGAGTTGAATTTGTACTCAGAGAATGAACGAGATTAGTTGTGAATTATGTCAGCAGGGTTGGGGCTGTTTATCAGCCTACTTAACCTCAATCATAGGTTGACAAATGAGATATCTGTACCATGTGAGAGAGAGACTGGAATCCCAGGGCAAGAGAAGCCCCATCTCATAGATTAAGCAGTGAGATGCTGGGTCATGTGACTAGCTAAGGGTAGCAAGCCGACAGATGTCAGGCTGGTGTAGGCATCTGGATATCCAATATTCTATCTTTTACTGTTGATTCGCTCTGTGCTCTATGGTCTTGGGCATTTGCAGAAGAGCCTCAGAAGTTGACCGAGGCCATGAAAGAGGTCTCAAGAGGGGGTGGCTCTGGCTTTTCATCTGTGATCTATGTTCCCCAGAAGATTTTCTCTGAAGAAGAAAAGGGTTTCATGACTACAAAAGAGTTTGCAAACCATTGCTCCAAGTGAGTCTACATATTCCTTAAGATGGTCTGTCATAGCTGATAATTACTAACCCCATAATTTGATAAAAATGAGAGGTGGGGCTTCACATGTTTCTTTTTGTTTATAGACATAGAAACACATCTGGAAAAGAAGGGCAAAATCATGTACCTGGCAGAAAATTTTTTTTTTCTTTTTTTTAATCTCAAAGAAAATATCTATGTGACCCAAGTTCAACACTTCTCACCTTGTTCAGCTTTCATTTCTGCATCTGTGAAATGAGGGCTGTCTTAATGCCAGAACACCTGTATGTAGAAGCTGGTGATGCACCCCACCTCTCGGGACCACCGGCTTTCAGCCCATCTCTGATGGACAGATCCAAGTATCTCCTCTGAGTAACACGGTAGGCTCACTGTCAGCACAACTCAATGTGTCCTCTTTGCTTTACTGTCCCATAGAGTCCTTAGGAGTTGTGAAAGGTCTCTCAGCTTCAGACAGGCACAACCCAGAAAAGCAGGGAGTTAAGGCCTTAGGAACAGCTCTCAAGTAAAGAAGAATGAGACTCCATGATGAATTCTCTAGACTTTCCATCTTCTGGTGGCATGATCCTGAGGCGCACTGTATGTGGTTCCTCCTTGGTGGTGCACGTGGGTTTGAATCCCATTTTCCCACAGTGGTCATTAACTTACTAATGCCCCTTGTACTGGTGTCCAAACCCATCAACCAAAGACCGCAGAACCTTTCCTGAAGTCAAACCAAGTTAGGTGTACAGCTTGCTGCAACAAGGGAGGATCCACACCATGGGGAGCTGTGAGACAGTTGAGGGGACCCTTTTTTAAAATAGGGGATGGATTTATACTGAGTGGTTTTGAAAAGAGTTGTAGGAAGTGAATTTTTTTTTTTTTTTTTTCTGAATTGGGTGCTTAACTGGTTACTGGGACACTTTGATGACTGGCTGTCTTAATACTTTTTTATCTAAGAGGCAGGACCCACAGTAGTGTTAGAGCTATTGATAAAGAAGGACTCCTTCATGTCAGTTGTTTTTGGGGGTGTACGAATCCTTGTCTTTGTGTTCAGTTGGGATTATGGATTAGTTTTTTCTCATCTTGGTCCATGGTGGCTTTGTCTGATGCAATCTGTGATACTCTGTGGCGATTGCTTGAGGTCAGTTACCAGTTGTGAGCTTTCCGAGGTTTATATTCCTTTCTGTTGGTTTTTTTCCTTCTCCTCCGGATTTCCTCAGCCCCTCACTTCATTCCTGGGATGATCTCTCTAGTTAATTACAACTCCCAGGTCTCAGCCTTTGCCCTCTGAGAGCCCAAAAATAACACAATGCCCTTTTCAGTAGCTCAGGTCCTTTGGTTTCCTGGAATAGCTTTTAAAAAAAAAAATCTGAAAGTAGGTCTAGTTCCCAGAATCTAAAAGTATTTTTCTTTTTTGACATCAGGAAGCAGGGCTTTATTTTGTAATATGGAGGAAACATGCTTTGCCCACCTGCCCCACAAATAAATCGTTTCCTCTCGGGAACTGGCCAGCAATGCCCCCTTGTGGACCCCTTGCAGGGTTCTAAAGACAAACCAGATCCCAAAAGTATTTTTAACTCCTATGTTACATCATAGGAGTCTGAACATAGTTACCTCTACCCCAACTCAGAAGTGTTCACTCACATACAATGAAGCGCATATACATGAAAAGAACAAACATAGCTGAGAAGCATTTTGCAGGCCCCCCAATTTCTGCTGACTGTAGGAGAATTATCAGGAAGGAGACTTTCTGCCAGTGGTTTCCAAACTTCATTCAGAGCTGCTCCACCATGAAGCTCACTCCACTGCTTTCCTGTTAGGTCTTGGTATCTTGTGACCCTCAGCTGCAGCTGGACCTTTTAGAATTGGCTCATCCCTGTATCCAACAAACACAGGCAGCCAAATAATCCCAGTCAAAATACATCCTATACCTCTATCGGGAGAAAGGCAAGCTATACCCCAAGGCAATAAGGAAGGGCAGATTCTCAATGAGTGCATTATTATCATTGTCCTAATATCCTATAATTAATAGTCAATTTTTAGTATTGTTTTAGATTTTTTGGAATAACTGAAGATACTGTGTAGTGGGTTCCTTCCACTCCCTTCCATCCTAAGCACACAGTTTCCCTTAATGTGGTAAATGGATAACTATTAACAAACCAATCTTGGTACATTACTCTTATCTATGATTCAGAGTTTGCATTAAACTTTTTATTTGGTATAGTTCTATGGGGTTTGACAATGCATGAAAACAGGTCCACTCTTACAGTTTCATATGGAATAGAATGCTTCACCTATTCATCCTGCCCTCTCTCCCAGCCTCCAAGCCGCCTTGCTCTGTTTTGTTGAATGATGTTCTGATCCTGGAATATTAAGCAGAACAGCTTTGCCTGTTGACTTCTGTTTCATTGGGAAGGCCAGGAGTCTCCCTCTATCCTCATCTATCCTCTGAGTTAGGTAGAGACAGATGAAGTGCCCAGCATGTGATGGGGGGCTCAGAGAATTTACCCCTCTTCCCCTTGCCTTGACTGCAGGCTAGCTGAAGCCCAGCAGTTGGAGAGAAAGTAAAGCACTCCTGAAACCCAGGTCATTGCAATTTATTGTGATGACTCTCTTCCCTGCCTGCATCCCTGAGAGGATGAACAATAGGTTTTCTGGCCTCAGGCATGGGAAGGATCTGGTTGGAAATTTAATTTTCTTTGTGAGTTTAAGGAAGTCAGAGGTCAAGATTTCCATTAATCACCTTGAGAATCCTCTTCTGTGAATTGCTTGTGGGCAGCACCGGTCCTAGCTGTCTTCTTGGGGTTGGCCATTCAAAACAACCCAAATTAACCTCTCTTATTTGGTTTGGACCCACGCTGACAATACCTGCTGACAGCTGGTTTCCTTTGGTGAGGCATCCCAGATGCCCTACTCTGCTTTGATGTTGAAATACTTCCTTTATGCAGACTCTGCCCTCTGTAGTAGAATTTCATGATGTAGCTATTTCTCTTCAATCCCAACTTTCATAATGCAGGTTGGAAATGATGCAACAGATAATTAAGAAGCCTATTTTGCAATACAGACAGAGTTACAGTTGGTGCATGAAAATATAATTTAGGAGAACTTAACGAAGGGGTGTTTCTAGAGATGTAGGGAGATGAAGTGCTCCAACAAATGGTAAGGCACAATAGGACCAAAATTGGTTGAAGCCATTTTCTTCTACTACAGGCAAGGGATGGCAGTGGTGATGTGAACTTGCCAGGAGATGTTGCTGTTGGAGAGGAGCTTCCCTAAAGGAAATGAATATAGGAACAGGAAATAAACATAACTTCTCCCCTGACTTTCAGCTACATGCTGATAACTCCATATGCCAAATCCAACCAAAAGCCAGAGGCCAAAAGAGCCTAGGTGGTGGATTTCACAAAGGTCAACCTTCTGGGGCCCAGAGGAGGACTGGGGAGGATGGACAAGAGCTGGAGAGGAATAAGTGGAAAATTCCTAGCACATGTGGACTATGCACAGAATAAGACAATGTGTTGGGAGTCCAGGGTTAGTAGATGTACTCTGGTGAAGGAAAAATTGGTATTAGTCTCCAACTACGAGAGGCAAATCTTACATGTGCTTAATGATGCTTGGTTTTGCAGCAATGGAATGTAACTGTGAAGAACTATGTATAGGCTTTCTACCCTCTGTGTTTTCTTCAACTTAACCATTTGAGGGGATATGAAGTTGTGGAATATTCTGCCCCCATGATTTTATTTTCATGGAATTTAAAGAAAGGATTAAACGAATGCTGTAAAAATCTAATAAATATGTTCTTTCTCAGAACATGCTCTAGGATTATAATAATTATTTTCAGTTCAAATAAATCACTGAGTTTCTACAAGAAAATAAGAACTTGTTAAAATAGCCAGAGGAAAAATACTTGTGAACCCACTATTCTTGAAGCCCCACCTCTCCCATTACAACTGAACTACCATATTTAAAAATTGTGGCATCACATTGTTGTTTTAATTAGCCTTTTCCTGATGACATTCGATGTGTAGCATCTTTACGTATGCTTATTTGCCATTTGTGTATGTTTTTGGTATATACTAAGTTTCTTGAGTTATTTTAAAATCAGGGTGTTTGACTTCTTATTGTCGAGCTTCTTTATATATTTTGAATAACAGTCCTTTATCAGATATGCCTTTTACAGATATGTTCTCCTGGTCTGTGGTTTGTTTTATCATTCTTTTGACAGTGTCTTTCACAAAGCAGAACATTTCAATTTAATGAAAACCAGCATTTAATGAAATCCTTTCTTTGTCACAGATCATGCCTACCTAAAAAGTCATAGAAAAACTCAAGGTTATCTAGAGAATCACCTCTGTTAGCTTGTAGGAGTTTTATGGTTTTTCATTTCACATTTATGTGGGCAGTCCATTTTGAGTTAATTTTTTATGAAGGGTATGAGGGTATGGAACCTGTGTCTAGATCTAATTTTTTTTTGCATGTTGCTATCTAATTGTTCTAGTACAATTTGTTAAAAAGACACCCTTTTCTGTATAGTATTGACTCCTCTTCTGTCAAAGATTAGTTGAATATATTTATGTGATGTGGGTACAGTTGTAGGCTCTCTCTTCTGTTCCATTGATGTATTTGTCTTTCTACTACCAATAACACCTTGCCTTGATTACCGTAGCTTTATAGTAAGTCTGGAAGTTGGACAATACAGTTTTCCTTAAATATTGTTTGCTATTCTGCTTTTTTTTTCCTTATCATGTAAACTTTGGAATCACTTTGTCAACAGCCACAAAATAACTTGCTAGAATTTTGCCTGGGATTGCACTGAATCTATGGATTAAGTTGAGAAGAACTGGCATCTTGGCAATAATGGATCTTCCTATCCATGAACATGGGATATCTCTCTATTTATTTTGTTCCTTGATTTCTTTCATCAGAGGTTTGCTGTTTTTCCTCACATAGACCTTGTGCATGTTTTGTTAGATTTATACCTATTTTTTTGGTGCTAATGTAAATGGTATTGTGTTCTTAATTTCAAATTTTATCATTCACTGGTATATTAGAAAGTGACTAATTTATATATTAACATAGTATTCTGCAGCCTTGGTATAACTGCTGATTAGTTCCAGGAGTTTTATTATGCCAGTTCTTTCATAGTTTCTACATAGATAATTGTCACATGTGAACAAAGACAGTTTTATTATATTTTATTTTATCCTCCATCAGTATAGCTTTTATTTCTTTTTCTTATTACATTAGCTAGGACTTTCTTTATCATGTTGAAAAGGAATGGAGAGAGAGGATACCTTGCCTTGGTCCTGATCTTAGTAGAAAAGTTTCTATTTTATAATCATTAAATATGACGTAAGCTGTAGGTTTTCTGGATATTCTTAATCAAGTTGAGGAAAGTTCCCGTCTGCTTTTAATTTACTGAGAGATTTCACCATTGAATGGATGTTGGATTTTGTCAAATACTTTTTTTCACATCGAGTACTATGAACATGTGATTTTTCTCCTTTAGCTTGCTGATATATTGATTATGTTAATTAATTTTCTAATGTTGAACCAGCCTTGCATACCTGGGATAAATCTCATGTGGTTGTGATATATAATTCTTTTTATGTATTATTGGATTTGGTTTGTTAATATTTTGTAGGGGATTTTTGCAACTATGTTCATGAGTGTTATGGTTTTGCTCTGAGGTGTCTCCTAAAAGCCCATGTGTGAGATAATGCAAGAAAGTTTAGAGATGAAATGATTGGGTTATAAGAGGTTTAACCTAGTCAGTGTATTAATCCTCTGGTAGGGATTAACTAATAGATATAGGGCTATTCCAATTATCTATTTTTTGTATGATTTAAAAAAAATTGTATCTTCCCAGAAATTGGTCCATTTTGCCTAGGTTATCAAATTTCTGGGAAGAGAATTTTTAATAGCTTTCCTTTATTATTCTTCTAATCTCCATGGGATCTGGAGAATTGTGTCCTCTTCCATTTCTGTTACTAGTAAATATGTGTCTTCTTTCTTTTCTTTTTCCTAAGCCTGGCTAGTTAGCCTGGTTTATTGATATTATTGATTATTTCAAAGAACGGTTTTTGTTTTTTTTGACTTTTCTACTGATTTACTGTTATTATTTCATCTTTAATTTTATTCCTCTTCTTCAGCTTATTTTGAAATTACCCTTCTTTCATTGGTCTTCTGCTTTTTAACTATTTGAAGTGTGCATGTCAGTATTGAAGTATATGAACAGCATTATAAAACAGATTCCTAGAAAGTTTTATCTTGAATAACTGGGACTTTAAACCCATTGAATGGCATCCTAGTTTTCCCCACCCCTAGCAACCATCATTCTACTTTCTATTCTGAATTTAATTACTTCAGATACCTCATATAAAGTGGAATAATTCAGTATTTGTCATTTTGTGTTTGGGTTATATCACATATGATAGTGTCCTCAAGGTTTATCCATGTTGTAACATATGACAGGAATTCCTTCTTTTAAAGTCAGAATAATATTCCACTGCATGTATACACAATATTTCCTTTACCCATGTATCCATCAATGGGCATTTATGCTGCTTCCACATCTTGGATATTGTCTATAATGCTATAAGAAACATATTTGTACAAACATATCTTTGAGACCCTTTGTTAAATTCTTTTGGATATATGCCCCAAAGTGGGATTGCTGAATCCTGCGATAGTTCTATTTTTAATTTTTGAGCAAGGTCTATACTGCTTTAGAGAGCAATCACATTGTTTTACAATATAATTAACACTGTGCAAGGGTTCCAATTTCTACACATCTTTGCCAACACTTGTTATTTTCTATCTTTAAAAGAAATCTTTATTTTATTTATTTATTTTTTTGTGTTGCTGAGGATTGAACCCAGTGCTGAATGTGTGTAAGGCAAGCACTCTACCACTGAGCTACAACCCTGTTTTCTATCTTCTTGATAGAGGCCATCCTAATAGGTAGAAGGTGTTCTTGTGATTTTGATTGGCATTTCCTTGATGACTAGAGATGTTGAACATACTTTCATATGCTCCTTGGCCAGTTGTATATCTTCCTTGTAGAAATGTCTATTCAAATTCTTTGCCTATTTAAAATCATTATTATTATTTTTTACGGAGTTGTGTAGGAGTTCTTTAGTAACCTCTGATTCAAAATATGGTTTGAGAATATTTTAACATCTTGTGTGGGTTGGTTTTTTAATTCATTGTTTGCTGTACAAGTTTTTAAGTTTGATGTAATGTTATTTGTCTATTTGAGCTTTGGTTACCTGTCAATTTGGCATTCTCTCCAAGAGACCATTGCCCATTTCGAGATCATGAAGCTCTTCTCCTTTGCTTTAAGATTTTTATAGTTTCCAGTCTTATATTTAGGTCCTTAATTATTTTTAAGTTATTTTTTTTTGTAAATGGTGTAAGATAAGGGGTTATCTTCATTCTTTTGTACCATGACTTATTGAAGAAAATATCCTGCCCCCATTGTGAAGTCTTGGCACCATTGCCATCATTGGATCATTCATATACATGGGCTTTACTTCTGGGTTTTCTTTTCTATTCCACTTGTCTCTATATTTCTGTCTTTATGAAAATATCAAACCGATATAATTACTATAGCTTTGAAGTCAGGAAATATGAGGTCTCTAGCTGTATACTTCCTTTATACTTTTACTTCACACTTTTATACTTCTTTTATACTTTATTTTGGCTATTTGGAGTCCATTGAGATTCCACATGAATTTGGGGACTTAAGTTTCTTCATACAATGTCATTAGAATTTTGATAGGGATTATATTGAATTTGTCAAGTGCTTTTTGTCATATGGACATTTTAACAATATTAGTCATAAGCATGTCTTTTTATTTAATTGTCTTATTTCTTTTAGCAATGTTTTGTAGTTTTCATTATTCAAATTTTTTCCCTTTTTGCTGAATTTATTTCTAAGTATTTTATTTTTTTCCACATTTTTATTGGTGTATTATAATTTTCTGGTCTAATTCTAAGGTCTTTGATCCATTTAGAGTTGATTTTTTTGCAGGGTGAGAGATAAGGGTCTTGTTTCATTCTTCTTCTTCTTTTTTTTAAAAATATTTTTTAGTCAATGGACCTTTATTTTATTTATTTATGTGGTGCTGAGAATCAAACCCAGTACCTCACTCATGCTAGGCAAGTGCTCTACCACTGTGCTATAACCCCAGCCCTAGTTTTATTCTTCTACATATGAATAACCATTTGTTAGAAAGACTGTCCTTTTTCTAATGTATGTTTTGGCACCTTGTGAAGGATTGGATGACTGCATCTGTATGGGCTTGTCTCTGTATCTTCTATTCTGTACCATTGATCTATGTGTCTATTTTCATGCCAGTACCATGCACTTTTGTTACCATAGCTCTGTAGCATAATTTGAGGTCAGGTTTTGTGAGGCCTCCAGCATGGCTTAAAAATGCTATGGCTATTCAAAGTCTTTTGTTTTTCCAATTAAATTTTAGGACTATTATTTCTAGTTCTGCAAAGAATGCCATTGGTATTTTGATGGGGATTGCACTGAATTTATATATTGCTTTTGGTAGCATGGCCATTTTAATAAATTAATTCTGCCTATTCATGAACATGGGAAGTCTTTCCATCTTCTGAGGTCTTCAATTTCTTTCTTGGATGTTCTATATTTATTATTTTCCCAAAGATCCTTGTTTTCTTTCCTTGGAGAGTGGTATTAGAAACTGTGATGTTTACTTTGTGCCAACTTGACTGGGTTAAGAGATCCTCAGTTAGCTAGTAAAATATTTATGGGTGATCCAAAGGTTGTTTCTGGATGAGATTAATATAAGTAAAGAAACTATACCTTCACCAATAGAGGTAGGCACCATCCAATCCATTGAGAGGCTCTAAACCAAAAGGTTAGAGGAAACATGAATTTTTATTCTACTTGAGCTAGGATATCTATCTTCTCCTGCCCTTGGACATTAGATCACCTGGTTCTCAGGCCTTCAGACTTTTGTACTTACACCAGTGTTTTACTTGGTTCTCAGGCCAATGGACTTGAATTTAATTACACCTCCACCTTTCCTGGGTCTCCAGCTTGGAAATGGCAGGTCATGAGACTTCTCAGCCTGCATATTTTCATGAGCCAATTCACAGTAAATCTAATCTCATCTCATCTCTCCTCTCCTCCCTGCCCTTTCTCTCTCTCTCTCTCTCCACACACACCTCCTATTGATTCTGTTTCTTGACCCTAGGTATGGTTATTGTCACTGAAGTGTCATTGTTTCTGGTCCTCTCAGTTGACAGGCTAAGAAAAAATATATGTATATCCTAATCCACTTATATATACATATCTATGACTATTTCTATATGAAGCCTTCCATTTTTATATTTGTATTGATGTCTTCAAGTCAGATCTACTACTGTATACACCATTCTAACCTCATCCCTTGGTTAACTTCCCATTCTAATTAGAAACCTGGCCCTCACCATCCACCTTCATTTACTCAGTTGTTCAAATCTACTGTGCATGTATGGCAGCATCAGAATTGTTCATTTGTAATCCCCATGGGAAACAACTTTATCAACCAGAGTACAGTAGTTATGTAGTGTATTTTTCATCAGCTAATTCCCAGTTTAGAAGCAATAATTTTCACAGATACCTGAATCAACATGGTTCCTCCCACAATCATTTTTTGTGAAGTTGTAGTCATTTCTTACAGTTGAAAAGTACAGTTAGTCTTTTTAAACTGTATTTTACTTTCCATTCTAGGATTTGCCTGACTTCCTAGATGATTACTCCCCCATCCCTGGCAAGTTTACATACATTGAAGTTCACTCTGTGTCGTATAGTTTAATAGGTTTTGGAAAATACATAATGTCATATGCCAACCATCCCATCATCATGCATAATAGTTTCACCACCTTAAAAAATACTTTGTGCTTTGCTTATTCACCTCATATCACAATAGAATTGCTTTTGTGTGCAAATATTTCCAGAATCTACATTCTCTTCCTTGGATCTATGCCAGCATTTTCACATCAATAATATGCTGTATTGACTACTATAGATTTATAATACCTCTTGAAACTTAATGGTGTGAGTTGACCAGTTTTCCTCAGTATTGTGTTGTTGTTTTGTTTTACTTTTCTATTTAAACTTCAGAGTAAGTTTGTTGACATCTGTGAAATAGCTTGTTGGGACTTTGACAGGAGTTGCATTCTATTAATAGATAAAAATTGTAAGAATCGACATCTTAATAGCAAATCTTTCAATGCATGAACACAAATCTCTTTTCATTTATTTAAACCACCTTTGATTTCTTTCATCAGAGTTTTATAAGTTTTCTGTATATGTAGTAGATGTTTTGTTAGATTTATACCTAAGTATTTAATTACATTGGAAGATAATGTAAACAGTATCATTTATTTAATTTCAAATTCAACTTGCTCATTGGTGGTATACAACATAGATTTTGATTTCAGTTAATCCCATGCCTTTTCCATTGAACTTAGCTGTCTGGACAGCATCTGGGGCAAAAGAGTTTGTATTCATAGATGTGAAGATAACATTTGATGTTTTCAGTGTTCTTAGGGCAAGAGGAAAGGTTAGTGGCTTCCTCCTTTGCACCTTTGGAAAGCAGCCTCACTTTGAACCTGAGTTCACCTTTTATCACCTTCTGATTTTCTTACGAATTTGTAGAGATAATTTTTTCTCCTTAATACTTATCAGTGGTATGGAACTTTAGCACTACGTGGAAGGTAGCAGCTGGCTCATTGTTGATGTCTGGATTCTCAGGCCCCACATTTTGCAAACAAAATTCCATCAGTTTGACTCCCCACTGGAGATGACACTGAGATTCGTGCTGGCTTATATCATTTAACTTTCAATTTCCATTTCTCAAAAGACAATGGGATGGGAAATGTGTGAGCTTCCCCAGAAATAGATCTCAAGACAGAGATTCAGATACAAATGGTTCATAAGGAATGGTCGCCTGGAGAAGCAGGCAGGGGAAAGCTGAGCAAGGTGGAATTTCAGGGGAAGACCTCATCTGAGCCTAATTCTGTATGGGAGCTTTGGGTATAAAGCACACTGCAGAGTTTTTTCAGCCTAGTTTTATTTACTGCGGCATTTTCCAGTCTGTGGTCATTTGCCACCTTGGGAGGAATAAACTCTCTAGCAGACCAACAATAGTGCTCCAAAGATGTTGCAGATGTGAATTATTAAGAGCCAGAATGTAGTGGCTGGGAGACTGTTGTGGCTAACCACTGAGAGAATCCCAGGGTCTGGACAGAGCATGACAGCAAATGCCTCGTAGAGGGGAGAATGCGTGATGGGTTGAGGAAGCTATAGCAGAGTTGAATATTAATAGTCTTTCCATTTTCATTTCTCTCTCCTACCTGAGTTTGTGTCCACAGCCCTTCTTCTCCCCATACTGATACACTTAGTGTATTTTGCTTTGTATATTTCCTCTGGAGAGAGATTATTAGTTCACTGCTTTGTTTTGTCTACATGGTCATAGGGTTGCCATTTTATTGCTCACTGTGTCAAAGCCTGTATGAGGCAGGTTTCTGTCACTATAACAAAATGCCTGAGATAATTAACTTACGGTGAGAAAAGGTTTGTTGGGACTCATGATTTTGGAGGTTCCAGTCCATGATAAATTGCTCTATTGCTTTGGGGCTCTTGGGAGGAAGCCTATCACAGTAGGAGCACATGGTGGAGCAAACCATTCACCTCATGAGTCAAGAAACAAAAAAGAGGAAGGGTAAGAAGACTGGGGTCTTACCATCCCATTTAGGGTCACTCTATTAATAACCTAGGGACATCCCACAAGACCCACCACCTCCCAGTAGCACCACCCTGAGGACCAAGCCTTTAACACATAGACCTTTAGTGGGACACTCAATGAAAACCATAGCAGAGACCTAGGTTATAGCAGAAGAGCATTATTTCTTTTTTTTAAAAAAAAAATATATAGCCACCTTTCTTTTTCCTGGAAGGTGATGATTTAGTTTTTCAATTATCCCTGAAGTTCGATAGCATTTTACTTTTAATTATTATATCCATCAGGGAACTGAATGGTAAAAAAGAAGCAGAAACTCAAGTGGGCTTGAAATTCAAATGAGCCTGGTTAGTACAGGTCCCCTTACCATAATGTTAAGTCTTTCCACATGGTGTTTGCATTACCATTACTCATTCAGACAGGACACATTTCCTTAAAAGTGGTCATAATGTGCAATGATGTCATTAGTAATTTTCTTATTGATTTTCAATGATGAGCGCCATCAATTTTAGATGCTAAAATTGGCAGTTGAAGGCAGAGGTCACAGGGATCTTTTCTGTCCGGAGTGAGGACAGCAGGATATTCAGGTCTCTCTTACCTTCCACCTGCTCTTCCCTCCAGGCAGGCAGGACCTTGACAGAGGTGGCTGGGCTGACCCATCCATTCCACCATCCACTTCTACCCAACATGTCCACATCAGAGATGCATTTGTGGCCCCTGCCTTGTTGTGTTACTGCTTACTGTACCCCTGCCCCTATGGATGATTCAGGGGCTCTGCTGCAGTTACAAGGAAAACAAATTAACATATGTGTATGCGATCCTGGCACAACTCTAGTACAAAGAACGACCTCTCAAATGCTTGTCCAGGATATTATGGATCAGTTTGAGACTTTAAGAAATCAATCCTCATGCCCAAGCTCTGCCAGTAAAGAGTTCTCAAAAGACTGTTTAAATGAGTGTCCATTAACTATAAATCTTCTATGTTTCCTTGTAGATATAGGTTAGTGATGTCACACTGTTAGAAGGGTATCCAAGCCAATTAAATTTCTCCATTTTACATGCATTATATACTTACTTGTAATTAATGGTTGCCAATGGATATGTGCAAAGACAGGATCATGTAGGATGGAGGGGTCTCCTGACCTATGAAACTTGTCGTGCTAAAACTAGAAAATTCCCAGGCAAAGCAGGACAAGTTGGTCATGCCTGGACCACACAGCACATTGCATCAAAATGCAAGTGAGGCACTGAATCCTCAGAGGAACCTCTGAATTCACTCTGACTCTGCTGCTGTGGGCAGGAGGATGCCTCAGTCCCCCTGCCTCCTGGCCTTTTCTCTGTTCAAACTACCATGGAAGCTTTGAATGAAAGGGTTTCAAACTTACTCATCATATTCCGATACCAAGAGAAAAATTTCTTTGTTATACTGTGGGCATGTATGGGTATATAACAATAAATCCTGCTATTATGCATAATTATAATCCACCAATAAAAAAGTCAGCTTGTGTTGAGAGCCACAGCCCAAGGGGCCCCAGCAAACTTCCAGCTGCCAGCAAACTTCCAGCTGGCGGCTGATGATTGGCTCACAGCGGCCCCAGCAACATCTAGCTGATTGGCTCCTCTGCGGTGATGCTCATTGGGCTGTTTCCCTGCCCTTTCAGACCACGGAGCTGCTCATTGGGGGACTTTTTTGGCTCCGCCCACGTGACCCAGCCAATCGGCCTCAAGAGCAGGAGGATTGTGGGAGGTGGAGAGAAGCTTGTGTGGGAGAGAGAGGCTTGTGGAAAGCTGGTGGTGGCAGTTGAGGCTCTGAGGGTTTTTCCTGAGAGGCTGTTTTGTTTGGCGTGTGTGGTTCTAAAAATAAAGTTAGTTTCTTTTGACAAGTGGCTCCTGATTGTGCCCAGCCAGACTGCGGCAAGCTTGTTAATGTCACTGATTACAGATCAACTTTTCTCCAGAGCCTTCTCCCTGTTAGGGGCTACCAGATGCCTGGATCTTCCAGGGCTGACTGCGTGCACTGCTTTTTCCCCTTATTGGGCTCAGACTTCCCTCCATCATCTTCTCCTTTAGGAAACATGAGCCCTTCTTCCTTCTCAGGCCATCATCGATGTGGTAAGGCATAGACATTGGCTCACTGGGAAGGGGACATGAGTCAGGAAATATTTAGAAACATTTGAGGCATAATCATTCAATATGCCATGATGAATTTTTTGCTCTTTACTTGGATGAAATTCAAATATAAATGTAACAATGTGGTCCCATGACATCGATTTCTGCTAGTGTTTTATGAGTAGGTGGCTTTAGCAGAAGGAAGTTAAGATCAAGGTAGAGGAGAATGAAGGCGTTACAGTCTCCTTCAAGCTGGCTGCTAAAGATTCCTTTCCCCACTTTGCAGGCAGGCCCAGCTGGTTGTCTGCTTCATGAGTCAGCCACCTTGCTGTTGTTTTGATGTGTCTGGACCTGGGGAGCTGGCACTGGGCTCCTTTGCACTCCCAATGTGAAAGCATCTTGATCTTAGCAACACCTTTGTTGTTATTGATACAAAACCTTCACCTCTCGCTGTCTCTAGGCTGGTAACATATGAGTAGTTTTAACTGCTCCTCTAATGGTGTGAATGTATAAAGTTTCACATTTCCAGGAAAATAATTCCACAAAGTTGTTTTTTTCTTTCCAATATTGTTTTAGTTGTCAGTGGACCTTTATTTTATTTATATATGGTGCTGAGAATCAAACCCAGGGCCTCACACAGGCTAGGCAAGCGCTGTACCATTGAGCCACAACCCCAGCCCACAAAGCTGGTTCTTTCAGAGGAATATTTTTATAGTTGAATTTATTATCTTAGTAGTGACAGTTAAAGTTATTTTTTCAGAAGATGTTCTCAGTCTCCCTGTCATCCATTGCTCAACTGCTAAAACTGTAGGTTTACATTTGGCATTTTTTTTTTAATTTTTTATTGTTGGCTGTTCAAAACATTACATAATTCTTGATATATCATATTTCACACTTTGATTCAGGTGGGTTATGAGCTCCCATTTTTACCCCAAATACAGATTGCAGAATCACATCAGTTACACATCCATTGATTTACATATTGCCATACTAGTGTCTGTTGTGTTCTGCTGCCTTTCCTATCCTCTACTATCCCCCCTCCCCTCCCCTCCCCTCGCCTCTTCTCTCTCTGCCCCCTCTGCTGACATTCATTTGTCCCCCTTGTATTATTTTTCCCTTTCCCCTCACTTCCTCTTGTATCTACTTTTGTATAACTCTGAGGGTCTCCTTCCATTTCCATGCAATTTCCCTTCTCTCTCCCTTTCCCTCCCATCTCTCATCCCTATTTAATGTTAATCCTCTTCTCATGCTCTTCGACCCTACTCTGTTCTTAGTTACTCTCCTTATATCAAAGAAGACATTTGGCATTTGTTTTTTAGGGATTGGCTAGCTTCACTTAGCATAATCTGCTCTAATGCCATCCATTTCCCTGTAAATTCTATGATTTTGTCATTTTTTTTTTAAATTTTTAAACAACAGAGATTTATTTCTTACAGATCTTGAGCTATAAAGTCCAAGACCAAGGTACCAGTATTTGATATCTGGTGAGGACCTTCTTGCTCATATGGCAGAAGGGAAAAAGCCGTGTCCTTACATGGCAGAAGGAAGAAGGGCAAAAAGGGCATAAGTTAGTTCCCTACAGCCCTTTTATAACCTGTCTTATAAGAGCTCTACCCTCATGACTTAATCACTTCTCCAAAGGCCCCACCTCTTATTATCCCTACAATGGTCATTAAGTTTTAACACATGAATTTTGGAGGGCATTCAGATCATAGCAGTTTATATTAATTAATTTTCAATCACGTCTGTTTTTAACAGCAGGTTCACAAAACGGGCTTATGCGATTGGCTCTTGGGAGCAGTCTGCTCCAGCACCTGTGGTTAGATAGCAAATGTGGAATAGACACACCTGAGACACAGGGTGAGGGAATGGGGAAGGGAGGGGAAGGGAGGAAGGCCAATGAGGAGGATGTTATTTTATTTTATTTTTTTTTAATTTTTTATTGTTGGCTGTTCAAAACATTACA
>NW_026000241.1:16839912-16880007 GCF_001458135.2 Marmota marmota marmota
GCCGCTGCTCCTCTTCTGCCGGTGGGTCGCAGGCCCGCCTACCTTGCAGAAGTGATTGGAAGCTCTGCCCCTCTGCGGGCCACTGGGCCTTTTCTGTTGGTGGTCCCAGTTCCGCCTACCTGGCAGGCGCGGGGGTTGGGGGGCGGCTCTGTACATTTGGCATCTTATTTTTTTCTGGAAATTTTACATATTAAGCTTTCTGTTTTAGTAATAAGCATCTTTTAGAGGAGTTGGTGTGTGAGTTTTCAGTGTAAGCTTGACAAGATGAATGCCCCTAATGACCCTTGTTTTTCAAATGTAAATTTGATATACAGAGAAATCTATCCTTTGTCCTCTTTGGCTCCAGAAGAATTTACTCTCCTTTTTGAAGTTTTGATTCTTCCTTTTAAAGTTTAATATGTGGGGCTGGGATTGTGGCTCAGCGGTACAACGTCCGCCTAGCACCCACGGGACTCGGGTTCGATTCTCGGCACCACATAAAAATAAAGGCATTGTGTTGTGTCCATCTAAAAAAAATATATTCTCCTTTCTATCTCTAAAAAAAAAAAGTTTAATATGTGTAACTGTAAGAATCAGAGGGGATGATTCTTAACTACATGCAGTGTTTGGAAGCAAGCAGCTTTTCACAGAGATGACCCCTTCACCAAGCCAGCCACAGCCTATGTGCATAAACCTGTGTCCCCCTCTCTCATGATATACTAAATTTCTTGGAAATTTTTCCCTTGATCTTGTTTTCTTTGTGTGAAGAGACTTACTTTAAATATAAGACTCATGTGTTGATTTTCTATCACTGTGTAACAAATTGCCACAGGTTTAGAAATTTAAAGCAACACCCTTTATTACCTCCCCTCTCTGTGAGTCAGAAGTCCTGTGAGTCCCATGGTTAGGTTCTCTGCGGAGAGTCTCAAAGGCACATTTTTATGTTTTTCTGTTTCCAAGCTCATTTGGGTGGTTTCTTGGTAGAATCCAGTTCCTTGTGGTCCGAAGGTCCAAGTCTTATTTTCCTGTGGGTTGTCAGCAAGGATCACTCACAGCTTTTTAAAGTCACTCTTAGGTTCTTTTCACATGGCTTTCCCTATTTTCAAAGCCATCAGCAGTTACCCAGGGAATCTTTGTCCTGACTTCTCCTTTGCCCACCAGCTGGAAAAAACTCTCTGATAAAATTAGGCTCATCTGGACCATCTCCCTTTTTTAAAGTTAGAGATACCATATAAGAAACCCTAATCATGGACTAATTTCCCATCCCATTCACAGGTTGTGCTCACTCAGGGAGGGCAGACCTGATGGAAGGTAAATGCGATTGGAGGATCATCATAGAGTTCTTCCAGCCATAAGTGGTGGGAACATCTGAGTGTAGTGATCAGCTTCTGTGGGCATTGAAAAGATCCTCTTTGGAGTACCTAAAACAGCTGTACAGAATCTGATAATAGGAATAAAAGTGCTTATTTTTTATAAAATAGAAAGGTTATAGCACCATCACAATTCCCTATACCGAAAAAGGTAGAGGATGAAAGATGTGAAAGATGGAAAAAAGAATAAATTGCTGAAGGAGTATTAAACTTAGATATGAGATGCCTCCATGATCATTTGGTGCTCTTGGAGCTTAACAAAAGGAATCCATGTCTACTTTGCACTCTTTTGCTTACTTCTTGGAGCTGAGACAGGTAACTTGTATTATAGTCTTTTAGCTCTTATTTCTTAGCTTTGTACCCCTGGAAATCTGGTCCTCATTTTGTTCATGAAGATAATCACAGTGAACTTTCCTAAAGACAGACAATGTGGATTGAAATGTGAAGGCTGAAATGTGAAGATTTTAAACATTTAGGATGTTTGACAGATGCGTATTGTGCTTCCTCTCAAGGTCTTAGCCAGTCTGGGAAACTGACTGGCTCTGTGACCTGTTCTGGGTTCTTTAACAGTTTCCTTTAACAGAGGAAGGTCACTCTCCCTCTTCCTTTTCCCAAATCATATTTACATTGTAAGCAGAACCTATGTACTAGTTTGTCTTCAGTTGCTATAGTAAAATACTTGAAGCTGGCTGCTTTATAAATAAAAGAGGTTTATTTAACTCACAGTTTTGGAGAGTGAGAGTTCAAGATTGGGCAGTTTCACCTTTTTGGTTTCTAGTGAAGGGTTTATGGTGTGTGGCATCAAAATGTTGTGAATGTGTGCAGAAGAGAACATTTGGGAAGACAGGAAAACAGAGCAATTCACAGGTAGGTTTGCTTTTTATATAACAGTCCATTTTCATGGGAACTAATAACTTTGTGAGCCCAACATTAATCCCTCCTGCAGGCAGAGCACCCAATGAATAAACCACCCCCAACTACACCCCACCTCTTAATACTTTTATATCAGATTCCACACCTACAGTTCATGAACTCTTGGGGGACAAACCATGTCCAAACCATAACAACCTAAATGTAAGTCTATTTACAAAGTCATTATTATCTGATGGTCAGGACAACAAAATCAATAGAAGATGACTATTTTTTTTTGTTCACCAATTACATATAAGACCTCCAGAAGAGTGTTCAGAGCAGTGAATTATTGCAGACTTCAATCATCTGCTGTAATCCTAACCCAGAATCCTTCTTGAATGGAGAATAGGGAGAGGAAGTGGGTATCAGAGCTCTCTCCTTGCATCTCCTCCTTTCCTTCTCTCAGCCCCTAGTGAATTCTGTCTGCTCAAGAGTCCCTCTCTCTCTTGCCATGTGCCTTCAGGTCCCTTAGTTTTTAAACCCTCTGCTTTCTCACCCATCTTTCCAGCTGCCAATCATTCCACTCAATTTACTTGTTTTATTTGGTGGAAATCTGGAAGTCCACAAGTTGTGAATGTAGAGGAAAGAATGAGAGAAAGTAATTTGCTGGTATCTATAAGATAATCAGAGTTTTACACTTCCAAGAGAGGCTGAACAAAATCCCTGTGTACCATTTTTATGTTTTCAGATCCATTCATTGCTTCTTATCAGCGTGATTTGAGGTGTTCTTTTTTTTTCAATCTGGTAGACAAATGCCCAGTCCTCTGATGGAGTTGGTTTGGGCTTACGTTGGAAAATTAATGTCAGTTTTTCCACATACAAGCTGTTTCAATGACTGAACAAATGCCAAATTCACTCTTCATTTTTGTGGCCTAAATACTCCTTGGACATGGGAACATCGTTTTATTCACAAACAAGCTTAGATTCTTAGAAGTTAAAACAAAATTGGAATGTACCATTGGTCAATATTAATAAGTGCAGGATGCTCAACTTATGTCTCTTAAAATTGATCTTTGAAGAAAGAGATCAAATAATTCTAGACTGTTGTTACATTCAAAATTGAGATGAGTGTCATAAGGTCTTTATTAGCATATTTATTTGAAGTGAAAAATGAAGTCGGAATCTTTGGGTGAAAAAGATTAAAAGTTCCTTTGATTGAAAGGAACTCTGATTTGGTGATTGGTTTGATGTGAGGACTGTTATCATCATTAGGTTATATGAAAATCATCTATAACAGTGTATCTCCTGCTCCATCTTTGATTACTAAGAATATTTTATCCATAAATATCGCTTAGCAGTTGTGTTAAAATTAGAAATATTACATTTTCCCATTCCTTTCTGAGTGAATTGTGTTCAGCAAGGTTTTCATAAATGAGAGTATCAATATAGGAAGGTATAATTAATAGTTTCTTGATAGATCTTGGTAAAGTCTCTGTCTCTTAAATATAGTTCCTAGAAATAAAAAAGGTAAATAAATAGAAGGAACACATAATAAAAAAAAAATCTTTTGAAAACACCTAGTTTCAAATACTTAATTTGATCCAGTCTTCTTTCAATTTTTCTGAAAGTAATCAACATCTAGGTCATTAAAATTCACTTTTAGTAGTAGAATTTTAAGCTGGGCACAGTGGCATATGCCTGTAATCCAATGACTCTGAAGGCTGCGACAGGAGGATTGCAAGTTCAAGGCCAGCCTCAGCAACTTATCAAGGTTCTAAAACTTAAATGATCAATCAGAAGAAAAAATTTTAAACCTTAAATAATTTTCTTCTCAATTCTTCGCTATTACTCTTGTAGTTAAGGTACATTTCCTCATTCCATCCATGTTGGACAGACCTTATGACTTACTGTGACCAATGGAATCCTAGCAAATGTGACCCAAGTAGAGGCTTTAAATGTGCTGTGTGATTTGAGGGCTGGGGTTGTAGCTCAGTGGTAGAGCGCTTGCCTCACATTTGTGAGGCACTAGGTTCAATCCTTAGCACCACATAAAAATAAATAAACCAAATAAAGATATTAAAAAAGTGTTGTGTGATTTAATGTTGCCTCTTGAAGTTAGGTCACCCATCCCAATGAGAAAACGTCTAGGTGACTCCCGTGCAAGAAGGAAGAGGTACCAAGTCCAGCTGACCTGACCTCCTGCTTGAGCAGAGCCACCTCCATGACCCAGAGACTTTGGAGTCATAAAAATAAACATTTGTCATTGTGACCACTGAGATTCTGGGATTGTTTACTTAACATTATTGTAGCAAAACCTATCTAATGAATTTAGAACTGTGTGACAAATGAAACCAATAAATTAAAAATCCTACGTGTACACCTGTTTCATTGTAGAGAACATTATAATAATAAGACTTTTGCTAAGAGCCAAGTATATGATGCATGGCATTTTTGGTCGAAAGGTGACGCCAGCTAGCCATTGAGATGATATGATTATGTTAAGATTTGCATTCATATGGATATTGGACTCCTGCGGTTCACCTAGGCTGGCTACAGGACTCCTGGAGAGTTCCCATTGGTTGGGGAAGTACAGTAGGAGGGAGTTCCGGGGGAGGAGCTCTCTCTGCAGGTCCGGGAGGAGGCCGCGTGGGTGGAAAAAATCTTCCCGGGCGGTACCGGACATTGGCGGCAGTTTCAAAAAATAAACTTTGTTCCTGCTTGAGTGGCTCGTGATTTTGTGCCCAGCCAGACTGCGGCAGACTTTCATGAATAAAATGTTACATTTGGATAAAATTCGGTGGAGAAAACAGGGTGAAAATATAAACTTGAGAAAAAGAAGACATCAAAAGACAAGAGAAAACCTGATGCCGTGGTGCATCCCTGTAATCCCAGCAACTCAGGAGGCTGATGAGGAGGATCACAAGTTTGAGGCCACCTCAGCAACTTACAGAGGTCCTGACTCAAAATAAAAACTTGAAAGGGCTGGGGATATAGGTCAGTGTTACTGGGTTTGATC
This sequence comes from Marmota marmota marmota, assembly GCF_001458135.2. Classification (NCBI taxonomy): domain Eukaryota; kingdom Metazoa; phylum Chordata; class Mammalia; order Rodentia; family Sciuridae; genus Marmota; species Marmota marmota. The sequence goes on from NW_026000241.1 coordinate 16,845,130, forward strand.
CACAGTACCACAAAAAAAAACAAGAAGAGATTGTTCATACATTTTCTAAAAGTGAGATGATGTTTAATATCAAACCCTCAATTTCTACTGGAAATATTTAAATGAGGAATACACAAAATCTGATTTTAAAATGTCAGTACTTATTATGGGATAGATTGTATGCCTTTTGCAATTATTGAAAATTATAAAGAAAAATGTTGATTAGGAACATCAGTTTTCACATTCTTTTTACGATATATGTGAACGAGAAGTTTGAAGACCATCAGTGTAGATAACTACAGCAAGATGGTAACTTAAAGACCCTTTTAAACAAAGACTCTTAAAGACCTTAAAGTCTCAAATTCAAGTTTTGTTCTACATATGAGGCATCTAATCTACTTTCTGGGCTTGTTCCATGATGTCCCCTCCATCCCAAAGTTTCACTGTTAAGAAAAGGAAATGAATAAACCTATAATTGGCTGTTATCTTTGACCTATAACGAACCAACAGCAACATAAACATTTCTTATGGAATTGGAAAGAATATGGAGAAATTACTTAATTTATCCAAGAAAAGAGTCAGTTTAGAATATTCTGTAACTTAAAACCACATTTACTCATCAATTTCCCCACTCTTGATATTAAATGAAATTGTCTCCATTTAGAAAACTCCCTAAAAGTGATATTTTTCTTGTAGTGGTATATGTGAATCCCTCGGGCTTTTGTGAGGCTAAATGCCATATAGTCTACTCAATGTCCAGGATAAGTATGATTTCCTTTTTAAAAATATCAATTTTACTTGCCCCCAAGTTTCCTTAAATACTAAGTTAAGCCTGAAAATATTGTGGAATACGATGAAAGATATATAATAAAAGTTTAAAGACATCATATAAAACTCCTAGGACATTTTGAAATGATGGTAGTGGTTTCAGAACCCCTGAATATGTGAGTGCACCATCCTCTGTTGTTAGAGGGTCTTCAGTGAAACTAAGAAACCTGTTCCAAGGGCTTCACCTTTCAAGGTGGTCCTTGGTAACGTGAGCAGAGAAAGGATCCTGGACATCAGGGATTATATTTCCCATTGCACAGATGTGGCCCGTATTGTCTGTTCAAGGCACTGGCTCTTTCTCTGAGGCTGAGCTGGGTGCGGTGTCTGAGAGGAGCCTGCAGACTTTACAGAAGTTTTGGAGGGTTTTCTTCCTGGCTGACATTCAGACAGGAACTTTTTCACTTGGGTATAAGGAGGTCGATATCTCATTAACAGCAATGACAGATTGTGGGAGCTCTAAGATAGCCTCATGCCAAATGGGAAACACCTAATATGTTTATGAAATCATTTAATCCATAATCACAGCTTGTAATGAAAGGGACTGGCAGCTTGGCATTGACATTTACAAAGCGGTCCCCATGATATATTTCTGTGAATTATAGATTTAGCAAACTGTAATTTATAAGCAATCAGAAAAAAAAAAGATTTGTCTGGGCAGTTCTTGAAGTTTTTGGAGGCAAGGGTGATGTCTTTAATCAACCATAGTATTTTTTTAAATTTTTATAAATTACAACTATTTGAGTTATTTTGCTGTTCTTCACAATGTCACATTCTCCAAGTTCTTAGTCTTGTCTAATGGATTTGGGGAGCAGAAAGGATAACACTCTTTTCAGCTTTGTTTACAACTTTGTTATTTTCCGAAGAATTGATAGGGGTGGTGCAATTATTTTTGTCGCAATTCATGGGCAGCGGAGTTGTGGCTTTGAGTGGACTGTTTGTATTGAGCTTGAAAAATTACTTGAGTTATCTTTCATCAGCTAAATCAAGAGCTCTGGTTTGGCTCTTAACAAGACTTCAGACAGAGCATCTGTCTACAGACTGGGGTTTCCCATCATTTCCCATAGTGGGGCACAACCCTTCTGTGATCTCTGGCTCCACTGATCTCTATGCAGTGGGTCACCCACGGTGCCCACCGCCCTTTTATTCCTATATGACCACCTTAGAAAGGACTCCATGTTAGCTTTCCTATTCACATATCCTTATGATATTTGGGTCTGCAGATCAAATTAAAATATATATTTTCAAAGAACCCAAACCTACTGTGACCCTGGGTGTTTTTTATCTGGAAGGTGGTGTAGTCATATTAATTTTTATTGAGTCTATGAGGAATAAATGGCCAGTTATGAAGCAGGTATGAAGCACCAGCACACTGGAGCTCAGTCAGTTTGAGTGGCTTCCCCTCACCAGCATACATATATAGCAGGTTCTCTCAGGGCAGGGAAGGGTATTGGGTTAACTGTAGGCTCTCTTGGCTTTTATGACTGGGGAGAGGGTGATGGCTAGAGCTGATCAAACTGAGGGTATGAAAGGGTACATTGAGCATCAAGAGAACCAGACAAGTACCCTCTGCATACCATTGTTGCATGGGTTAGGCACATGATTTCTCTTAATGTTCTATTTCTTTAAAATTCATATTTGAAGGAAGAAATATATAATTTTGTCTGCTAATTATCAGCTACTTTTATGGCTCTCAAGTTCATGTGTAGCATTTTATGTCTATGATTCTGCCGCATGTTAGTAGTAGGGCTAAGATGTGTGTCTTGAAAATGCTGTCTATGGATAGCCATAATTCATACTGGTGGTGGGGTGGGCATTGGAATTCAATCCTATGTTCCCACTACATCTGCTTCATCCCTTTTGTTTCTCGTTACCTACATTTGGGATGTTGGAGTGATTTGGTCTGGGGTCAGATGTGGCCTGGGTATCTTAAGAAAATACTTCACAAACCTTAGTGTGACCTCAGGATTTGTAGATATTCTTCTTTCCAGCATGAAATATTGTCATCATGACCTAGTCCTGGGACTTATAAAAATAGAAATATTTAGCCAATTTATCCTTTTTTGAAAGAAATTCTAAAAAATATATATCCTTAAGTTTATCCTCTTATGCTCGGAAGAATAATGAGGTGGGTACAAAAAGAGGAGATGATGATAAGAATGTTCATTGTAGCTCTGCTTATAAGGAGAGCAGAAAAAGAAATTTCAATGATATATAATTACTATCGAGAAGGCAATTGCTTTGCAATCCATGTGAAAGAGAAATAACTTTCACTTCTCAGTGTCAGTCTGGGTGATAAACTTCTGAAGCTACATCAGTCCTTCAAACTTTTCTCAAGTTTCCAGCATCTGGAATGGTCTCAAGAAAATAAATGATTGGTGACAGAGTCAGAGGGTAGAGGATCCCATCTATAAAATATGAAATTTACTCCAGACACAACAGGAACCACCTTGAGTGATAGGAAACAGCTAGGAGAGGCAGGTCTCTTGAGGGTTCTCAGTAGTCACTCTTCAGAAGAGTGGACACCTGTGAGATGATGGGGTGCTATGAGGGCAGTGGTCTAGAATCATACTGATATTTTCACCTGCATTAAATTTCCTAAGTATCTTAGACTTTGTGCTTAAAATTAATATGTATAATTATTATCCTAAAGTACATTCTGTATTTTAAATACTTCATCCTTTATTTTAAAGTTTGAAGATTGCTGCTCTTAAGTAAGATAGGGAGCCCATGCCATGTTTATCCTGGATTATGAGGCGCCCAGAGACTTCCACCAAGGAATCAGTTGCCCCAGTTTAAAGCTTGGAGCTGGGTGCAGTTTCTTCTTTAGCTAGACATCGTCTCTGCTACTGTAATTTAGAAATAGTTGCTCTGATGGTCTCTGAGGAAGTGGCAGTTCCTAGTGAGGTGGTAACACCAGCTCTGTGACATGTTGGGAACAAGAGGGTAGAATCTGAGAGTGGATGTAGAAGGAAGATGAGAGGTTGTTCCTAGGGGGAGTGTAGAAATGACAGGACTCATGGGAAATGGCCTGGGACCTGGTGAGGACCAGCCTACGCAGCCTTGTCCCAGCAAGAACATGACCAACACCACTGTAGTTAGTCATGTCCGTAGTAAGAGGGTCTATTCTAGGAAATGAAGCAAGAGCAATGCAGATGCAGATGCAGATGCGATGTGAAGGTCTGTTAGTCATTCTGGCAGTAGTCACAGATGGGACAAGCAGAAACAGAACCTCGTGTAGACACACAGGGCTTCCTTGAAGGAGGCTGGAAGGCAGGGCTCAGTCTATTGCTTTGGGCCAGAGCAGAATTCCTATCTTGGTTCCAGAAATCACAATGGGATGCTCAAGAGATCCTGGCAGAGGGGACCTGATGGGTAGGCTGGCTTTTGGTGGAGGAGTGGATTTCATCCATCCTTTTGTTTAAAATCGAGGGCTTCCTACCCTACAATGAAAATCTGGAAAAGTTGTCTCCCAACTCCAAAGGCACAACAGCTGTTGACAGTCTCTGGATTTGTCTGATTTTAAGGATGGAACTCAGACTGGGCTTTCCGAAGAGGAAAGGAGAACAAATGTTAAAAGCAAGAACACAATCTCAAAGGCAGAGGAGTTTGAAGGAAATCACTATCCAAGGAGTAATAAAAAAGATTACTCAGAAGTGACTATATTTTCTGGCAGATGTGTTGTCAAAGGAAAGAGAGAAGTTGGCTGAGCTTTTAGCATAGTTTCAGCTTGAGGATAATGAGGCAACATTTGGTTAAGACTAAAAATGTTCAGACATAGATTTACTGTGAATGAGTCACACGCAGATGATCAACTTGAAAAGGTTGAAAGGGATTCAGGGTTTTTAGAGCTTAGTAATTCATTTGAATGGCTCTGTTTCCCAAGGAGGTAGACAGTTCTTCACCTTTCTTAATAAGAAGAGAAATATGGGTTTGTTTTTGCATGGGAGGCAAAGTTTGGTTCTCTCATTGCCATTATTTTTAATATGAAGCGTAGACAGACAACTAATAGTGAGAAAAAATGAGATGCATGAGATAGGTAGGTAGAGATTTAGAAATTTATGACTTTATAAGATTCCTTTGAACTCATATAATTGCATCTGTCAATTTTGCAGGATAAACTGATTGTATAAGATGATGTGCGGATTCTGAACCTTTTTGAACGTATAGTCAAGAACCATTAAATATACATAGCCACAAACTATGTATAATACTATGTAAAAAGCACTGTATTCTGTACCTAAATATCCTGGAAAAGATTTAGTGTACAATGGGATGTCTTTGAGACAAACATGGAAAAAAATGTAAGTAGGTTCCTTGATTCTCACTGTAAATGTTTAAATGAATAATTTTCTTCATTTTCACATTCCATTTATTGGCAATCTATTGCCCAAGTTCAGGATGAACAGTGCAGCCTCTGTGGGACCTGCTGAACAGACATATTTGATGGGATTGAAACAGAGCTTTCATCCTTTCTTCTGCAAGAGCTTGCTGCTGGCTGTACACACTTTCCATCTCATCTTTTCCAGGATTTGTTTAAATTTGGAGAGCAGGAAGCATACTTCCTGAAGAAAGATCCCTATTGTAGAGTTTTCTGTTTTTTTTTTTCTTTCTGTAGGAAGCTGGTAAAATACTTGTCATACTCTGACATGGAGGAGGGAAGCATCACCATCGTCATCACCACTAATCTTGGTAATTTTTAAGACTTGGCAGATTTGTTTACTCGTATCTTTCTGTGTTGATGTGGCAGTCTGTTAGATATTGAGCAGCCCCAGAATCAGCATCAAAAAATGAATAGATGCAAACCAAACTAGCAAAAGCATAATAGCCAAAGATGTGCAAAAATCCCTCAGGGTTCCAAAAGAAATAAGAATGATTACAGATTTATAATATTATTGGGGCAGGGGGAACAATTCTTAAAGTTTGTGCTATGTCTCAGATTAAGACCAGCCTTGAGAAACCCAAGGGAGAATTCTGCCAGAGACTATTGCTTGTATTGTCATTACGTCAATATTTTGCTAATTCTTTGACCAAAGGAAAGCAATCTTTAATCAAGCAAGGCTATCTCTCATATTTCAATTTACGTTTGACCTGCTCTGTGATATATAGGGTGTGACCTGAACACTCTAACTGGAGTGAGTCTGAACTGCAATTGAGCTTTAGCACAATTGTTTTCTGGGTAAATTTGCTAATCTTTGTGAGCCTCAGATTTTTCCCCTGAAAAAAATGCTTTTTTGGTTTAGGGGTTTTATTTATAGGGTATACCCATCTATTCACAGTTTGAATGCATGAATGTGAAGTGGTTAATGAGCAAGAGGGGACAGAAGCTGGTAAGTAACTCCTCCTCTCTTTTGCCCTTCAAGTGGACAGTTCTTCAGTGCATTCATTTTACTTGGCTTCCCAGAAGGCCTGGGTGAGATCCAGGTCCAGTTGTCCATAGAAGAAATCTGCTTAATAATAAACTTGCTTTTGACTTTTGCTCCTGTCCTGTTCTCCATTCCTCTCCCTCGGGAAAAAAATACTATGTAAGTCTTTGTGTCAGGCTTGGCTCTCCAGAGGGGTCATGGACTAAGACACCAGGTAGTTGAGTTATATATCTTAATCTTAGACATTGACCTCTTTGTTTGCTCTTCATTCTTTCTGCAAAGGTAGCATTTCATGTGAAATAATTTTCCTCCTGCTTTGAGTATATCCTTTGTACCTGATAGAGGATTGATGGCAATATATTCTCTGAGTTTTGGTTTGAAAAAAAATCTTTATTTCACCTTTGTTCTTGAAGAATGTGTTTTTCTGCATATAAAATTGTGGGCTGGCAGTTACTTTCTCTAAGCACATTGAAGATATTGTTTCTCTTCTGGTTTCTGTTGTTGCTGGTAAGAAGTCATCTGCCAGTGACTGTCATATTTTCTTCCTCTTTCTTTTAGCTGTGTTATTAAAAAAGATTTTTCCCCTTTTAGTAGAAACTCAATGATAGGTCCAGGTATGAAGTTTTTTTTAAAGAATAATTTATTCAGCATGCAATTTATTCAGCTTGTTGAATCTGTGAATTGAGGTTTTTCTTCAGTTCAGGAATATTTTTAACATTTTTCTTTATGTCCTGTGTCTGTTCCATTCATTCTCTCTTCTCTTCTTAGGACTTCATGTAAAGGTATACTAGATCCTCTTATTGTATATTTGTTCTGCTCTTTTCCATTAATTTTCTACCTTTTATTTCTGTGCTGCATTTTGAATAACATTCTCTCTATAAATCATGGCATGATTTCCTCTTTATAGCTGAGTCTAATTTGCATTAAATTTTTGTTTATTGCATTTTAAAAAGTCTTAAATTCTATTGGGTTATTTAAAAAAATCTGCTATGTCACTGTTTATAGTTTTTACTTATTTTCCCAAACTTTTAAACTTTTCTTTTATGTCTTTGAACCAGTAAGCTAGGTAGGCTCACCACCCAACTGGTCTGGCACCTACTTGATTGGAGCGTCCATCAAACTTCAGACAACTCCACCTATCAGCGGAGAAGGGAAGCTGAGAAAATTTTTGAAAGCCAACAGAAGCTATTGTACAATTTTCCATTGAGGTTTTACTTTTTTTTTTCTTTTGCCCTTTTTCTCACATCTCTAGGATCTTTGAATCCCAATATTTCTCATGCCTCAATATATCAAGGAATGGGAATCTGAATAGTATATTACAGTTTTGTTGTGTATCCTTATATTTTAATTTTCTCTCTCTCTCTTTTTTTTAAATCTGTATATATATATTTTTTTTCTCTCACCTCCTCTCCCTGGATTCTCTTTCTCAATTCTCTCAGGCTAACAGCCAACCTCTATTAATTACTCCCTCACTCTTTACTATAGATTTTTACCTTTATCTTCTCTCCTTCTCTTGTAAACACCACATCTTGCACTACTTCTTTTCTCTCATTGTCCATCATTAGAAATGGTAAACCCTTTAGCAAACTTACTGTTTATACTGTAGACAATGATTGAACATATCCTTTCCGTTTATTGAGACAAAACTATAGATGCCTTCATAGGAGCTCTTTGGTTTAAAGGTGTATATTGTTTGTGTTGGGTGCTGTTAATATTGGTCTCCACCTTAAAGGTGAGGTACAAGAAGCCTTCAGGGACCCCATAAAACTACAGGATAGAAACTGTACTGCCTCGGATCCACACTAGATGGGAAGACGCACAAATAACATGGAAAAAAACCACAGGAATAAAGCACCTCAAACAAACCAAGATGTCCCAACAATAGAATCCATAGACAACACAGTTGAAGAAACGTCAGAGAAGGAGTTCAGAAGATACATAGTTAGGCTGATCTTCAAATTAAAGGATGATATTGGAGAAAAAATACAGGAAGTGAAAGATCACGTCAATAAAGAGGCAGAGATTATAAAAAGGAATCAAGCAGAATCCTCGAAATGAAGGAAACAATAAACCAAATTAAAATTTCAATGGAAAATATCACCAACAGACTAGACCACTTAGAAGACAGAACCTCAGGCAATGAAGACAAAACATATACTCTTGAAAATAAAGTCAACTGCACAGAGCAGATGGTAAGAAACCATGAACAGAACTTCTAAGAAATATGGGATAATACGAAAAGACCAAATTTAAAATTTATCAGAATAGGTGAAGGCATGGAGGTACAAACCAAAGGAATGCACAATCTTTTCAAAGACATAATATCAGAAAATTTCCCAAATATAAGAATGAAATGGAAAAATCAAATGCAAGAGGCTTACAGGACCCCAATGTACAAAATTAAAGCAGACCCACACCAAAGTATATTTTAATGAGAATAAATAACATACAAAATAAGGATAGAATTTTAAAGTCTGTGAGAGAAAAAAATAAATTAAGTATAGGGAAAACCAATTTGGATTTCAGCTGATTTCTCACCACAGACCCTCCATGTCAGGAGGTCTTGGAATAATACATATCAAGCTATAAAAGAAAATGGATGCAAACCAAGAATTTTATATCCAGCAAAATTAATCTTCATATTTGAAGGTAAGATAAAAACCTTCCATGATGATCAAAAGTTAAAAGAATTCACAACTAGAAAGCCTCCATTACAGAACATTCTCAGAAAATATTCCACAAGGAGGAGATGAAAAAAAAAAATGAAAACAGCAAAGGGAGGAGCTACACTAAAGGAAAAGTCAGTCAAAGGAGAAGCTAAGTCAAGTTAAAAACTAAATTTAACCAAAATGACTGGGAATACAAATCATATCACGATAATAGTACTGAATATCAATGGCCTAAACTCATCAATCAAAAGACATAGATTGACCGATTGGATTAAAAAATAAAAAGAAGACCCAACAATATGTTGTCTTTAAGAGACTCACCTCCTAGAAGAGTCATCCACAGACTGATGGTGAAAGTTTGGGAAAAAGCACACCACTCACATGGACTGTGTGAGCAAGCAGGGGTTTCCATCCTCATATCAGACAAAGTGGACTTCAAACCAAATTTAGTCAGAAGGGATTAAAAAAAAAGGCATTTTATACTGCTTAAGGGAATCATACATCAACAGGACCTAACAGTCATAAATATTTATGCCCCAAATAATGGAGCATTTACATACGCCAAACAAACCCTTCTCAATTTCAAGAATCAAATAGACCACAACACAATAATACTGGATGATGATATGGAGAAAATTATGATGAACCTTTAAGCCTCCTTCTTGTCCCCACAGAGAGAACCCTCAGAAGGTCTTGCTGAAGACTAGGTGAAGGAGAAGGGTTATTAGGACAAGGTTGGGTGGTGAAGAGAAGCAGACAGATTTATTTGTAAGGTAGAACTGATGGGACTGTATATCAGACTGTAAATAGTGATCAATAAAAGGGCAGTGTTATGGTTTGGATGTGAGGTGTTCCCCAAAAGCTCATGTGGGAAAGAGTGCAAGAAGGTTTAGAGAGAAGTGATTGCTTTATGAGAGCCCTAAACCTATCAGTGAATGAATCCCTGCTGGAATTAAGAAGTGATAACTGAAGGTGGGAAGGGTGTGGCTAGAGGAGGTGGGCACTGGGGGGGCATGGCTTTGGGGTATATATTTTGTATCTGGCAATTGGACTCTCGCCTTCCTGATCATCACATGAGCTGCTTCTCTCTGCCACACTCTTCTGCCATGATTTCTGCCTCACCCAGAACTCCAAGGAATGGAGCTGGCTGTCTATGGACTGAGACCTCTGAAACTCAGAGCTCCTAAATAATAAACTTTTCCTCTCCTAAAATTGTACTTGTCAGGCCTTTTAGTCACAACAGTGAAAAAGCTGACAAAAGCAGGCAGAGTAAAGGATGATTTTCAAAATTGGGCTTTTGTAACTCCCTGGAGATGGTGCCATTTACCAAGAAAGAGAAGACTGGCCATTTCCTGATCTTTCTCATATTCTTTCCCCATCTTACCGGTACTTGTCTCTGTTATAAGATCCCTTAATCCTTGGGTTCCATTGTCAGCTGGTTTGGGGGGGAGGTTTGGTGAATGGAGGTAGTGGTAGAAGATGGATTGGCAGAGAAAATCTCCCTCTTTATTCTGTCTTAGGTGTCTCTAGCAGGTGTTTTTCTCTTCCATGGCTCTGTTGTCTGTTAGCTTTCACAGCCCTGAATTCTCTCAGATGATACTGGCTTCTGGACTCTGATGACGTTTTCACCTGTCCTTGGCTTCCAGCCCTTCAGGTGGTGATGACTTCCTGTGTCTAAATTATGGATTTGTCTTAGTTCATTCAGGCTGCTCCAACAAAACTCCTGAGTAGCTTTGAAGGAAGAGAAATTTATTTTTGTCAGTTCTGGAGACCAGGAAATCCAAGGTCAAGGCAGTGGCAAGTGTGTCTGATGAGGACCTGCTTCCTGGTTCATAGATGCACCTTCTTTCTCTGTCTTTACATGGTAGAAGAAGCTAGCTAGTTCTCTGGGGTCTCTTTTATAAGGCCCACTAATCCCATTCATGAGGGTTCCACTCTCATGACAGTCATTTTCCAAGGCCTCATCTCCTCATAATATTTCCTTTGGAGGTAGCATCTTAACATAGAAATTTGCGGGGGGGGGGGGGCAGGGGAAGGACACAATATTCAGACCATAGCAGGCTGTCCTACCATTTCCTGTTTCTATCATGTTTTTAAAATTTTCTGGTATTAAGTTCTAAGTAATTGTTTTGTTTTTCTTCCTTCCCTTCCCTCCCTTCCTTCCCTCCTCCCTCCCTCCCTCCCTCCTTCCTTCCCTCCTCCCCACCCCCCTCTCTTTCTTTCTTTTGGTAGTGGGAATTGAACCCAGGAGCACTCTACCACTGAATTACATCCCATCATTTTTTTTATTTTTTTGTTTTGAGACGGGGCCTCACTCAGTTGCTGAGTCTGACCTCAGATTTGTGATCTTCCTGCCTCTGCCTCCCGAGTAGCTGGAATTATAGGCATATACCACCATGGCTGGCTGAATCTGTTTTCTTGACTGGAATTTAACTGATACACCTGATTAGGACGAAGTTGGTTTTAAAGAGAGGAGCGATCAAGGATTTTGTGAAATTTGAAATATCTTTTAGATATCAAATGAATATATCAACAAGGTGGATAGACATGAATCCAGAATTCAAGGAAGAGTAAGGAGATACAAGTGGTGGCCAAAAAGCATATGAAGGGCCCTTCAAGCTAGGACTGGATTTGGTAATTTAGGGAGGGAACAAAGAAAAAGAAGAAGGGTCTTGGGCTTCCCTGCATAGTTTTGACAATTTAGGTAGAGGAAAAGGAAATGAAGAGGAAATAGGAAAGAATTGTCCAAAGAGGTAAGGGAAAAAAATCAAAATCTGTAGTTGCAAGAAAGAAGAGAGTTGTATAACAAAGGAAAATGAGAGGTCAAGTCATATGAGAAGAAAAAATATCCACTGGATCTGTCAGCATGGAGTAGTACTTTGATGACTTGGCAAGAGCAGCATTATGGGAGGGATGGGGATTGGAGTAGGCTGAGAAACACAATTAACTCTTTTGTGAATGTTTGCTACAGAGGGATCGAGGGCTTACCTCTCTGGCTACGAGGTACTTCTCCAGCTTGTTACTTGATTCTCTGGGACAATGGGTCCTGTCAAAATTGGGACAATATATGTGAATTTCTCATCTCAAAAAAATAAATCTCTTGCTGTAAGTGGAGAGGCATGCTTGAAATTTCACCTCTTCAGGAGGCTGAGGCAGGAGAATCACAAGTTCAGGGCTAGCCTTGGCAAGTTAATGAGACCCTATCTCAAAATAAAAATAAAGAGTGCTAGGGGTTGTAGCTCAGTGATAGAGCACCCCTGGGTTCAATCCCCAATATCAAACAAATAAGCAACAAACAAATAAAAAAGAAAAAGAAAAACAAAAACTTTTGGCTTTATTTTAATAACAGGTGACTGTTATGAGAGACACATTGGGCTGCCCTGGTAAGGATTGCCATGTGATACTACACCTCTAAATAGGTAAGTGGGTTAAAGACTTCCTAGAGGAAGTCCACAAAGAGAATGCTTGAGAGCACATCCCATGCACAAGGCCATACCCCCAACTTTTAGCTATTGTTTAGCACAGTGTTTCTCAACTTTTTCATTATTATTCCATTAAGAAGCCAGTTAGACAGTTTTCATAATTACCATCACCATTATAAAATTTCATATATAAAATTCATATAAAATTTCCCCATTATAAAATATACTGTATAGCTGTGTATGTACTATGAATACATATCTACTTATTCAGAAAATAATTAAAAATTTTTTTCATAATAATTTTTGAAATCATCAATAGCAGGCCTGGCAAATTTTTTCAGTAAACAGCTAGATGTGAATATTTTTTGCTTTGCAGGTCACATGTTATCTCTGGGACCGACCTACTTTCTTTCATTCCCTCCCTCCCTCCCTGTCTCCCTCCCTCCTTCCCTTCTTTCCTTAAACAACTCTTTCAAAATATAAAGCTCTTCCTGGCTTACTGGGTGAAAGAACAGGCTGTGAGTTGGATTGACCTACATGCCATAGTTTGTTGACTCCCTGATTTGTAACCATAAATAAAGGTCAAGTTTCAGAGTTTAAATAAACATTGTTTGCAGGTTTACAGATCATGGCAGTTTGAAATATATGATTTAGTTACAGATTTAAAAGGTCACACAGAATTCATTCATTTATTTGCCAACTAATGATTGACAACTTGTTGTGTTCAAGGCACGAGTGATTTCTACATTATGGCAAAAGAGCCAAGTAACTAAGTGATAGAAGGAATAAAACAGCCGGTGATGTGTGCATGATCTGCAGTATGTGACGTGGGGAAGGCTGGAGAGGTCTGGAGGGAGGAGCCTGGAGACTGGGCTCAGATGGACTTGGATGGTTTGTATATAAGTTGACCTCTATCTAACCTTTTGACCTTGGACAAGGCTTTTAACCTTTTAGAGTAATTTCACAGTGTCTTTAATTTAAAAGACAGGTGGTAATAAAACCACCATTAATAGTTTTCTGGGAGGATTAACTGTGGGAAAGAATACAAGGTGCCTGATCCTTCCTAGCCGCTCTGTATCCTTAAAATTTCCCCTCTTTGCTCTTAACATGACTGCACTTAGAAGTTTTTATGAGTATTGTCATAAACCATGTCAGAAAAGCAGATATAAACCCATTCAGGGTTGAAGGCTGTTGGCGGCAGGCTGTTTCTGTGATGAGGATGCTCCTGGATTCAGGAACTACCTGGAAAATCTGGTTTGGCAGCTCTCAGAGGCATCTGAGAGTTTTCATCTTAAAAGCAGCCCCCGTGATTCGGAGGCAGTGCCACACTTGATCATGAGCCCGATGCAAGGACCGTACTTTGAGAAACAACACTCTGTCATTAAACAGAAAGGTTGGGCTGAGGTGCCCAAATTCTGAAAACGTGTATTTTTCCCCATCAAGTTTCCTAAGTCCGCACTGAAAGAATTCCCCATGCAAAGACACTTCGCCGGGAGAATTCCAATTTTATTGCAAAAAGCAGTGTGCTTATATAGAACTAAGGGGGAGATGGTAGGGCTTAGATAAATGGCAGGCCACCCGTTTATTGGCAAGTTCTTTCAGATATCAGCTCCGGAGCCCAGGAATTAGTTCTCATTGGGGCTAAGGTTCCCCGCCAGCGAGATTTGAAATTGGCGCCGGTGGGAGAGTTCACACGGGCGGGAACTTTTCGCGCCACTGCAGAAAAGAAGAAGGTAGGAAGAAGAGGTGTTTAGGCGCCACCTTGGGGTTTTTTCTCTGGGGTATGGCTGCCGTTTATACTTTTCCCAACACGCATCAGCAGGAAATGGGTGAAGGACTGGGTGGAGGAGGTCAAACTTGGACATCTAACTGCACTCTCTGCCAGGGAGTGGCAGGCTCCAAAAGGAAACACACTCTAGCTTGATCCCAGCCCAGGTTGACATCCTAGGTGCTGGGTCAGGTAACTGGGCCCAACAGACAAGGCTGGCACTAATATGGCTCTGGTTAGTGTGGCAGGACTTTGAACAGTCGGGGATTCAGGAAATGAGGCGAAAGTCACCAAGAGGGAATTAGATGGAGTTCTAAGGTCTCAGCCATAGACCAACTTTGTACATGGCAGTGTATGACACCACTTATCACTAGCTGTGTGATAACTTCTCAGGCCCTCACTTTTCAAACCTGTAAAATGGGATAATAATTCCTACTTTAGAGTAGTGAGGTGAGGGTGATACAGGGATTCAAAGCATCTGGCTAGGTTCCAACGTACTGGAGTGGTTATTATAACCATTAGAGGCTGGAGTCCTGGTTCTCTCTGAACTTACAGAGCTGATTAGGAAGTCAGACTCAGGTCAGCTCATGTGCTGTGTAGCAGTCAGCAGTGTGGTCGATCCTTCATGTCCCTAGTAGGAATATGAGGCTGTAGTGGCCCTTCCTGCCTTTGACAATAGAGGCTCAGGCCTAGGCAGTGGGGGCTGCAGGTGGAATGGCTCATTTCCTGCAGCATCTAGGGGTAGGCAAACATAACTGGACTTCAAGGTCTTCGCCAGCAGCAGAGACCTGCTTAAGCTGGGACTGAGCTTTCTTCCATATTCCAGCCAACACAGAAACATCCACTTTTGAAGATTCACTCTCAGATTTTGAAATAGGGTGGGAGTTGAGAATCTGCATTTTACAACATCCTTCTCTACTCCCCTTGTCCCTCTTCCTTTGACCTTCCCTTCTGCTCTGGTCCATGTCTCGAGAAATACTATCCTGGGTGGGAGGCAGAAATTTTTTTTTCTTGTTTTTTGGCATTTGTAGGACCATCATGAACATTTGGAAGCCACTATAAGGGATCAGAAAATCTGATCTGGAACCGGCAAGGCAGCAAGCACTCCAGCATGATCCCCCACTGTATACAACATGTCATGCTGCCTTCAAGAGCATCCTGTTGCCCTACTTGTCTCTGGTCTGCTCCTTTGAATCATGCTTCTATTTGAGCTCAGCTATTACTGCTTTGACCACATTTTGGGGGGTGGCGGGTACCAGGGATTAAACCCAGGGGCACTCAGCCACTGAGCCACATCCCAAACACTATTTTGTATTTTATTTAGAGACAGGGTATCATTGACTTGCTTAGTGCCTCCCTATTGCCCAAAGCTGGCTTTGAACTCCAGATTTTCCTGTGTCACCCTCTGGAGCTGCTGGGATTACAGGCGTGGGCCACCACGACCAGGTCTGACCATATTTTGAATATTTCCAGGAGGCAAACTTCTTACAATCTTCCTTTGCGTCTTGTTTGACTTTTTGCTTTGCCTCTTACCTCTTATTTCTAGCATATTATGTTCCCCTCTCTATTGAGCCACGTCTTCTATGTAGCTTAAGGCAATAGCTGTTGGATTGGACCACAGAACTGTGTATCCCTGTTTTAGCAAGAACAGGTCTTGTACAACAACCAACAGTTGGGCAGCTGTTTTCTGGAATGTGGAGGTTGAGAGCCATTGGCATAGACCAATGGAGGAGGGATGAATACGCAGAACCCCAAAGTGGAACCTGAACTCCATAAACAGATGGGACCCATCCAGTGCTAGTGGCAGAGCAAAAATATTTCTATGAAAAGTTTTTTTCATAGAAGTTAGTGATTGGAAATGGTTCCCAAGCTCCATTAATGTCTCTCTTTCTCGCTTTGCTGACATCTTATAGGGTAGAAGTATGGGCCCTATGTATGGACTAACTTCATGCATTCATGTATTGGTTGGGTTCTCAACAGTGCCTGGGGGCTCTATCCAGTGGGTCTGGATCTAGTAGTTAGAGCATGAATTAAAGTGAATTTTTAGAATTCATGCCTATCCTCTTTTCTACAGGACCAGAGTGTATCCCTGTGGCTATCTTTTATTTGCTGGTAAAAGCACAGTGTATTCATAGTAATTGGATTTGTGTGATTGAAATTGTTTTCTACTATCATAATGAGCATAAAATGACAACTATTATTTACAAGGACTTCAAACAAAAACATACTTCATGTAAATGAATGTAAAGTTAATTTTGTTTGGAAACACCATAATTTAAAAATGAAAGACACAAATGTCTGTCAGCTCTTTTGCCATCTGTATGGTTTTGAGGCATCCTGTAATTTAATGCATTGCTCCAAAATATGCTAAATTTTTACAAACTTTGGAGGGAATCTCTGATACTTAAAGGGGTTGTGTCTGTTTACCTTGAGTTTTTGCAAAATGAAGCACTAACAGGCCAATCAGGTGCCAGAATAGGCCAGTGCTATTCAAGGTGTGGTTTGTTCCTCATTACTATGTCTAAAAGAGGCCATCAAGATTAACCAAAACAGTTTAATCAAACTGTCTTCATGCAAAATAGGCCCATTCCCCCATTCCTTTGGGCTATGGCAAGAATGTTTGCTTCCCTGCAAAATTTATGTTGACACAGTCTCCAATGGAAGAGTATCAAGAGGTGGGCCTTTAGGAGGTGACATATGGGGAGTCCTTCTTGAATGGGATTAAGGCTCTTACAAAAGAGGCTTCACGCAGAGTGTGGCCTTTTTTACACTTCCACCTTGGCCATGTGAAGACGCAATGTTCAAAGTGCCATCATGAAGCAGAGAGCAGCCAAGCCTATAGGCACCTTGACCTTGGACTTCCCAGCCTTGCAAACTGTGAGAAATAAATTTCTATCATTTAGCAATTTAAAAAAAGGTGTGGTCCGAGGATTATGTTAGTCAGCCAATTGTTGGTGACTGGCCTACAGGAGGTGAGTACAGAAATGAAGAGGACTTTGCAATTTTCCATTTCGACCACATTCAAGGAGCAATCAGTGGCTTTGTGTTTGAGTGGAATGCACTCAAAGACTCAAAGTTCTGGTGGTGAAGTTGCCTGGTGTGAGATGCAAGCCAGTCATGCCCAGTAAGGCTGTGTTCAAAGTTAAAAAATAATAACTGAATTTCTTGAAATTGCTCTTCTTCTTTCATTTCTGCCAACATACCTCTCTGGGGTAGGGTTATCTACTATGAGCTTTATTAAAACAAAAACACAGAAATCATTTATATATACATATTCCTCGTGAATAGAGTCAATATGACTTAGGTTTCAAATGTGTTATTTACATTGAAGATTTTAAATGCTGATATACATGGTTTTCACTTAAAACATGGGGAATTGCTAGCCCATAATTTTTACTTTAGTTATGAGTGTGAAATGACAAAAGTTATGAGTATAATAAAGAATCTCTACATTTATTGCCTCTATGCATACTTTACTTTTTTATTTTTTTCATTTTTGGTCTGATACTGGGGATTTAACCCAGGGGTACTTAACCACTGAGTCAAATCCCAGCCCTTTTCATATTTTATTTTGTGATAGGGTCTCACTAAGTTGCTTATGGCCTCACTAAATTGCAGAGGCTGGCCTTGAACTTGCCATCCTCTTTAGCATCCCGAGTCACTGGGATTACAGGCCCATGCCACTGTGCCCAGCTATTTATGCATATGTCTAATGAACAAGATGCAGAGGTTTTGTTCTTTTACTATTTTTTGTTATGATTATATTTATTGCTGAATTAATATGTTTGTTAATTTGTAATTTTGTACCTGCTTAATCTAACAATAAAATGTTAGGACTCATATTTGTGTGAACATTTCTGTTTTTTTTTAATTTCATTTTTTCTGTATTGTTTTTTAATTTCATTTTTTGTTGTATTTTTATAAAACTACAAATCTGTGATGGATTGGAAATTTTAAAAAAAGCTGGGTATCCACCCCACATGGAGTAGCAATTCTACAAGTGATTGTAGTATTTCTCAAAAGGAACTCCTTGGAACACATATCATCCACCACACCTTGGAGGTATTGATGAAGGTTTCCTAAAGTAGACTCTCTGAAGAGAGGGATTTAAACAAGTGGCCCTGAGAACTCAGAGCCTTCCTTAAATTTGAGAAGGACTTGAAAATAATAGCAATTAGGATATGCCAAACTCTGTACTAGGTCCATTTGTATTTTAGGAATCTTGGAGGGTTGGTAGACAAAGAAAAGCAGAATCATCCTGAAGCCTACAGAAATCATCAATTTACTTTACTCAGAAAATGCCTTTTCTTTATTCTAGATGAGAACAAAGGCCTACATGGTGACCAACAGGACATTTTTCCAAATCATATTCTTTCAGTTTTATTTTTGTGACTCTGGATAATGTTAAGTGCCCATCATGATGGATTTTTGGCAGGTTAATTGCCAGGTGTGCACACGGGCAATGTAATGTGTTCATTAATATGATTGGCTCATTTGCCTTGACAGTTTCAAATGACTGGCTCAAATCAACATTGTGACCCTCTTGTGGCTTTTTTTTTGGCAGTGAGCTCCTACAGAATAAAAAAATGTATCTGAAAATGAATTAAATTATATTCTTCCTTAAACTGGGTCTTCTCAATTTTCTCATTTTTATATTGTGAAACAAAATCATTGCCCTTGGAGCCATGCAGCAGCCTCCTGGCTCTCTGGGCTCAGTAGGTCTTAAAACAATTTTTTTGGGGGAGTGACTTTCAAACTATGTGTAAGCCAAGAGTGGCTTGATTCTCCTTGGCTGACTCCTGGTGGCAACCTTAAGGCTGTTACTTGCAATTTCTTGCATTCTTCAAACAGATCTGATTTCACAAGATGTTTATGAGAGGTATTTTGTTTAAAATTTTGTGGAGTAATAGAGAAATGGATTTACATGTGTTGCACAAATGTGGCACAAATTTAGCAAAACATACCTATTAGGTATCTTCATTCTAAAGTTCCTTTCTCTGCCACTTTTGTATTCCTCTTTCTACACAAATCCTTTCTTATTGTCTTGATCAATCAATCCATATCTACTTTATTCTCTACTCAGCAAAATAATACTCCAGTGTGGCCGGACTTGAGAACATTCAATGTTTTTAAAATTTGCCCATTGGAGGTCCACCAAGCTGAAGTTACTTACCAAAATATTCGTTCAAAAACAAAAACAAAAATTAGCCTATTTATTAGACTAGAATTCAGCTGTGAAAGCAAAGTAGAACTTTCTCCTTATTTTTATGGGTATAATACACAAAAAGGAAAAGGGAAAATTGTACTAATTGTTACTTTCAGGAGCAATGTATGTGCACATGTATTATGGAGATATATATATATATATATATATATATATATATATATATATATATTCTAGTTCAATAAAATGATTATTAAAAAATTATAGACTTCCAGTCCTCTTGGGTTTTCCCTATCCTGGGATCATCAGTCTTTTCTAGCAGTTTTAATTCTCATTCTCTTGCGTTTGTTTTCTTGCTTGAAAGTAGAGGAGTCAGAGTGTCCATGCTTTGAGGAGGCTGAGAATGTGTGTCGCAGCAACATACAAACTGCTACATATTTCCTTCTGGTAGGTCATGGAGGAACATATAAAAGGCTGAGAGGGCCAGGTCTTGACTGGGGTGGCTTTGAAAATTGAAAATTGATTGAACGTTCAGAGCAAGTACCAGTTTTGATCCTAGGAAGAACAGCAAAGTCCAAATGGGAGTAGCTGACTCAGGTTTAGAGGGGAAGCAGGAGTCTGGAGATGGGAGACAAAGCCAGAAAATTAGGAACCAGGTCAGGAGCACGGTTGGAGCTGGTGAGGATGAAGTCGAAGGCTGAGGATGAGGGTTGAGATACTCAGTGCTGCTTCTTGGCCTCTTGCATGTGCCTGGACTGCACATGGAGCAGAGGTGGGAGAAGAAACAGGGCTAAGAGCCTGAGAGAGTGATACCTTCTGTATTTCAAGCCTGAAAATGGTCTTGGAATGATATTTGTTCTAAACCCAGGCTTCAGAATGGATGAAAACATGTGTATATGCATCACAGCATGTGCAGGATCCATTGAAAGGAACACCTGGAGGTTAGCTGTCTTCTCTAGGGAATTAAAATAAACAGTTTTTGGCGAGGTGCTTATGCCAACTGCTACCCACGGTGCAGTTAGAGCTTAAAATAGCACAAGGGGTAGGAGGGGGAGTGGTATTGAAGTTTGTTTGTCTTTCAATTTTCTCAGGGCTACAGTAAAACACAGGAGGGAATGTTTTGCAGAAACCAGGAAATCATAAAGTATTTTTTTAATTCCAGAACAGTTCAGTTGGTGTTAAAATGTCAGTCGCATCAACAGATGCCAGCTCTTCTTCTAAGTTCAATGCTACAACTCCACAATTAAAAAAGACTGACAAATCTGGCATATACCTATTCCATTTTTTTTTTCATTTAGAGAAATGAGACTTTAGGTCAACTTTATAAATATTTACCTGTTCATGCCCTCCTCCCCCAATGCTCTTGGCAACAAAATAGCTGTGGGGCTGGGGGCACTGGCATGACTTCATATGATGGCTCTCCATCTGTCTGCATTCTTCTCTCACTTTTTCAAGCTGCGTGATGAGGTATTTTTAAATCGTGTCGCAAATGAAAGAAGGAGAAATGGGAAATGTGTCCAAAGTCACTCAGGCAGGTAATGGTGAAGGCCTGAACTGGAATTCAGGTGTTCTTGCTATGGTAGCCACTGAGGGCTTATTCACAGGATGGATTGGCCTGGGTCTTGCTCAGATACACACGGTCACCACTTAAATCATTAAGTCACAGAAAATCGTTTAGCAGTCACCAGGAAAGTCAGATACAGACAGGAAACACTAACAAGAGCCAGTGTGTCTTGTTTATTGGTGTTTAGACCTAATCTGGAGATAGCAAGAAAGCAATGGAGGCTCTTATCTCTGACAGAGGCAGAGCAGGGCCGGGCAGGTCAACAAATTATGAGAGAGAGAGAGAAACAACAAGGGCCACTGGCCTCATCTGGTTCTCTTTTTATTTATTCTTGACAAATGTGATTTATGAATCCCAGTTCCTTTGTCCCATTATAGAATGGAGCTATCGGCTTTGTGTCCTAACACCATAATTTTGTTTTAAGCCATTCTGTCTACTCTTCGGCATTTCCTGGTCACATTGTCCACCCGTTTGTCAGTTCCATAAATCATCAGAGATAAGCAAATCCCTCTCTTAACCTTTTGGAAAGATAACATGACCAATATTTTCTGAACATATTCTTGCCAGGCTTGCTTTGGGGAGATAAATGTGGCCTGTCTCGATGGCGTATCACTACACAATAGCAAGATTTATGAAGGGGGAGTAGGGCTTGTTCATTGTGGTTCACCCAAAGACTTCTCAAATGTCTATTTCTTTTGGAAGAACCATGGTGAGTTGTTAAAAAAAAAAACATAGTGAAGATTTCTGACAAACAGCTTGTGGTCAAGGTTTCTGCATGTTTCTTGACACCATGGTGGGGTGGATTGTGGAGGTTTTAGTGGTCACTTGAGTTTTCCAGATATTCTTTTTGGGATTGATTTTATGTAGGTTTACAAAGACTCCACCAAAAAGCCTCCAAAGAAACTTTTTTGGAGTTTGTCTCTAGAATGAAAGGAATTCAACTAAGATGTAGAAAAGAAATTGAAAGGATGTGGCCTCTGGGAAGAACTGTTTACCATAGCATGACCATGATATTGCACATCTATTGATTTCCATCTATAGAAAAATACATCCAGCATAAGCTTCAGAGAAACCAAATCGATTATGGTTGAGACACAGGCCATGGAGCCAAGCAGGGGTGGATTTCAGTCTCCTGGTTAATTGGAGTGAACTTGGGCAAGTGCCTGTCTTGTTGCATTCATCTGTTTCATTCCTCATCAGAAGGGTGATGTGTACCTCAGAGCATTGCAGGGATTAAAAGAGAAGTTAGCTAGGCTTTCAAGCAAGCGCTTCTCTCCTCTTAGGTATGCAGAATTCAGATGACCATCTCTACTTCTCAGTTTATAACACTCGATCATTTTTACCCATGCATTACTTCTCTTTTAATATTCTATTTATTGTCCTGCTCATTTCCCATTCCCAATCCTGTTTCCTGCTTCCAAAACCACCCACCCTTATATGTCTTTCTGGAGGCTCACCTGGCTCTTGGTAATAAGTTCTTATCAACAAGGTGAAATTGGAGAGGCCTGCATAAAGATTGTCATGAACTACTTCCAATCATCTGAGCTACTGCTCTGTGTTCATGAGCGGGAGAGCTAAACTTTAGTTTCTAGGACTATATTTTAAATTTTGTTCTACCTACAGAATCATCAGAATGTCCAGTGTTATGGTTTAGATATGAAATGTTCCCCAAAGCCTCATGTGTGGAAGGCAAGCTGCTTTGGTCCCCAGTGAAGCAGAGTGGGGGCCTTAGAGAAGGTGTTTGGATCTAACCTCATCAGCGGATTAAGCCATTGGTGGATTCATTATTGGGAGATGGTGAAAACTGTTGGAGGGGGCATTCTCATTGGAGGAAATATGGGGTATATCTTGTTCCCAGCCCCTTCCTATCTCTGGCTTTCTCTGCTTCCTTATCATTATGAGGTGAGTAATCATATTCCCCCATGCCCTCTCTACCATGATTCTCTGCCGCACAGCAGGCCAATAGCAATAAGGTTAGGTGAACATGGACTGAAACCTCTGAAACCATGAGCCCAAATAAATCTTTTCTTTTTGAAGTTATTTTTCTCTGGTATATTATGACAGCAATGAAAAGCTGAGTAAAATACCCAAATAAGTATAGATAGAATGAGGCTGGGATTTTGTTTCAGAACATTTAAGCATGCGCGCGCACACACACATACATACTTTCTTTTCCATTTCTTCTTTAGGGACTATCTTGGAGTTTTGTTTTCAGTAAGAATTCACTTATGCTTTTCATACAGATCTGCAGTATTTTTTTTTCACAGTACTGCTTTTCCCCCTTTTTATTGCTGGAATAAGGAAGCCTTCTTTGGATCTGATCTTTACTCCTTACCTGGGATGGGAACAGATGCAGTTGATCCTAAGTCCGTGTAGGTTCTTCCTGAATTCCCGTTGGAGGGTGATATGAATAGTTCCTACCTAGCCCAGCTCATCCTGGGTGCCCTTTTAATTGAAGTTTAAAAAATGGAAATTGAAACATTTCTTTTTTAAGTAAATGGAGTTCATGACAATCTTTATTCTCCATTACGCACTATAACAGCATTTAAGACGTTGTCTTTTGAGACCTTGCCTCCACAGACTGCCAGTAGCTCCCTCTCTTCCTCTTGAGTTATTTTCTTATTGTTTCAGGATTCTATTAAACATAGAAAGATCTTGAGGAAGGTGGGGGTTTTGAGGGCAGTGGGCACATGACCCCAATTGCAAAAGCAAAATTCCTTTTGTTAAACCTGAGGCTATTAACAAATCTTCTGAATTTTGTTTAATTTCAATCCTGGATTCTGCTTTAGAAAATGACCTTTTTCATTTTTAAATTCTGTTTAACTTGATATTTATATTACCAACACATATTTTCTTTACTGTATATGTATCCTTATCTATATACATATCTATCTCTTTGTTCCCTAGTTTTAACTTTTCAGCCTTTTGTGCCATTTTATTTTAGGTGTCCTTACACACACGATACAGGTGGGTTTACATTTTAATTCAATCTGAGAATTTTCTTCTCTTGAAGAGGGAAATTTAACTCATGTCATTTTTGTTTAAGTGAAATATTTAGTGTTTAAGCAGATTTTTAAAATTAATTTTAAAATTTGTTTTAGTTATGCATGACAGTAGAATGCATTTATGCACTTTGATATATCATACATAGATGGGATATAATTTCTTACTTTTCTGAGTGTACATGTTGCAGAATCATATTGGTCATGCAGTCACATATATACATACAGTAATAATGTCTGTTTCATTCCACTACCTTTCCTATCCCCACATTCCCTCCTCTCCCCTCCCATCACTTCCCTCTACCTAATCTAAGGTAATGTTATTCTTCTCTAGTGCCCCCCACCTTATTGTGAATTAGCATCCACATAGAGAAAACATTCGGCTTTTGGTTTTGTGGGATTGGCTTATTTCGCTTAGCATGATATTCTCCAACTCCATCCATTTACTGGCGAATGCCATAATTTCACTCTTCTTTAAAGCTTAGTAATAATCCATTGAGTATATATACCACATTTTTTTTATCCATTCATATATTGAAGGACACTTAGGTTGGTTCCATAGTTTAGCTATTGTGAATTGAGCTGCAATAAACATTGATGTGGCTGCATTATGTAGTATGCTGATTTTAAGTCCTTTGGGTATAAACCAAGGAGTGGCATAGCTGGGTCAAATGGTGGTTCCATTCCCAGTTTTGCCTACAACTTTCTTTACTTTGAATTTCCCAGTCACTTGTTAATAATATGTCATGCTTTAAGTTTTGTACTTGTTGTTTAGCTTTTTTGAGACATATCAATCTTTACTGCCCTCAATTTTATCATTAAGATCAATTCAACGATTATACATTTGTCTCATGCATTCTTGAGATTAAGATTGCTCATATTTTCCCTCCTCTCCACAGTGGTTCCTGATCTTTGATACTCTAACTCAGGACTATAAATCAGAATATTTTTACTGTTGAGTCATTTTCCATACAGTATGTGTCTGTAGTTTTGCTCTTGTTCTTTATGGACATCAAAACAGAATTCAATCCTGATTTTGTGTTTTCATTCTTTGGACTATTTCCTTATGTGAGATAATGGTTTCTTGATTGTCTCCTTTGAGCTTGCAATTTTATTTTTACCCTGATAATTTTCTAACTTATTTTAAATTTAAAAATAAAGTTGATATGTTCTGATATTTTAATGGAAGCAGATAACATTCATTATAATAAATTCTTTGATGTCTTTCATCAGCTTTTTTTCAGATGTTAGCTCTGTCTATGTAGGTAATACAGGGGAAAAGATGAATGAACAATGTTTCTTAGATGTTTGGTGTGACCAACTGGATGGATGATGTGGATATTTGGATATTCCATTTTGGACATGTTAAGTTTGAAATATCTTTTAGGCGATTCTCTGCTGATATATCACATTTAAAACTCAAAAGATATTTTAAGGCTAGAGATGTAGATGTGGTAGTCATCTATATATGGGTCTTATCGAAAGATGCAGTGCTTAATTTATCAAGTGAGGGTATGGAGAAAAAAGAAAAGACCCTGCCAGAGGAATGCCAACATTTAGATTTTGAGTGGAAGAGAAAGTGCACAAAGAAGCAGAGAAGGGACCAATTAGGAGGAAAACTAGGAGATGATATATTACAGAATTCAAGAAAGAGAAATGTTAAAGGCTGCTTTTATTGATTTAGATGTAGCATTAAATTAGCCATTCAGACAATCTCGATCTGCTAGAGTAAGGAAAATTCACCCAGAAAATATAAAATTGAATATAAAATTGAATGTGAACAGGATGGAATAAAGTGAGCAACCATCTAGTTAGCATTTGGAATATCAGAAAAAAAATTAACCTGCCCAAATCTTTAACATCCCTCTTTCATCCTGTGTGAATAGGTAGCATAATGGTTTTAGTCTGAAGGGTAGAGGTCAAGTGTGGGTTTAGGAGATGTGATGTGTCTGAAGACCTAGTCTGGAACAGTGCATTGCTTACCCACTGAAACTGGTTTAAACAGAGAATACCAAGAGAATGAGGCTTGGAGGCCATGCAGCCAGGAAGAAAATCAACACGGTGTTTTCTAAAGCTCCTCACAGGTGCCATCTGGTGATGACATGGCTGCTAAATCTTCTCACATTCTAGATTCTGAAAGCTTGATATTTCTCTTCCATTTCAATAAAATACATTCAGTGCTGCATTCTTTCTTGACTTTATTTTCCCCTCACTCAAATATGTGTGGAGGTATGGGCTGGTTTATTTCCCTGTCTCCTGATTGCAAGGGAGCAAGGGGAAGCAAGTTCTCTGGCTTCCATCTCACACAGGTGGGTCTCAGTGTGGAAAATCACCAACCTGTAGAAAGGGTGTTCAAAGATGCTAGAAAGCCACAAATATGATGCAGATAGAAATAGAGTGAATCTCAAGTTCAGTCACAGGAAAAGTAAGGACTGCTTATGAAATTAAGTTGACATTTAGTTTTGCAACCATGCTGTGCTATTACTTCTCATGAGATTTTGAAACTAGAGATTTGAAACTATCTTGTAAAAGAAAGTTCACGTCTAAAGTTTGATGTTTTAAAGGCACATGAGAACAATTAATAAATAAGTGCAAGTCTTAGTTTTCCTAATTAATCTGCATTTTCTCCTTTTTATGTAGTCCTTTCAGATGTCATAGTCTGGAAGGTACTCTGAGCTGCTTGAATGCAGGAGGTTTTCTTGGGGGGTTGGAAACAACACCTGTAAAGAAGGGTAGGAATTAATATTAGGAGAAAAGTTGAACTTCCATGCAGCTATAACACAAGCCTCAGAGGGTCCTATGGAACTCTGTAGAGTTGGGACAGATGCTATAAATGGAACAAGAGAAATATCGAGACATATTATCCCCACACTATGCAGTCATCGAAATGGGCACAATATGGGGAGAGATCCAGCCCTTTGGCTGAGGGCAATTCCTCTGGGGGACAAAGCTGAACTGTCAGCAGCCAGAACTTCTGGCAGCAGAGACTACCTCATCAGAGAATCTTCTAGAGTTTATTGAAAGAAAACTGCTTACACAAATTATGTAAGCAATATATAGTATGTAGTTGCAGGTGGTCCGTGATTACAAGAAAGAAATGTCATTTTTTTTTCTGTTCCATCAATACTAACCCAATGGAGGCAATTTTCCCTTTCTTTAATTCTCTTTCCGGCTCTTGCACTAACGAGAACTGAGGGGGTTAATGGGGTACCTGAATGTCAGCATCACTCAACAACTTTATAAGCCACCTTTTTCTTGTTCCTCACTGTTCTGCATTCCCTGCTATAATATCCTGGAGTGACTGTGGATGACACCAGGCTTACAGAGAACTGGGGTTCCTCTCTGTGACTCCTGTTATGTTAGAGACCATCTGATCTCTACTCCTAGGTCCTTTCCTTGTTCTATTAATAACACCATCATTAGTTTGAAATCCTTCCTTATTGTTTCAGGTAATGCTTGGGAAGTTTGGAAAATTCAGTCTTTATGTTGAGAAATTAGCTTTTATTTTGACTAGAATGGTTGATGTTACAGGAATATGGTTCATGTGAAAAATTCATTTTTATGCATAATATTAGTTTTAATCTTCTCTGTTAGCAACTCAGCTACTGAAAACAAAATCTAAATGAGCGATCTTTGAAAAGCAGCCATCAGAGGCATTTAGTCTAATTTCCTGTCTCCAATTAGCAGCCATTCCTCTAGGGTGGTACAACTTTGGAGAAGGAAAATAACAAATATTCATGGAGCATCTACTGTGTGGTAGACATAATTAATTTTCAGAAGAAGCCTGTTTTGTATTCACCTTGAAGAATCAGAATGGATCCTTACCTGAAACCGGGAATTTGATTTGAATGTGGAAAACGGTGACACTGTGCACCAAGAGAATTTAAGAGCAAGCTTATTCAATCAAGGGACTCTGGGGGCAGCTGGTTGGCCACTAGCAGGACTGGTCTGGCTTGGGCAAAGCAGGAGAGAGTTGGATCATTATAGGGCTAAGGATGGGACAGGACTCAATTTTCTGTCAATGCTGTAGAAGTGGGGTTATGCACAGGCTTTCTTCCTATCGTATCCATATGTGGGGTCAAGGGCAAAAGAGAAACTTTTCCAGTCAAACTGAAGTTAAGAATAGGTCCATGGTCAAATATAAAAAAATGGAACCAGAGTCTTTATTACAGATTCTTGAGATTCAATTGGTACTGGTTCCACTTTAAAATTGAGATTGTTCAAAGGTCACACAGGCAGTGAACACTGAACAACTCAGATTCAAACTCTGATATTTCTAGACCCCTTGATATATAAATATATATTATGCTCTGTAAGGGTTGTATGTTCAACAGAGGAGGAGTGATACATAAAATCACCACTTTCAAAGTGTATGAGCTTTTCTGGAATTTATAATACTATAAATAAGTATTATGTGTCAGTGAGCCCTGTGATGAAATAAGATTGGAAAATTCTGGGTTAAAACCAATTAAATTGGTTTATTTTTTCTAACAGAATTTATGCATTGTGTATCTTCAAGAAGAGTATGCAGAATTTCCCAATTTATTTGACCATGAAACACCTTTTTCCCTAGCAATGCACATTTGAGAAAAGCTGAACCATACAAATTCTGCTTGTAGCAGCAATTCCACTTGCTTCTATGTACATAGAAAAAGCTGTCCACAAACTTGATCAGCTTGATGCCCAGATAATCCTTCATTTTACTTTTTTATATTAAAAATTAATTCAGCTTTTCTTCTGTGGAAAACAATTCTTTTTTATTAGAAGGGTTGCATAAGTGAAGGGGTTATCAGAAGCATCCACAACCTTTCATTAGTTAAAATGTATATATATTTATAATCACCAAAACATGGGATTATATCTTAATTTAGTTTGGGCTCTGATTCTTCCATAACTAATAGATGAGCAAATTTTCATTCAGATTCTGTGGATAATTCTTTATATACGCTCTTAATGTTTTCAGGATAAATCTGGGAAGAATTTATTACTCAAAACTCTCTCATTCTTCATTTTCTCCCTTGTAAAATGGGACTTTTAATAGCATCTATCTTCAGGGATATTATGGGGATTAAAATTATTGGTCTTTGTGCATCTTTAGATCATTGGCTAGCACTTACTTATTACTCAGAGGTGTTGGCCATTATAATTTAGTGCTGTTATTTAGGAATTTGTAACCCTATGGGGCTATGCTCATTGGTTCGTTTATTTACCTTGTTCTTCAGGTTAAGGACAATCACACCCTCACCCCCCACCATAGATCATTTCCCTTGACAAATGGAGCCTCCGCCGGTGTAAGTCCAAGTAAGCCCAAGGTCTCTAGGGACCTGAAGAGTGGGGATCTGGGAAGCTGTGACTCCAGGGAGTGTACCTCGGCCTCACAGGAGTTCACATGGACAGGGCCAACAGAATTCTTCAGTTAGTCCCCAGACATTGTTCGTCTAGTCTGCAACCCAATAACCCACAGCTTTTGGAACATCACTCTCTGGAAGGACAAATCTTAGGTGAATATCCTGCCCACATTAGCCTCTCTCTCTTTGTAGAAGGAGAAAGGTGGTTTGTTTGTGAACAAATTGCTCTTTGTTATCACACTTTGAAAAAAGAAAAAGATTTGAGGTATGTGATAAAGAGCTATTTTACCTCTAAATCCTAAAAAAAAAAAAAAAAGTTTATATTAGTTTTTGACTCTCTTCCTGTGCAGTGTCAGAGCAGGAGTGTTTGGGAGATCCCAGTAATTCTGATGGTACCCTTGCTACACTGGAAACTAATGGGAGGATGGGCCCACACCATCTCCAATGAGCTGCCATTGGGCTGCAAAAGCCTTTTATTCATATTTTTTGGGAATGATGGATACCTTTCAGCATCCTAGATTTGTCTGGGGATTCTCTTCCCAATTCCATGGTTTGGTCAGCTTTATTAAAGTCCTTGTGTTCTTCCTTTAGATTTAAACTTCAGAACCTGGGGGAATTGGGATAGCTCCTCAAGTCTTTGGTCAAGACCATGTCTGGGCAGGAAACACTTGCCTTTTAACCACTTTGACCTTGACCTGTTCTGCCTGGACTTGGCTTTTCAAGGTGGCGGCCACAGGCCACCATATCGTGTGCACGTGTCCTTCCTTTCTGAACAGAGAACTTCTTGCCTTTGTTCTCATGCTGTCATTCTGGGCCCCTCTCCTTAGTTGGGAACTCTTTCCTAGGCATGAACATTCAGTCATAGAAACAGAACAACTTTAACCAGTGGCCCATTCTCTGTGCATGCTTCCTTTCATGTCTACTTCTGTGTAGGTACTGGCTTCATACTTTTCTTCCATGGCAGACTGGGCCAGCTACCACCTATGAGCCAATAATTGGTAATGAGTTATTGGGAGTCAACAGTTACAAACATGACAACTCTTGGAAGCCATACCTAGAAAGGTGGTGAAAGAAGGAGGAGTATAAAGAAGGGGATAGTCCTTGACAGATGGTCCCTCATTAAATATTACAGGGAAATATATTTAAATTGGCAGGGGAACAGGTGCAAGGTATTAGTAAGCTTTTGCTGTGGCAACAAACTCCATTATCAATGGAGTAAAATCAACCATTTATTTATTTCTGACATTAAATGAAGCCCTGGAGTTGGTTGTGATTCTCTGGGACTATCTTGGGCTCTAGGCAGTTTCTCGATCCAGGATTAAGCCTAAATGAATAGCCTTTCTTTTCCACATTGTTCTTACAAAAAAGACGAGAATGCAACAGGCCAGACTGAGAGCACACAGGTTTTTGCTCATAAATAGCACATGTCCCAGAGTTCCACTCAAGTCCATTGAGTAGAGGAGTGTGTCTGTCCGGGAAGCACCAAGTCACTTGGCAAAAGTTGCTGGAGAGTGATCCTCATCACTCATTATAAGCGAGGGAGCAGGAGGTATGAGTTAATGGGGGCGAGGGAAGGACGACATGTGGGGATTCCTCTTTCAAAGAATTTGGCATTCAAGGAAATGGAAGTGAGGTAACTTGTGAGGGTGGCAGATCTTTCTTTTTCTAAATGGAGGAGACTTTTCTCAGAGAAGTCAAAGAGAGGTCAACATGGAGAACATAATAAAAACATTCCATGTGTTTCTCCAACATTCATTGAGAGATTACTCTAGGTGACCACTTTGTATTTGTCATCTTAAATGTTTAACAGCTGCATGAGGCAGGTACTATTATTATTTTAATTTTACCAGTGAGGACCGTGAGGTCAGTGTTATACAACTGGTCTAGTCACAGAGGAAGTGTGTGGCAGAGTTTATCCTTCAGGCTAGCAGATAGACTATAAAGTCTGGGTTTGTCTCTTATTTACTAGATGAAGTTACAGGAATAGATCTTTCACCCTGTACCTCCAAAAAATCCAATAAGTCTGCAAGTGGTAGCTTGCATATCCTGGAGCAGGTAGTAAATATCTGAGGTCATTGAGAGGTACAAAGGAGATCAGTCTACTCTCACAGACATTTTGCCCTTTTAACCATATTCTAGGTTTGCTGTGAGCTTAGACAACTTTGCAATAACTACACTGGGTAAAATGTTTTGCTTCTTGGCTGTATGTGCCGAAGCATCCAGAATTCTTGGCGATGACATCCAGATGTTGCTTTCAGGGGAAAACAAATAGATTCACCCTGTACCTCCCTCTGGATCCAACAGAAGAAGTTTTGGGTTTACTGTATTTCTTGGTGGATTTGATGATATGTTTCTTTTTATTTAGGGCCAAATGTTCTGAAAGCAGAGCCTGCGTTGCATGTGCCAAATATGCATAAGAATACAAACAAAACTCATGTTTCCAAGACTTAAATAAGTATTTCTTATACTTTAAGTGACTTTTGGAAACCATTCAGTGCCACAGTGTGTAAGCTTCTGAACAATTCTCCATAATTGTGTATGCAAAGGGTATAAATTCACAATTGCATGAATTGCATAAATGTCTTTAATTGCCTTTGATTACATGGCTTGCTCTATCCTACTCTCTTGGTTAGGGTTCTTTATATACCAATGGCTTCCTAAATTTATTATATAAATTCCTGTGGAGTAGAATTTTGTGCAGTGGAATTTTCTAATTGGAGCTGGGGTGAAAGAAGAGGAAGAAGAAATAGATGGGAATACCATATTATGAACAAATGAAAAAAAAGCTAAATATAAAATGTTATATCTCACTGCTCTTCTCCCAAACAATTTTGTGGGCAGAATGGAATAGGCACCTTGGCCAACTTCTGTCTGGGTGGTGGACTTGTGCAGTCCTAAATAGCATATGTATGGGGGCTGGGAACACAGCTTTGTAGGTAGCATGCTTGCCTCGAATGCACAAGGCCTTGGGTTCAATCCCCAGCAACACACACACGCACACACACACACATACACAAAAGCTGGCCCTAAATAGCATATAGTATGTCTTTTGAGTTTTATTGAGTAAATGGAAAGTTCAAAAGGGACAATCAGGGGCAAGTCAGGAGGACATGTGGAGAAAGTGTATTTCCCACTTTCCCACTTTCCGACCATGCCTTCATGGTCTGCAGTATCTATCCCCACCATCCATATTGGTGTCAGGAGGGAAAAAGTCTTATGGATGTCCTTGGTCATCTGATTGTGTTTGTTCATGTGAGATTGTATAGATGGGGGTTGGAGAGAATTTTCAGGATCAGATAAGTGATAGTCTGAGAGTGGACACGAGATGACAAGGCAGTCCATGGTTCTTATCAGAAGGCAATGGAAAAGAAGATGACCTAACATCATTGTTTTTTACTCAAAGCTCTTCAGCACTGGTGATGTCAGCTTAGGTTTATGATATGGTTTGAAAATTTTTCATTTCATCCCATTAAAGTTTGGATCTGGAATATCCTCCCAAAGACTCATGCATTAAAAGCATAATCCACAGTGCAGCAAGAGCCAGAGGTGGGGATTCTCAGCAAAGATTGGATCATGAGGGCTCTGCCCTTATCAGTGGATTAATCCACTGAAAGATGAATGCACTACTTGGAGGTGAGATCAAGTTGGAGGAAGTAGCTCACTGGGGGTGTATCCTGGAAGGGCTTATCTCCTCCCTGTCCCCTTCCTCTCTCCCTCCCTCTCTCTCTTTTTCTCCCTGCTTCTTGGCTGCATCTTGTCCGTGTTTCATGCTCATGTCCCAATATCTGTAAGAAGTCTTGCTTGATGGTTCTGTTCTTGTATGACCTCACACTCTTTTGAACTCCTATGGCATTTTCTGTACAAGATGGCAAATGGATGTCATTGCCATATGCCTCCTTTGACTGGTTGGTAGTGGCTACCAGGTAGGTTGTTTTGAGGTGATGTGAAAATGAAGCCTTATCCAGACTCATGGGGAAAAGCTAGTGGGTGGATTCAATGTTGTACCCTCCATACATATATTGAAGCTTAATTCTCAATGTGATGGTATTTGAATTTGGGGGTTTGGGGAGGTAATTAGATCATGAGTATGGATGGGATCAATGTCCTTAGAAGTGCAGGCAGAAAAGAGCTGATCTCTCTCTGGATCAGGTGAGGTAGTGGTTTAGGAGCCAAGAAGTGACCCTGGAAAGACACTGGCTCTTCTGATACTTTTGTTTGTTGTGTAAGCAACCAAGTAAAAGGTGCTTTTGTTATCACTTCTCACACTTAGCAGCAATGTCTTCCAAGAACACTAGTGTTAGGAGAAGCCCTATGACATACTTGCTCTGCACCATTCGTATGACAATTTTATAATTCCTGTCTTTAGTTGTCCTTTAGAAACATTTTCTAACTCTCCATCTGACAAGGGAACTGTATACTTCCATGTAGGTATAGAGCTTAGTTTCTGGCACGAATAAGGTATTTATCATAATGGACCATTAGTGACTCATATTAGACAAATAGTCTCTATCAGATCCTGAGGCCTCTTTGTTCTCCAGATAGAGAAGAGCTGCTCTTGGAGTTTCTCCTGAGTGCTTAACCTACAGCCAGGCAGAAAGGCAAAATTAAAAGAATCAGAGACATGAACATGGTTTTGCAATTAAGGTAGAAAGAGAGAAGGTGAAGCTACACTTGACTCAGATATTAAATACACATTCATTTGCTAGTGGGAATTTGTGTTTTTAAAATTTTCCATTGTAAACAATGATTTGAAGAAGAAAACCACTAATTAAAGTGGACTTACAATTTAAATTGGATCCCTTCATGGAAAACCAATTATGAATTACATCTTTATTAAATACATGCCCACAGCATGTAAAACTTACCAGATTTGGGGACATATTTCCCATTAAATGTAAATCCTATAAGAGTTTGCATCATTACTTTAGAGGAAAGACAGAATATATTTAAATCTAAACTCATTAAATAACTTAGAACAAAGGTCAATGCATGAATGAACAGTCTACCTATTTGTTTAATTTTCTTTTTAAATTTTTGAAGTTTTTGATGTGTCATATTCATGGCTATTTCTTTGGAGTTAAATAAGTAGAGTAGATCATCATTGCCAATGCCTGGATCAACCTTGGGTTTGTTTATAATTAATAAAATATTTGAGAACTGTGCAACAGCTGTAAGCATTTGTTTACCTAGTGTAGAAATTATCTGAGAGGATAAATTTCGAACTCATTCTGCAGCTCAGGGTGCTCAAGACACCATAAATATAAGTTGTTGAGTGGCACTATGCACGAAAGGAATTAATACTACAGTTTTTATATAACCCCAAATGTACACATTTAAGTGGCTAATAGGTGTCTGGCATTGTTCCATACACGACATGCCTTACAAAGATGAAAAGAGAGTCCTTAGAAAGAGTATTGGCCTTACTCTTGTACAGGTATGGATTCATGCTGCCACTGTAACTGACTAATTGTAGGAGCCTACAATGGTTGCTAACCTTTTCTATCATATCTATAATCCAATGATGCTGACTTCAAATGTTACAATATAAAGGAGGTGAGATGAAACAGAATTGGACAGTTGGGGGAGAAAGAGAGACTGCTGGAATAGACTTGGGTGGGAAGCTGCTCATTGTTGGGAGATAAAAAATATAAGATGTGGGATGGGTACTTCTTTTGATAAAGGGAGAATGGTATTAGAGGTTCTGCAGAGAAACCAAACCAGTGTGTGTGTGTGGTGTGTGTGTGTGTGTGTGTGTGTGTATGTATATATTT
>NW_026000241.1:16880032-16990946 GCF_001458135.2 Marmota marmota marmota
TATATATATATATATGATGATAAGTAAGAATGAGATAGGAGAGAGAGAGAGAGAGAGAGAGAGAGAGAGACAGAGAGAGGTGGATGAACCCTGAAAACTATGTTAAATCAAAGAAGTCAGTCACAGAAGGCCATAAGATTTTTGCACGGTTTGAGGAGGCCCTGGAGAGTGGTTGTCTATTGGGCTTGAGGTTTCATTTTGAAGTGATGAAAATGTTTTGGAACTTGGTAGAGGAGGTAGTGGCACAGCATTGTGTCACTAGACTATCAATGCCACAGAATCGTATTTAAATGACTATTTTCAATTATAAAAATGAAAATTTAAAAAGTTCTTGGGCAACAGAAGTATAATCAAAACTTTTGAGAGACTGTAGGTAACGTTATGAACATTAGGGATGTCCACAGCATCCAGGGGCTGCTAATACTCGGAAGGCTCCTTTCCCACTCCTCACCCTCAGCCTTGATGCTCAGCCTCTTCCTTGGCTGGCATCTATGACATGCCCTGCAAGGGACTCCCATTCAGGGGTCCTTTTAGTTTTCTACAACTCTCTTCTCTATTGGACCCATGTGGGCACCTTTTGTGCCTATATTAGCTCTTGTCCCCAGCCCACTGAGTCTTAAAGATGAAAGGAGAACCTCTCCAAATGAGCTGCCATTTTGGTTCACTTTCTCATCTGGCCAATAGGGGCATTGTCAGTTCTTTTAGTTTTATTTTTTATTAATATATTATAGTTATGCATAATATTGGGATTCATTTTGACATAATTATACAAGCATGGAATATAATTTGCTCCAATTCAGTCCCCAGTATTTCTCTTTTTAGTGCATTATGGATATATATATATATTGGGAATTCACTGTGGTGTATTCATATATGTACAGAGGAAAGTTTGGTCAGATTCATTCCACTGTTCCTTACTTTTCTTGCCCATCCTCTCTCAACCTCAGTCCCGTTTCTCTACTCCACTGATTTGTCTTCTATTTTCATGGGATTTCCTCTACACCTTTCCCCCCATTTATTTTGGTGTAGCTTCTGCATAGGAGAGAAAACATTTGACACTTGACACAGTGAATTTCACCTTTTTGTATATCCATATGTACTAATTTAAAACAAGCTATAAATAAATAGAAGAAAGATCTGTAGAGTGGAGAAAAGGGAACAGGGGGCGGGAGGCGGGAAGGGAAAGTAGAACCCCTGAATAATGCACTCTCCCTTTATCAAGAGAAGAATCCATCAGACATCTTGTAGTCTTTTATCTCACAATAGGGAGCAGCCTTCCATACAAGTCTTTTCAAGCCACTTTTCTCCCCCAACCATCTATATTGCTGGGGCTTTGTCTCTGCTATCAGGAAAGAGACCCAGCTGGTTTACCTGGGTTCAAGCTCCAGCTACCTGAGGTTGTGAACCAGGGGTGTTGCTCCCCTTTGCCTGGCACAGAGATGACCTTCCCACCTCCTTCTGAGCTTTTACTTCCTGCTGCCTGCTGTGAATCCTCTCAGAGCACTGGGTTAGGTTAGCACTTCCTGGAGTGTTCAGTTCTCAGGTCTGCTTCACCCCATTCCCCCAGTTCATAGTGAGGGGAGGGGGTTTCAGCAAATCTTGGCAAGTAGCAATCCCTCTAGGAGTTCCTTCTGTATGTATCATTGAGACATCCCACCACAGGGGTAGTCCCTTTGGATTTATTTGTTGCTCTCTGAAGATGGGGAGGTGATGTGTTGATTCAGTTTCTTCTAGGGCAGCTGAGCTACACAGCTGTGAAGTCCACAAAATGGTCACCATGCCCCACATGGCTTTCTGTCCACAATTTGGATTAAACTGCTGGAATTCCTTCAGTTTCTGTTGAGTTTTAATTTGGTCTGCTTTTCTTTCCAGCTGTTGTTAAGGAAGTGAGTTTATGTGCTTTTCCTCTTCATTTTTTTCTCTCTGTTTTCCCTCCACCTGTCTCCCACCCCATTCTGGGTTCAGGAATAAGGAAATCTGTCAATGTTTTCTGCTCTGGTAACTAAACTTCAAGTCTCTTTAGGTCTCAGACTCTTTATGAGGGGATGTGAGAGCACTTATTCTGTCACCCGCCTCTCCAGTCAGGTCTTCCTTCACTGCCTCCTCTCTGTGCTGTGGAGGGGTTGGGAAACACCACCTTGTTCCACTACACCATCTTTCCTATCTATCCAATTTTCCCCCCTTTTTCTGCCTAGTCAATTATTGACCAAGACTCACACATATGAAAGCTGTTGATCCGGATGGCATGTCAAGAGAAGGGAATCTGAATTTTTTCCTTCATGCTAGCATCTGCCATCTTGTTTTTTCTTTTTATGATTTTCACTTTGTATCTTGATTTCAGTTAGGATCCCTCTTACTATCTTTCATCCATCTTTTCTTCTGGTCTTCTAATCCATGCTTCCATCTTGAGAGTATTCTTGTATTATAACTTGGTTAAGACAACAAGCTTAGCTGGTTATTCTTAATAAGATTAGTGTGTAGAGTTTGGGAAGGTTGATGTTGACCTTTGGCAGGACAAGGAATGAGTTCATGAGACAGTATAAAGGAAAAAAATATCACTGAAAGTAGGCAAGGAATGGTGTGACCATGACATTGACTGGAATGTCTTCATGGGTATTGAAGTAACCAAGATCAATGACAAGAATTGAGAGAGAGAAAAATGAATGGGGGTAGATGTCTGAGAACTCAGGAGACAGCTACAGGAAGCAGGAGGGGCAGATGGCATAGACTTTTGGTTTTCATTGTAAAGGGCTGAGGTTTATACCAGTGAAGGGAGAGAAAAAGTTTAGGCAGTAGCAATGAGGAGCCAAGAGGATACCTACCTCCTTCTCTTGGCACAAAAGGAACTTGAGGTGTGGGAGAAAACAGCCACCTCTTGAAAAGGCTGTAGGAGAAGCAGTGTCCTTGGGTTCAGCTTAGTTTCAGTTATGCAAGAAACTTAAAGAAAGTTCAGTCTATAGCTTTCCCATAATATTAAGAGTCTTTTAGTTTGCCATTTGACATATGAAAAATGAAATAAATAGAATATAGAACCCATTTTGATGTAGAATGGCTATAATTTTCAGTTATTAGAAATTGCTGATAAAGACATGGACTTCAGGTTTTAAGGCACCAACTTATTTGGTGGACAAATTACTAGGTACTCTTTTTATCCATGATAATAAACCTAAATTAGGGCTTTTTTTTTGCGGGGGGGGGATGTTCCAAAGAGAATTATTGCTCTATCAGATTAAGGGCTCTGACATACATATGCAGTGAGTTAGAGGTTGTTATTTCTATAAGAATATAACTTCTACATCTAAGGAGTATCAATTTATTTTCTGAAGAAATATCACAACTATGGAATTTTTTTAACTTTATCATATTTGAGGAAAGCTGGCCTTTTAAAAATATCAAGTTTTGGGCTGGGGATGTGGCTCAAGCGATAGTGCGCTCGCCTGGCATGCGTGCGGCCCGGGTTCGATCCTCAGCACCACGTACAAAGATGTTATGTCCGCCGAAAACTAAGAAATAAATATTCTCTCTCTCTCTCTCTCTTTAAAAAAAAAATCAAGTTTTGATACATTCACTTCCACATTGCAGTTAGATCATATGGACATGCTGAAAGAGAATCCTGTTGTGAATTGTTAGAAAGAGACTTGCACCTTGTGGGAAACAGCCTAGGCTGGGCACTGCTCCTGGAGGTTGGCAGGTTTGCTGCAGGTTTTGCTGGGTTGCATTATAAAGAAGAGTCAGCATTCACATGTCTGTCGGTTCTGGTTTTTCCTTCTATTTCTTCTCCCCACCTTTATTTGTTCTAATATACAATGACAGTAGAATGCACATTGCACACAATGGAGCACAACTTCTCATTCCTCTGACTGTACATGGTACAGAGTCACTCCAGTAATATAATCAAACATATATATAGGGTAATAATGTCTGTCTCATTCAACCATCCTTCCCATCCCCAAAGCCTCAGCCCTCCTCTCACGTCCCTCTGCAGAATACAAAGTTCCTTCATTCTTCCCTACCTCCCTGCACTATGGATCAGCATCTGCTTATTAGAGAAAATATTCAGCCTTTGGTTTTTGGGGATTGGCTTATTTCACTTAGCGTGATATTCTCTAGTTCCATCCATTTACCTGCAAATGCCATAATTTCATTCTTCTTTGAGGCTGAGTAATATTTCATTGTGTATATGTCCCACATTTTCTTTATCCATTCATCTGCTGAAGGGCATCTAGGTTGGCTTTATAATTTAGCTATTGTGAATTGAGTTGCTGTAAACATTGATGTGGCTGTGTCACTGTAGTATTCTGATTTTAAGTTTTTTGGGTATAAACCAAAGAGTGGGATAGCTGGGTCAAATAGGGGTTCCATTCCAATTTTTCTAAGAAATCTCCACACTGCTTTCCAAAGTGTTTGCACCAATTTGCAATCCCACTGACAACGTATGAGTGGTTTTTCCTTCTAATAATCAAAATAGCAGAACATGGTATTGTGCTAATTGCCCCCAGCGTCTAAAAGAGATTATTAGCTTGTAAGTCATGTGATCTCATAGAAATAGTGGAACTTTCTTAATTAGAAAACTTTGGGTTTATAGGTAGTCAGTATTTTCTTATTAAAGAAGTTATTTGAATGGAAGTAACTAACTAAAAGCTGTTCAGAGCAAAGTCAGGCTCCTGGTATTTCCACCCATCTCACTTCTTTCTGTGAAGGACCACTTGGTAGGAGACGTGGAGCCAAAACAGGATGTAGATTTTCAATATATGACACCACAGAAAACCTTATTATGCCTTTTGATCTATGAAAACCACTCAACTTCAAAGAGTTGGCTCAATAATGACTTGATTGCTTCTTGACAAGAGACGAGCTCACACATGAAACAGAAATCAAACATCTAGGTCAATGTTCCCTCCATGTCTTGGCATATCATGAATAGGAAGAAAAGGGAATTTGCCCATCATAAAAGGCTGTCAGTATGAATGGCCTACATGGTGGGCATTGTGTCTTCTAGTTCAGGGTCCCCATGATTGCAAATCCTCAACTAAAGGTAGAAGATTCCAAAAAATTGACTTGCGCTAAAGATGAAGTTTGTGGGAAACAGTTCCCCTCCCACTTTTGTGGACATTATTTCCCTCTAAAGAATGCTGTGGTGAAGATCCTAGTTTTGGATGAAGTTGTTTTAAAAATTAATTTAGAATCATATCACATTTGAATGGGTTGAAAGTAACCTTAGTAACTTGATTTACCCATGGGAAAATGAGGCCCCTCTTGTTCTTGGTGGAGTGCAAGGAGAAATCATCTTTAGGACCTTCTCCCTGGTCACCTCCTTCTTCCTAGTAGCCCAGAGTGTTCCTCTTTGGATTTGGAGGTCTATCACTTTAGGTCAAAGTTGAAGCAAAGTTCAATATGATACTATATTTTCATTTATAGAACTATACAAATAGAAGTAACTTTTATATCAGGAAGTCCAACTGTAGGCAACTAAATGCAAATAGGAACATAGTGATTTTTACATTTGTACATATAGACACTTTTAAAGGCAAATGAGAGATATCATCATTTATGACATACAAAATGCATAAATTGTGTATTACAATTTATTTTAGGAAAGAAAACAGAAATGTGATCGGCTTACTGAGTTTCTATTTCCATAGAGTTCTGCATTGTTCTGGAAAAATAAACTTCTAAAGCCCATGGCAGGGCAGACATTTTTCTGCCTTTTCTACACAGATTATCACATGATTATACCTTCGGGAACAAATTTTACATTTGACTTGTGGGTGAATTCTATCTGAATTGCTGAAAAGTGTTATAAAGCTTTATTTTAAAAAATAACCATTGTACTTCTTTTGTATATACATAATGTTGTATATAAATTCCTGACAAAAATGCATACAGAAAACTCATTTTTTCATGTTTAATGATTATAATAATCTACATTTATTAAGTTTGTGTTATAGGTTTCAGAGATACTTTTGAGATTCCAAATTAAGAAAATATAGTTTTTATTGTGTTTGCATGTTCAACTTTTCTTTCTTTTGTTACTTAAGTTATAAAGAAAATCAGCAACTCAGGGACACTCGATCACTGAGCCACATCCCCAGCCTTATTTTGT
The DNA here is from genome assembly GCF_001458135.2 of Marmota marmota marmota. NCBI lineage: Eukaryota > Metazoa > Chordata > Mammalia > Rodentia > Sciuridae > Marmota > Marmota marmota. The sequence goes on from NW_026000241.1 coordinate 16,886,136, forward strand.
ATTTTATTTAGGGATAGGGTCTCACTGAGTTGCCTAGTGCCTTGATTTTGCTGAGGCTGGGTTTGAACTCACTATCATCCTGCCTCATCCTCTTGAGCCACTGGGATTACAGGCGTGTGCCACCACGTCCAGCAGCCTATATATATTTTTTAAGCACCTGGAATACAGTGTAATCTTTCCAAAGGAGGGAATAATTGATCTTTTCCAAGAAGAATTAAAGTTATTTCAGAAACATAGAAAGAAAAGATGGGAAAATCCTAAACTTCTTGAAATTTCCTTGAGTTATGAAACACATATTTTTAATGTTCCTTATTCTTCCTAAAGATTCAGTATAATTGAAACTGTGTTTATCAGATAGAAAAATGAGAATGTGGCAGTCGACAAAAATAACCCCCTTAGCTATGGGTTAAGAATGGGGGCATCGCTGGGGATGTTCACAAGCCTGGAACATCGTGATGCTCTGAGGGGGCAGATAGAGTAATGGGACATGGATGTAATGAACCAAAAGTGGCTAAGTGTTGGCATACCTGCCCATAGTAACATATCTAAAGAGATAACCAGGGCATCTGCAGATGTGGCCTGGAAAGAGGATCCAGGAGGAAGCTTTACCAAAGCACAGTTGTTCTAGTCCACTGATGCTGCTCTTAGGTTGCCAATGTACCGAGCATTGGGATCTGCCCAAATCTCTTTTTTCTGATTTTCTTTATATTCATAATCTTATTGCTATTCCCCATTTCACCTTAATGAGGACACGAGGCTTCCAAAGGGTTAAATTGCGCCTCAGGATCATGCTTCAGCAGGAAGCAGAGCTGAAAGTTGAAATCAAGTCTGTTTTTCTTCAAAGTCTGAATTCTCACATCTTGACACTCTGACTGTTCACTAGAAAGTAGTTATCCTAGTTTCTTTCTGTAATGTACGTAATGTTGATTAGTCTGAGTGCACATAAGATTGATCAACTCTGGGGATCAGGACAAAGCTGAGTTTCTGGGTGTGCAAAGTTGAGATGTGAGGTGTGGCCGAGGGACACTTCTTAGCTCCCTGCCTGCTCCCATATTTACCAGGAGCAACATCAGCCCTGTCCTCTCTTCAGCTTTAGCATCACACACTTCCAGAGAGGAGCTGCAGAGGTCATGGTATAAAATCATGTACTAGTTCCCTTGAAGCAAGTAATGGGCGGTTTAGGGAAAATTTTGAAAGAAGAAAAATGTTATTTGTTCTTAAATCCACAGAAGCTTCAAATTCATAGTGCCAGTATTTACTTTGACAGTCTGCACCAGAAAGAATAATAGATTTTTCTCATAAAGGATGCCAAAGCTAGTTATGGAGAGAAATTCCTGATGTCAGCCTCTCTGTATAAGTGGTTATTTTCAATGGATAGAGCGCTAGTCAAAGTTCTGGATTATCAGTCTTCAGGTTTCAAAATGCCCCATTTAGTTGCAACAAAATTTGAATGGCCTCCCTTCTGTCTTTGGGCTACATTGTTTCTGTTCTAAAAGCAGGAGTCCTGGGAAGAGTGGGCATCCAGCCTTGCAATTTTTCACGCATTGTGTCCTAGCTGGTGAATGATCAGTTCAGCTAGTTGCTTAGTCAGAGGCTCAATTGGTTCCAAGTTATTTTTCACTAAGCAGTATTTAGCACCCAGAGGGCACCTACTAAGTATTGGTTGAGGGAGAGACCAGGAATTTGAGGAGAATAGAAAAAGTGTAGGAGAGAAAATAATATAAGAAATGAAAGTAAAACATGCATCAGGCGGAATAAAGGCAGAAGTTTGCAGACTGCAATTTCCTAGTTGGTGTTAAGGAGGATAAATTTAATCTGGTCAGAATCCGGTGAAACTTTGTACTTCTAAAGGGAAGGAGTAAAATCTTAAATCCTTCCAGAGGGGGGGAAAACTAAAGAGGAATTAAAAAATAGACTGGCATCAGGCTATAAGAATACCAAGTGCTAAAAGACAAATTGCTATAAAGCCATAAAGCCATTATTAGGACAAGTGGTAAAATTTGAATAAGGTCTGATAAAATAATAGAGTGTGTTAACATTATTGACATCCTTGACCTTGACAAAAATGTATTGGCTATGGAATGAATGTCCTTGTTTTGGGGATATACACACTGAAGTATTTAGGGATGAAGGACACCTTGTCAGTAACTTACTTTCAATTGGATAAAAAGTGGATAAAAGAGGAAATGCAGCAAAATATTAACAATGGTGTATATGCATAAAGGAAATATAAAAGTTTTTTTTGTATTTTCATTCCAATTTTTTGAAAGTTTAAAATATTATCAGAAGTAAAAATTAAAACACTTGAGTGTAAGAAAAAAATTTTAATCCATAATCCTGTATTTGGACACAATTATCAATTGTGAAGACAAAATTAAGATATTGTCACATGAATGTGAGGAAATATAACATCTACAGTCTTCTATGAAACAATTGTAAGTTTCATCTCCAAGACTATGGAGTGCATCAAGCTGCTGCTTTTCAGTACATCATTCCAGCAAGCAAAACAACAAAAACAAGCAATGCAAAGGTATTATAGTCTATATGGTTCATATTCCCAGAAATAGGGAGTCCTGTCCTTCTGATATCATCAGATATATACTCACCCAGATTCTCAAGGTTTCTTTTAAACATAAATATAGGTAGATCTTCACTGGTGGTGTGGACAAGAGGAAATGGTTTTGGCACTACTTTGCAGGGAATCTGACATTAAGTGGTGCCAAAGGGTCCAGATCCTGGTGTTTTGTGTAACTTCTTGATTTTACCTATACCTGTCTAGCAGCTAATGTGGGTAAAGCTGAAGGTGAGAGGGAATTCAAAGGCCTTAGTGACAGCCTGATTAAGATCTACAAACTTGCAGGGCTTCAGTGCCTGTCGCAAGGCCTGAATGTGTCTATGCAGTGTATTGTCATCTACTGAGATGCCTACTTTGGTATCACTGATGCTGCAAAAAGAATGCTTCCAGATCCCAAGAATACTTACATATTTATTAGCTTTATGAACACACAGTCCATCACTGCCATTGCTGTGTTGACTTCCTATCTGTTTACCACATCATGCTGCAGTTAGTGTACAAAGGAACCGATATATATAGATATATACATAGGCATTCTTGACAGCTGGTGATGAAGGAAGTTAAGTTTTTTCAACGGTGCATGAGCCACTGTTCTGAGAGGCATAAGTGGTGCTTTTGTATTTCACTTGTAGAAAAAGAATCAAGACACATAAATTATTTTCTAGCTTTATTGTCCCTGTGATTGGTCATGTTGTATTATATATCTTGAATAATCTTGACAGATTCTTGTGTGTCTATCAATGGTAACTCTTTAGTCACTGAAAATGGGTAACAATAATATTCATCTGATCAGTTTTCTTCTTTTAAAGCCATTTTCATGATGATTATGATGACAATGGTGATGAAAAGCAATTATTTTTTTGTTTTAGCTATTCCTGATAAATAACAAATTTGAAGAAATAAAATTATATAAAGTACAAAGAGTACAAATTGTGACAACTCATTTGAAATAATTTGAGTGATCTATAATTATTAAGGAAATAGTGTTTTTAAGTTTATAATATTCCCCCAAAGTAATCTCCCAGCTCAAATAATTTCACTGGAGAATTCTACCAAATCTTTAAAGAAAAATTATAGCTAATGCTGTACAATCTCTTTGAGAGAATAGAAGAGAGAACAATTTCCAATTCATTTTTTTAAAGTTAGTATTATCTTGACACCCAAACTAGATAAATACAATACAAAGAAAAAAACCTGTAGGCCCATATACCTTATGGATATAGATAAAAAATTTCTAATAAAAATACTGATACAAGTAAGTAGAATTAGGCAATAGGTAAAAAAAAAATATACACCATTTTATTTTACTTTCATTTCTGTATTCAAGACTATTCAATATTTAAAAACCAAAGTAACCTACCACATTAACACGCTAAAGAAGAAAAAAATCACATTATTCTATCAATTTATGTAGAAAAGCACTTGACAAAATTCAACATCCATTCAGAAAAGTAGGAGTAGTGGGGTAACTTCTTACATAATAAAAAGCATACACAAAAAACTTAAACCAAACATTATACTTGATGAAAAAATGATGCTTTCTCTCTGGGAAAGGACGTTCACTCTCTGTATTTTTATTTAACATAGAGCTGAAAGTTCTTGCTAGTGCAATACAACAAAAAGGGTAAAAAAAAGGCATACAGATCAGAAAGAAAGAAAAATTTATAGATGAAAAGATTGTCAAGATTGTCTACATAGAAGATCATAAGAAATCTAATAATAAGTAAGTTCATCAAGGTTACAGGGTACAAAACAAACATACAAATCTTGTATTTGTATTTACTAGAAATCAATATGTAGACACTGAAATAAAAATGGGTAGTATTTAAAAATCATCCCCAATATAATATTTAGCATAAATCTAACGAAGCATGTAAATGACCAGTATGTTGAAAATGATACAGCATTGATGAAAGCAATCAAAGAAGATCTAAACAAATGGAAAAATGTATACCATGTTCATGAATTGGAAGATTAAACAGTAAAAACATCAGTTCTCTACAAGTAGGTATGTAGACTTAATCCCTTTCTCACTGAAATTCCAGAAAGTTTTTTTTGTAGTTATATAAAAGTATTACAAAATTTATAAAGGAAAGATCTAGAATAGCTGAAATAATGTTGAAAAAGCAGAATAAAATAAGAAAAATCAGTGTACTCAATTCTAAAGGCTTACTATATAGATACAGTAATCAAGGCAGTGCAATATTGGCATAAAAGCAACTGAATAGAGGAGTCACAGTCTTTACAACAAATGATCCTGGAGCATTTTGACATTCTATTAGCAAAAACAAAACATCAAACAAAACAACAAAACACTTCTTCAATCTCACAATCGATTAAAAAATGAGCTGAAAATGGAAACTAGCTTTAAATGTAAAATATTAAACAAGAAAAATTTTAGAGAGTCCCACAAGAAAAAATCTTAGGAATTTGAGGCTGAGTTAGGAGTTCTTGATTTGACATCAAAAGCATGATCCAGAAAAGAAAAAGACTGATAAAGTAAATGTCACCAAAATTTACATGCTTTTGTTCTGGGAATGACCCTGTTAAGAAGTTGAAAAAATAAGCTACAGAATGAGAGAACATATTTGCAAATCACAAATACAACAAAGCCCTTAATATCTAGAATATATAAAGAACTCTTAAAAAATCAACAGTGAAAAAAAAATTCAATTCAGTTAGAAGATGAACAACAGACATGAAGAGACATTTCATCAAAATGTATATACCAATGGCAAATACACACATAAAAAGACATTCAATATCATTACCTATTTGAGAATACCAATAAAATCCACAATCAAATATCACTAGATACCTATCAGAATGGCTAGAGAGGGGTGACTTATTCAAATTCTGACAAAAATGTAAAGAAACATTTCGTCAAAAACTGAAAATCTAACTACCAAATGAGCTAGCAATTGCACTCCTGGACATTTATATTAGAGAAAACTTGTAGTCACATAAAAACTTTATATGGGTGTTTATAGGATTGTTATTTACAATGGTCAAAAATTAGAAACAACTCAAATGTTTTCCAGAGGATGAATGGTTAAACAAACTGGTACCTCCAGACCATTAAAACACTATCCAGCAATAAAAAAGAGCAAACTGTCAACAAGTGAAACAATCTGTACTAGTCTCTTGAGGGCTAAACTGAGTGAAAAAATAGTGAAAAACCAATACTGGGAGGTATCCCATTTATGTAACATTTTCTAGATGACAAATTCTAGATATAGACAACAGAGTAGAGGGTGTTAGGAGTTAAGGTGAGAGTTGGGGCTGGAGGGTAGTGGTTGTGTTATAAGGGTCAATAAGAGGGATTCTTGTGATGGAAGTGTTTCCTGTCTTGACTCTATCAAAGTCAATATCCTGTTGGGATATTGTCTTATAGTTGGACAAGTCACCATTGGAGGAAATTGGATAGCGTACATGGGATTCTCTGTACTATTTCTTATATGGTTTACTATATGGAAATTTATAATTATCTCAAAATAAAAATTTCAATTTGAAAAATCCCTTAAAATACTGTATGTTTTAGCTAGTCTAATCTGCATTGAAAGGAAACACACTCAAATGTAATGGTTCAAACACAATAGAAGTTAATTTCTTGTTCATGTTCCAAGTAGGTGTCCAGTAGGGCAGTTGGACCCTCTCCACCAGATGGTTCAGGGATGTGCATTCCTTCTATCTTGTCCCTGTGGCTCTGACAGCCACTAGGGTCTGGCTGCCAATGGTTGAGGCTGAGCTGTTTCATCCAGGACAACACTGGTGGAAGGAGAAAGAGAGCATGGGGGTGGCCCACTGTCTCTGAAAAGCCTGGATCTAGAAGGGGCCCACGTTTCTGCTCACGTTCAGTGGCAAATGTGGGTTGCCATACCTAACTCCAATGAAGATTGGGAAATGTGGTCCCTGTTGAGGGAGCAGCTTCTGAGATGCAAATAAGAACAGGGGGAACAGATGTTTTTGGACAGATTTCTACTTGAAATTTAAGAAGACTTTCAGCAATTTGGAGTGTTTAAAAGAAGAAAAGAAATGCCTTGGCTTTCTTGCTCTATTCTCCCAAAGTTTGAGGTCACCACTGTGAATGGTTTGTAGTATTTCTTTCCACACTTTTTCTAGGCATTTGCACATATAATCATAGGTAACCAGCTTACACAGGAAGACCCACAAAAATGAGTACAGCTCCACATAGCATTGTACAATTTTCTACTTTTACTCATCAATATTTTTTTCTAGCATTCCCTGTGTATGCCTCTGCAGTCTCCACGAACACTTTCACTTAAAAAAAAAGCCAGCTTCATATTTCATAGAAGAAACATACTGCACTGCTTGTTTATATTATTATGGAGCCATTTCCTTTTGCCCCATATATAGACTGTTTCAAATTTTATGCTATTCTAAGTAGCACTTAGTTAAATACTTTTGGGCAAAACCCCATTTCTGTGTTTAGTATTTTTCCATTTATGAGATTCAGAAATAGAATTCCTGAGCCCAGGACCACTGGGTTCATGGTTTAAGTTCCACTTCATTTCATTTTATTTTTTCTCATTCTTTTCTCTTTTGGGGGTATGCTTTCATAAGTTGCATGTCAGCAAAGTTTTCCTCTGCAGAAGTTTACTGAATCTACTGAGTTCAAAAAGGCAAATTTTATTTCTAGATCTGGTTTGAATTTTATTTTTTTACTTCTTGAGTTTACAATTCTTATACTAGTAAGTATGTGGAAAAATAGACACATGGGCCTAGCTCATTCTTGGAAAATTGCAGTTTCTCATTCCCAAGAGCTTTTCTAATAAAAGGCAGATTTCTGGGCTGCTCATCCCTTACTCTCTTCCCTGCAGGGGGAGAAACCATGTGTTGCTGAGATCATTTATACTGTACTTTATGCTTCTTTGAATTAGCAAAGTTTCAAAGAACTTAATTCCTTGGTAGGGGACCACTTCTCTTGAGTTTGTAGGTCTTGACAGAAGATCCATCCGTGGGCTTTTGGCTCTCCCCAGATCCAAATCCGAGTTTTAGGAGCAGTAAGCTTTTCTCAGTCTTATATCCATTAATCAGCTTCATATTGAAACTGTTCTTCCTGTTCCTAGTTGACTCCACCAATAATCCTGCTGAGGTCCTTTTGCTTTCTCTTCTCTGGGAAATACATTTTTTTCCTCCTTTATCTCTCTAGTTTATGACCTGACCCTTTCTCTTTATAAAATCTATAAAAACATCCTGGGTATGTTTTTTTCCCTGAGGGAAATTTATTTCTGTTTTAGGAGATTTTACTGTGTTCTCTCCCTGCTCCTCTGGTGAATTTGCTTTGAATAGTTTTCTCAGCTTCCTTTCTTTGCTTGCATGTTCTGTCTCTTCCCATCTGGTCTGTGTCCTTCTCTTGCTTCACATTTGATTGCTTCTGTTTTACCCTTTGAGGGTAGCAGAGATGGGACCCTGGCAGCTCCCAGTGGAAGAATGTGTAGGTCAACAAAAGATTGATGGACAAACTACCTGGCTGATGGTCAAAAGAGGAGAGCATATGATTCACGGCCATAGTGGCATGGCCAGACTATGTTTGTGAATGTGCATGTGTGATTGTGTGTACATATGTGTGTGTCAGACAAATGGAAGCTGAGAAGCTAGTCAAGGAAACCAAGACATGGAAGAGAAAGCTTTGGGTAGTCAAAGGGAAGAAACAGATAAATACTACCAGCTTTAGAAAAGTCCAGAAGGAGGATGGAAAAAAGACTTTCTGAAGAAAAGTTTAAAAAATGTTGAGAAACTCTTTTCTTACCAAAAAAAAAAAAAAAAAAGTGATGTGAACAGGAGCCAGACTGCATGGTATTAGAGCAGAAATGAGCAAAGAGTTGAAACTCAGGCTCTAGAATCTGACTGCCTGAGTTCCAATTCTAGCAGCACCACAGACTAGCTCATTGGCAGAGGACAACCTCCTTGCTTTTCATGTTGTTCACCTGTGGAACAGGGTGGTGATAATGCCTCCCTTCTAGGACTGTTGTGAGGGTCGGTGAGGCAATACAAAGTGAAGCAGAACCCAGGAAGATGAACTGGAGCCCAGTGCAGTGGCTGACACACAGGAAAAGTTGGCACCCTTCACCATGTGCATGTGGAGAAGCTGAAGGAGCCGACAGAGTGGGAAGGAGAGCAACTGTCAGTGACGATGTGAATAAGTACTGTGGTGTCTGGTGCCTCCCACTGTCCTTTAGAGCATAAAAGTATGGGGGGCTACTTTGTATCCACTTTTCAAATCTCCTGAAAGATTTGTGGCCTGTGGAGACCTGGAATCATTCAGGGAAGCAATCTGAGAGATATGGTTCTAGCTTTACCATCTTTTAGCCTACCAAGCCACCATAATGTGTTTAAAGTGATAATAAATATTAACAAAAATATATTTTTGAATCACAAAAAGAAACAGTAATAAGAGAGTCTCTGGTCTGAGCAAACCAGAAACAGGAAGAAAGAAAGGTGATGGACCCCAAGTGTCCACTGGAGGTATTGTGTAAGGGGTGAAGGTGGGTTCTGTGAGGTGGGATTCTTTCAGCTTCTTCCTCTCATAGTTGCTGATGCTGGACCCATCTTCTCTCTCAGATGCTGATCAGAGCTCTCTACTTTCCCTGTGCACAGAGGCCTTTTTCCAGCCCCCCTCTTAAGTGGCTTCTGTGTTTCTGAGCAGAGGCTTACAGTGGCCACAGGAGCTGGACACCATATGGGGACTTTGAGTTTCCCATGATGGGCGCCATAACTGCGCGCCTTGGGTGAGTTCTGGTGTATCTGCTTGCGCTGACCTCACTGACTCCGACTCTTTACCCAGTTAAGGCAACCTCTGCCTCAGCACCCTCCCTCCCTAACGCCTGAACTTTCCCAGCCATGTTAGGAGAATGGCGGGATGCTGTTTCCAAGAAAGCACAGCCATGTCTCTGGGGAGCTCTGTTGACACCGGGGCTCCCATGAAACTCTGATCTTCAGATATAAATGACAGTGCACACATAAGGAATGAAGAATCTGCAGCTAGTCCTCTGATTTATCCCCTCCATGCCTCAGTTTATTTGTACGGAAGATAAGGTTGTCAGCCACCTTCCTCAAAAGGATATTCTGAGTTTTCACATAGATGATTTGACATTTATTAAGCAGGGTTATATGAAAGCCCTGATTTAATCTCTGGAAAAATGCTTTGAGCGTTTCAAACATAGGGACCATATAAGCATAAAGAATTTTGCCCATAGCTCTTGACAGAGGCATGGGCCAGTCGTTGGTTCCCTCTGCTTGTGTACTTGTATCTAGACAAGTTAAGTGGAGAATCAGAGAGGATCAGCATATACTATGCTGGCTTATTAACTATTAACTGGTCACACACTGAACAAATATATTCTGAAAATATTTACCATATAAAAGGATAGAATCTTTTTGGTCAAAAGGTGATAATAGGGCAGTCAATACCTTTTTAATAGGATGATACCACTTTTGGGGGAAAAATAGTACACCTTTTGAGCCATCTGTGTGCAAAACACTTCACTAGGTCCTTTCACAGAAATATTTCCTGTAATCCTGTCAATAATCCTTCCAGGTAGGTACTATTGTCTCTGAGGCTCTGAAAGGTTAAGTATTTTGCTTAAGGCTACAAACTAGCCAGGAACAAAATCAGAATTTGAATCCTATTAAAATAAAATCCATGCTCTTCTCACTATATTATCAAACACTCATCATTGCATTGTATGTAGACCAATAGCTATACTACTTAGCTTTTGCTGTTGATGTTCTTTTTGTGTGTGTGATGAGGTGGCAATGCAAGTAAAATAAAGATAAAATGAGCTTTTAAGGACTATATAATTTACTGATGTTGTATTTTGGAGTATACACTCGGAGTCTCAGTATCTCTAGACTTACATAATCACAAACAATGCTGTCACTGCTCTTGTGTACTTATGAAACTGATTATCCTCCTTGGAAGAAAGATTGTGTAAGAAGAAAACCAATAACAGCTGCATTCATGAGAATGCAAGGTCAAATGCACTCAGTGCAAAGAAATTCCCTTGAAGAATACATATGTTTAAGAAAAAACAGAGGCATTATTAAAAAACAAACAAACTAAAAACCCAAAAAACCAAAACAAAACAAATAAAACCAAAAAAACCCCACCCACTTGTGCAGTAAAATCATGGAGTTTGAGGTCATTCCATTTCTTCTTCCTGGTTGGGGCTATAACTCCTATTTTTCCAAGAATGAATAATCACCAAGAGTCCCTCATTGTTTCTGGCCTGTTACATGTTGAAAAAGTGACTTTCCAAAAGCTATTTGCTGTACACTCAGAAATCTAATAAAAGTCATTTTATGTTCAGCATGAAATGAAAACATTAATGAATAATTGGGTGTGCAGCATTGCACCCACACCAACAGTTAGCTGAGGGTTAAAACAGTGAAACTTTAGAGAAAAGTGTTAAAAGATTTTGGAGCAGGGAGGTGGGGTTCCAGTTTTCTGGCCATGATGCACGTGTGGAGAGGGTATGGAGAAGGGGGTGCTGGTAGGCTGAGGACGGTGGGGTGTCCTCCAGGGCTGCTGGTACCCAGGCAAGGGCAGAAATCCCTGGAGTTCTTCCAATTCATTGTCTGAATGCAGCCTCCTTTGAGTACCTACACATGGTCTTTGTTTAGTTTGTCATTTGGGTTGCCTTCTAAGTTCTTCTACAGAGACTAGGTCTTGTCAAAAGGCAGACTCCTGCTCCTGTTGAGCACTTTGGTTTGTGGGGCTGTCTGAAGTGAAGGAAGGAGCTGGAAAGAAACTTTGCTCTACTTAAAAGAATGAGAGGCATTTGGAGTTCCTAGGGCAAGATGGGAGAAAGCGGAGAGGAGCAGCTAGAAAGCAGACAGTGAGCTGGTGGAAAGTTGATGGCTTGAACTTCTTTGCTGACATCACCAGGTCAAGTCTACTAAACTCAGCCCATGATTTATGGGAGTGGATTTATTATAAACAGTCATGAGAAGGCCGAGTTTTGCCCCCAGCCTGAGGTAGTGCAGTTCATAAACAGCTTGCAAAGGCATAGGAACAGGGAAGCATATGGGGGTCTAGAATGAGTAGAATTTGAAATGTTTTATGGCTGAGGAAATGGGCTGGAAGATCGCTCAGCTGGTGAATGCTGAGCCAGGCTGGAACCCACATATTCTGAGCCTCCTTAATGGCTACCTTGCAATTGTTGGGAACACCTCGGTGGAGAGTTTACAGTTCCTCCTGGGCACTAACACCAGTCTTACAATTAATCTCAGACCCAGACTTACTCAATACACTTTGCTTTTGACAATGCTCATAAATTTGAGCCTTAAAAAATGATAAAATGTGAACAATTTCTTTCTTTTTTTCCTCATTGACCCCTCCTGACCTGAGTTGTCTCTAAAATCAATAGAGGTTGGCGGGGGCAGGTGCACAGAGAGGTCTTGTGGAGCAGCCTGGTCAGCAAGTGCTTTTTAATTTGTATTCCAGAAGTGGCAATAAATCTGCAGTATCATATCCTCACCTTGTGACTGGGGCCACAGTTGCTACTGAGGAACAGGGACATAAGCCCATCTCTACTATGGGTCTTGAATTTGATCTCTATCAGGGTAGGTTTTGTTAACCCACTTAACCTGCTATTTATAGGCAGAGGTCCTGGTGTGACCTGGACATGCCATGAGGTGGGAGGGTATGCTGGTAATGGCAGAAGAAACTGGGGATTTTTTTTTTTTTTTGCACCAGGGATTGCACTCAGGGGCACTCAACCACTGAACTACCTTCCCATCCCCATTTTGTATTTTATTTAGGGACAGGGTCTCACTGAATTGCTTAGTACCTCGCTGTTGCTGAGGCTGGCTTTGAACTCAAGATCCTCCTGCCTCAGCCTCCCAAGCCATTGGGATTACCCTGTTCCTGGCAAAGCTGGGGATTCCAAGACTTTATGGTACTTTGAATTTTTTCTTGGCCAAGGCAGTCAAGCCTAGCATTCTGCCCTCAAGAAGTTTAGTGTTTATTTACAGCGTTTATTCACTGTAACATTTTAAAGTTAACAACAGTCAACCAGGAAGAGATAGATGCCATTGAGTGGTTCTGATCAGGGCTTTGGGGACCTGAGCTTGGTCTGGGGTCTCCAGTGAAGACTCCACTGCAGGAGCCGGGCTTCTTCTGTAGCCCTGGGGGATCCACTGGAGGGTTTTGAGCAGAGAGGCAGCAGGATGAAAATGATACTTTGGAATGACTTCTCTGGCTTTCAGGTTGTCTCTGAAGAAGAACTACCACCTAAAAAGGCTGTGCAATGGTGGAGGAGCTGTGAGCACACGGTGCCAGCGGGATGCTGCCAAGCAGGCTGGCTGACCTCACTGTGCTGCCCTATATGGCTACAGACTCAGCCATTCCCTCCTGACCTCCCCCATTTCTAGCGTGCTCCCTTTCTTGTTCCTCAGAGCATCTTCACTTCTGTTTCAGCTCTCCCAATGCCAACCCCAATGAGAACCCCTGTAGCATATTGACTTCATCCATATTTCACCATATTCCATAAACCTCTTGGGTTTCTTCCGACCTTCATTGCCTTGAGCATGTCATAGTCTCCTTTCTTGATTAGTGTCCCCTTTCTCCCCTGCTCTATCAGTTACTCATTGCTGCAGAATGATTGCTCTGTCTTGAAACAGAGAGTGTAGTTGATGAACAAATTGCAACCGAGGCTAGGGAGGCTCATTATCTAATGGTCTCCTTGGCATTTAACAAAAGCCTATCTGTGACTTCACTTTTTGCTGTCCCTTATTTCACGAAGCCAAAATTCATCCTTCCCCTGGGAGGGAAATAGAAATTGGAAGGAGAGAAAAAAATAGTTTTCATCTGTTTTTTGTTTTTGAGGGTATGAAATTTACAAGAGATGAGAAAGGTACAATTTTCTTAAGGAGGCTGGATTGTTTCTGGGGTTGGTAAAGTCTCTGGGTTCTGCTGGAGATGGGGATGGTGGGGGAAGAAAGGGTTTCAGAGAGAGACACACACATGCACACACATCCTGGAACTCTTTGCCTTCTGACTAGCCATGGGCTACAGCCAACATCGTTAGTGTAGGCTACTAGGTGGCAGGGACAGTTGCATTTGGATACTGGCCAGATTGAGAGGTGAGCTTAATTAATTTAAAAATAGCTGGTAAAAAAATATAGAAACAGACACACAAGCTTCTTTACAATCAGGAGGAAAAAAGGTTCCAAAAAAAATCAGACATCCATTGGTGTGGGTCACCACACTGGTTACACACCATTACCATGCTATTGGATTTTTCCTATTCTGTTCAGTTGACTTTTTAGTGTCTTGGGAGTTCTTCCTCTGTTCCTAATCTGTTTTTGCAGAGCTGATTCCTCTTTGGCAATATTCTTAAGGCACAAGAGTGAGGTTTGGTTACATCTCTCTGATCAGTTCTCCACCATCCCAAGTGTCAGTGTGATGTTCTATGTTTCCCATTGATGCTGGGACAGATTACCACAAACTTAGGGGTATAAATGATACTACTTTAGTTATCTTACCATCTTGGAGACCAGAAGTCCTAAATGGGTCCCACTGGGCTGGGACACAGGGGCTTTCTTCAAGGGTTCCAGGATACTTAGCCATGGTCCAGCTTGTGGGCTCTTTGGCAAAACCAAAGCTCTGCAGGTAGCAGGACTCACCCTTCCTAGAAGTAAGTGGCAATCTGTTGTGGCTTCAGTTTCACACTTCAAGCCAAGCCCTCTGAAAATGTTTCTTCCTTCAGCAGACACAACTTTCTCCCTGAGCATTCTGAGAAATAGTCAGCTCAGTCTTGCTATGTTGCTAATGATTCTTTAGAGCCTGGTGCTGCCTGTACTGTCTGAAACCTCCTCTGAGCCCAGCTCTGCTTCCTGCTTCTGTCCCTCTGGCTGAGACTTTGGCCCCTCTTTGTCCCACTCATCTTTCCAACAGATTATGCGATGCTCCTTAGAAGGCTGATTGTCTTGTTAAATACAAGAAACATTTTCTGGTCCTGAAAGCCCATAGATTTTTTTCCAGCACTGGCTCAACAAGATTTGCCTTATATTGCTTCACCGCATTGAGTTTTATGGTTTTATTATCACATGACTTCAAGAGTATTTCAGCTTTTAACTCTCTTGTCCCTTTAATTGAAAGGGAAGGCTCTTGTTCGGTCTGCCATGAACATGATGGAAATCTGACCCACACTGTGATTTTTTTTTTTTTTGGAACCTTTTTTCCTCCTGATTGTAAAGAAGCTTGTATATCTGTTTCTATATATTTTTTACCAGCTATTTTTTAATTAATTTTTAAAATTTATATATGACTGTGGAATGCATTACAATTCTTATTACACATATAGAGCACAATTTTTCATATCTCTGGTTGTGTCCCTGTTGTATGCTGTTTTTAAGTCCTTTGGGTATAGACTGAGGAGAAAGATAGCTGGGTCAAACCGTGGTTCCATTCCCAATTTTCCAAGAAATCTCCATACTACTTTCCATATTGGCTGCATCAATTTGCAGTCCCACTAGTAGTATGAGTGTATCATTTTCCCCACATCCTCACCAACATAGCTGCCATTCTGACTGGAGTGAGATGAAATCTTAGAGCAGTTTTGATTTGCATTTCTCTAATAGCTAGCACATTTAATGATGTTCTAACCTTTATTAGTCTATGATTTTTTTTTTCTGAGTTCCTAAACATCAGAATTGATGTGGGAAGACCTGAATGGGTCTTTCTTCTAGGGCCATTTCTCTTGAGTTGAGATCTGAGCCTAAACTTTCGTTGGCTTGAGATGCAGCATGAATCAGTGAAAAATCTCTCCCTTCTATCCCCACGCCAGACACTTATCCAACCCTGTCTCCTCTTCCTTCCCAGATCCGCCATCCCCCATCCCATCTTTCATTCATATTGTTAATATTGCTCAAGTACTTGACACTCCAATGGGGGAAGCACAATTTTATACTGCAAAGTTTTAAAAATTGTCTTCACAAAAATTGAACTCCACCTTATCTCCACAAAATACTCTTTCATCATCATCTATAAATTCTAGTGAGACTAAAGTGCTTCACATGTTGGGAAATTAAAATAGACAGAACTGAGAAGCTGCCTTACCACTTTCAATCTGAAATAGCCTTTTTGGAAATTGAGAACATTTCTAGCATGAGGATTTTGCATGTTTGTAAACCCCGTTCCAAGTGGAACCAGCAAAGTTTTAGCACGCTACTTTGGTTCATGCTACTTTCTCTATTTTTAGCACGAATCATGCATTTTTATTATGACTTGTATGATTATGATCTTTTCTAGTGAATTCCAACAAATCTTTGTTGATTTCACTGCAAAAATAACAGCTATTATGTCTTAGTTCATTTTGTGCTGCTACAAACAAAATATCACAGTCTGGATCATTCATAATGAGCAGAAATTTTTGGCTCATAGTTCTGGAGGCTCAGTATCAATGTGCCAGCTTCTGGGGAGGACCTTCTTGCTGTACTGTGCTGTAAAGGAGAAGGGGATGCAGAGGACAAGGGAGAGGGGAAGCGCGTGCTTTACTGTATAAACCACTGTAGTTATTGTTACGATGGGAGCAATGGTTTCAAGATACTAGTTTTATAGATGACTGTTGTAAAATCTCTACAGTAATGGCATTATTCCCTTCATGAGGGTGGAACCCCCAGACACCTTGCATTAAGCCCCGCCTCCAATACCGCTGGTTTAGAGATCAAGTTACCCACACATGAACTTGGGGGGGCACAGTCAAACCATAGCACCTTCTAATGACTAAGGAAAAATTCACATCTTGAAGCCAGTAGCTTCACCACATGATTTCCCAAGTTCAGATTTAGAGATTCTTAGGCATGAGTACTTCAGCTCATTCTATGATTTTTCACCCTTATTTCAGTTGGTGTTCACTGGAGTCGTAATCTTTCAGGACTTGGAAATGAGAATGTACTTTCCTTTGAAAGTTGAACTACCTAATTAGCACAGAATGGATCAAATCAGAGATCCTGAAACTCACTTTGAAAAGAGACACTTCTTGGCTAGGGCCAGACTTACTTGAAAGTAAAGAACAGGGTGGCTATTCAGCTATGGAAGTATAGATGAGGGGAGGTCATCGGTGCAAAAGTGAACACTGGTCATTTAGGCCCTGGATAAGGAGGAGTCTTGTCCAACAGCTATCCAATGTAGTTAGTCCCACTGGCAAGGTCATTCCCACTGGGCATTGGCTCTCTCAGGCTGTGTCAGTATGATACTATCAAACAACCTCTAATTCCCGTGGATTGCTTTTCCCATTACAAAGGACATTCCATGCACTTGTCCTCAGAAAGAGTAAGTTTATCATTTCCAATCAAGTTTGCCTATCAACATGGTGACTGTCAATATCAGTTCATAAATTATCATCCGGGGATTATGTGACTTTTTTGAGATTGTTGAATGTAAGTCCTACTCTGAACAATGCAGTTTTCCTCAGTGTACGGTTACATCAGATTTCTGAGTATGTAGGGCGGAGGGTGCTTTTCATAGATCACAGGAAACTCACAAGTATAATGGAAACTCTTCTGGTACCATTTCTATATTACTGCATGCTTTTTACGCCAATCATCTATAATTCTAGTGTATTGAAACCATTGCTCCAATCATAACAATAATTATAGTGGTTTATATAGTAAGGCATCATACTTGTTATAGGTTCAAAATCTGGTTCTACCTTCTATCAGGGATATGATCTGGGGCAAGTGACCTTATCTTTCTGGCTGTCAGTTTCTCCGTATGTAAAATGGGGCCAGTAAGACTCAGATATCAGTATTGTTGTCAGGAACAAGTGGATTCCTATCATGCAGCAAGTGTTCTTATTAGGGTAAGATTGCCCCAAACCTACTTTAGAAATGTGCTCTTTGGCTGGGTCCTTCCAGTGGAAGGTATATCTCAGTATTTCATTTCTTACCCACCTAATATGAAGGAAAGAAAAGAAATACAATATCTTATAATTAGGAAGGGCTCCAAGTTTCTTAGAACAGAAAGACTTATCAGCTTTTCAAAAGTGATTTTGGATTTTATTGTAATTTTTCTGTCAAAATTCTCTGACTCAAATTCTCTACATTAAACATTAAAGTTTTCTCAGAATATCTTTGGAACCTCTTCACTTTATAATATGTTCCTTTATAATATGCTCCAGGAAGTCCAAGAAAATATATACTTAGGACATGATCTAAGGAATTTGGTCCAAAATTAGAAGGTGTGGCTGTGGTGGAGAGCACTGGCTGTCATTTCTTTCCTCCAAGGCTGACAAGGAGGAATTGATTTCAGGTCCTTGCAAAGTGTCTTTCATTTCAGCCATACTGTTGTTTGGTCTTGACTTCTTTGTCTTTGATAGAGTACATGAACAGAAGCAAATAAGAATATAGATAACCTGAATACTTTAAAGATTTATTATACACACACACACACACTATAGACATGACTTTTCCTCCAACATCCATTGAACATTTATAGAAATTAGTCATATATTATTAGCACAAATTAAAATGCCAATTAATTTCTCAAAGTGGAAACCATACAGACCATATTTTCTGGCCAGGATGTAAAATGAATGGCTTATTTATGTGCACATACATGAAATAAAAAGCTAAAGAGAAAAATCAAAAGTGTAATTACAGAGCATTTAGAAATGAATGCAAATAAAAAATAGCTACTTAATGTGGTTAAAGCTAAACTCAGAGGAAGATTCGTAACCTCAGATGATTTTTTTTTACTTCAGTGAAAATAAGGGTTAATAAAATAAGTACATAGGCTTTGAGAAGCTGTAGAAGGAAGAAAAATTTCTCCCATGTCTAGAAAAAGGTGAAATTAGGAGGGTAACCCCAGAGCCTGAGTAAGTGATGCGAATGGAATGATTCTAATCACAACCACCATTGCTCTTGAAAATAGGTCTTTTACTTTTCCAGGCTGCATTTTAAAGGCTTCAGTACATCCAAATTTCCATGAAGACATGGAAGGTGTTCAACAGCTATTTAAATTTGACAAGATGATAAAAAACTCTACCAGTCTTTCAATTTTAAAAGGGAACTATTAAAATAAATAGCCATTATCTTATTAAACTTTCAAGATAGATTAGAAGTTTGTATTACCCACAAAAAAAATTGAAGACTGTTTAAAATGCCATATTGGAAGCTAAGAAAGAATACATTCTAAGGGTCAAAAACACCAGGTGTTGAACAAACCACAACAGAATGGCAACTGAGAAAAATCTCAGTGATGGTTAGAGGGTGTCATTTACTAGTTTTGATTTTCTATCCAAGTTATTTTTAAGGGTCTTTGTTTTGTGATAAATTTGTGAAGCACACCTGCTCGCTGAGTTTCCTGGGGATGTTATTTTGGGGAATGTTGAACTTTTATTCCCAGATCTACACCAGTCTCGTCCCTGCTTGTCTGTTAGCATGTGCTAAAGCTTTCAGACCACAGCAAAACTACTCTTCTTTCCAAGTTTTCTAACCCTGGAATATATAGATTTCCATTCTCCTACTCCCTTATAATTTCAGGTTCCAGAGCAGATGTTCTTTCAAGGCTTAATTATCAATATGATTGTGTGCATTTGTCCTTTTCAGTACTTCATAAGGATCCCAGTGAAATGTAGGGAGAGAGGATATTAGGAGCCTTGAGATTATTACGATTCTATATAATATGAGAACTCTCTACGGCAGAGCTTTCCCAACTATATTTCCTGGAATGGGGGCTAAGCAGTTCTCCATAGTTCTAAATCCACTTTTTGGAATATCCATCATGAGAATTAGCAAATGAAAGACTCTGAGAAGTTCTGAGTAAAGAAGTCAGGTAACTTAAATAAAAGCTTCTGTTGGAGCATGCAGTTACAGATTTTTTTTTTTTTTTTTTTTTGCCTGGACCTGCCTGGAGGCACTGTAGTTAAGGGCAGGCCAGTAGATTTCCTTCCTGTGTCTCTTCTCTTTGACGCAGCTAGACACTTGAACCAGTTTTTGGACATCAGGGGTGATTTTTCTTTTTCTTTTTCTTTTTTTCTTTACCAGACTATCTGCATGTGTGATCTTCCCATCAAAAGTTTTCCCTTTAATAACAAAGAGTATTAACTCAAGTAAGCTCTTAGCATGTATCATTTATTATTCTACTTGTAGCTTTAAATATGTAACCCAGATTTTGAATTCTTCTGGGAGTGGGTGAGTGGGGGATGTGGGCATGCATGCATTTGGTGTATAGTTGGGAAGGAAGAATAGTCTATGAGGTTAACACTACTAGTAGCCATATGGAATCTAAATGTGAGCTTTCTTTGCAGTCCTACTGCCCACATTAGGGTGCCACAGATAACCTGATAGGGATGGGGTGAAGGAAGTTCTATTCTGAACTTTTTGGAGCCCTGAGGAATATTCAATCAATTTTCATTTCAAATTTTCCAAGATAGAAGTAAGTCCTTCAGCACTAGTGGTCAATGTAGGGCATAGCTTCCCTGGTACAATTAGGTATGTGTCATCCCTTGGCTGGTGGCAGGGGCAGGAGAAGAGGAAGCACAAGGATCTTCCTTCACACTCTACCTAGTATTCCAAGACTCACTTTTTTTTCTTTAAATTCTTTTCCCTTCTTCCCTGTCCTCTCATCAGTGGTTACTCTTGGGGTCCTCACCTCATCTCCATTCTAGCCACTTCTTCTTCTTTTTTTTTTAAGAGAGAGAGAGAGAATTTTTTTAATATTTATTTTTTAGTTTTTGGTGGACACAACATCTTTATTTTATTTTTGTGTGGTGCTGAGGATCGAACCCAGCGCCCCGCGCATGCCAGGTGAGCGTGTTACCACTTGAGCCACATCTCCAGCCCTAGCCACTTCTTGAGTCTTGGAAATCTTAAGGCTCTGGTAGGTCATAACTATCTTTGTTCTTGTCATTTCTGGAGATGCATAGGGGAATTCTGATTGCTAAAATCTGTGTGTGTGAGAACCATCCCTGGCCATCTTTAGGGAACACTAGACATCTTGCATTCAGAGAGTTAACTGCTTGCAAATACTTGATGATTGCAAAGATTTTGGGTCTCATTGTGTCTTTGACTCAAATGACAAAGTCCTGTTCTAGTGACCTTTTTTTTTTTTTAAAAAAAAATTTATTTGTTCTTCTTACTTATACATGACAGTAGAGTCTTTTTCACATATTTATACAAACATGGCATATATTTTATTCTAATTATAATCCCAGTCATGGGGATGTACATCATGTTGAGTTTCACTGTGGTGTATTCATATATGTACATAGTAAAGTTGTGTCAGATTCATTCCACCGTCTCTGTTTAACAAAGAACTCTAAAACTTGGTGACTAAAAAAAATATCCTCCCTATTTATCTTGCTCATAACTCTGTAGTGTGTGCAGGGTTCGGCAAAGATGATTCATAGTTACTATATGATGTCTGGGACCTCAGCTGTTGAAAGGTGTGCTGTCTTCTCTGGGTCTTTCTTGCATATGGCCTCAGGGTAGGTAAACTTACATGGGGTCTCAGGATTTTCACAGCGAGTGTTCCAGAAGATCAAGGCAGAAGTTGCAAAGATTTTTTTTTGACCTCACACTGAAGTCATGTAGTATGACCTATACTGTATTTCATTGGCCACCTGAGATCAGCCTTGATTCAATCTGGGAAGAGGCTACACAAAAGGAAGAACATCAGGAGGTAGGTATCATGGGGAACCATCTTGGAGGCTGGATACTACAGTCTCCTTCCATTCAACTTAAAAAGGCAAACTGATGTTTTAAAAATGCAAATTGGACACCATTGTACTAAAAATAATTCCCTGGATATGGCTCAGAAAGAAGAGATCAGGACACATGTTTTCTATGCTCCTTCCAGCCACTGTGTTGTCTTTATTATATGGAAAATTCAATTAGAGGCAAAGAGCATTGATACTCTGCATTCACTGTTACAGAAAGGCAGTTGTGTGGGCTTTCAAAGAATCCATCTTGACTCTATCCACCTGGGTTTGCCTGTTGTTTCAGAAAGGGAGGAAACTCTGGATGCTGGCTTTAAAATGAGAGTAAGGCATCCAAACTACTGTGAAACCAGCAGCCACCCCATCTCAGCTCCCAACTTCATGCTGAGCAGTAGCAAAAGAAATAAATGGAGACTAATGATGCTTTGGTTTGAGAAATAATGCTTACATGCACAGGATGCATCCACTTAAGTCTTTTAAAAACCAATTATTCTAATGATTTTATTGCTCTGTAACAAAATAAACCAAACTGACATTGATTCCAAGGTCATTGTGAATTGAAGTTTAACCGTGTGAATGACTTCTAGGATGCAAGTGTGAATGCTAGGAGGAGGCTTGAGGAGGAAGGCATCACAGTATATTGTATTCTTGTAAACATTAGTACAAGTACAGAGTAATAGAGATTCTAGACTCCCCTTGATGATGCTAAATAGGCCCCAAATTCCTCTGCTTTCAGAGGGATGAAGCATTAAGGATTCCTTTCTATTGTATGCCTGCTGGGGTATGATATACTGACCTAAGAAAAAATGTGTTCCAATTTCTTCTAATATGCTGTTATTGGTTCCCCTCCCTGTTCCTGGTTCCCTGCAAGATGAGCTCCACCTCCAAAATAGATTCCTACAGGATGGCATAAGGGGAAAATGCTGTCCCCAATACAGAGGCTATAAAATGAAAATGGATGCTTTTCTCCACATTCTCTCTCCCAGCTCCCTATCCTTTGGGAAAGGACTTTATAACTGAAAGGACTGTATCATCCTCAATAAATAAGGGATTTTTGTCCCCCTTACCCCCAATGCTCCTCGCTGCTTCTATCTGTGCCTCAGATCTGGTTATCTTTATTGGTAACCAGAGCAGCCAGGACTGCCTGTAAGCAGCCCTCAGATCTTTGCCATTGGTGCCAGGTCAACTCAGCCCTCACATCTGATGCACGTCACCAGGACTGCTGGGAGGATTGAGGAGAAGGAATAATCCCTGGAACGCTGGGAGCTGTAGTCTCCGCAGAGAGACTGACTGCTTGGAGTCTGAAGTGTGATGATGCTGATTGGGCAGTACTGGGAACAAAGGTCTGGAACCAGAACAACACTCGGTTACACAGAACTGAACCTCGCGCTGGGGCCACACCATAGACTGGAGCACCCTCCAGCCGGTTGACTTACACCACACGGGCAGGGAAGGAGCCGAGTCCTGGGGAAGCTGTGGCCTAGGGCCCTGCTGCCCCCCAGGTATGCTGGCCGAATCTCAGCCTCATCCCCACCTCTAGCAGCCTGGATGCGCTTTGTGTTGGGCCCTCTGCTGCTCTACAGTCTCAGATCCTCCAGTCTTGTCTCCCTGTTTCCTGGGTGGGGGGCCGGGTCAGTGCGACAGCTCCTCTGGGTGGACACAGTGAGATGAGCAGACGGCATCGGCATCGCAGCAGAGCTGGTCTGCTGCACAAGGAGGAGGGGTCAGCAATCAGACATTTTCCAGGACATCGAGGGGGACAAGGCCTCTCTTCTTTCCACTGAGCACTCTGATAAAGCCGTCTTGTTCTTCTTCTGAAGTCACACAGATCTGAGGTCCCAGGAAGAAGAAACAAAAGACTAGTGTCAACAGGAAAGAAGCAAGAACCTGCAAGTCACTGCTGCTTGAGGTCATGGGAACACCAAACCAGGAGCAAGAAGGGCTCAGGCCGGGTGATGGTGGAGTGTGGGGGAAAAAAAATGTAAACAGTGTATCTCAACATCATGTACATCCACAAGACTGGGATCCTCATTAGAGTAAGATATATTCCATGTTTGTATAATGATATCAAAATAGATTCTAATGTCATATACAACTAAAAAGTACAAATAAAAATTTAAAAAAATGATAAAGACCATCAGCCCAGTTTCCACACATACACACCAAAGTTAGGTGAAAATCTGGCTTTGGACCTAGGGCGGGACAGTAAATACTTTCTGGGATTCAGTTTTATGAATGAGGATCAATAAAATGGAGCTTAACTATACTGTGACAGAGTGAGAAAATAAAATACTAATTACAGAGGCTGGCAAGTGGAGTGCAAGTTCTTAATACATTATTTTAAGGAACCAAAATGATAGCTGTCATTCAGAAGGTTCCTATCATGTGCCTGGAATTTTATAGGTGCCTCATATAATAGCAGGAAGTCAAAGACAAATATTTCATTTCTATCTCCAGGCAAATAGACAGTAATATCTCCTGTATTCCAAAATAAGGCATCTGTGTTTGACTTAACAAGTTGGTGGCAAAAACCCACTTGGGGACCTTTGACACTCACCACTTGCGGCTCCTGAAGGGCACATAGAGGTGGATGTAGCCAGGTGTAAATTAGAAGAGGTTTTTGAAGAGAGCTGTCAGTGTGTTGTGAATGGCTCCCACCTGACCTGCTTCTGTGGGTGGGGAGCTCTGTCTTAGGTTGGATTCCCAAGAAACAGAGCTGAAGATAGGGAACCTTGTGCAGTGACTTACTGAGACGGTGCTCTTAGGAGATAGGATGAGAGGGCAGCAGGATGGGACGAGGGAATGAGTCAGGCAAGGATGTAGACTCAGCGGGGGATGATTCTGGCCTCACCTCACATGGGCTCTGGAGCATGGGTTGCACCACAGTGTGATCTCACTTTGAAATAGGGGGTCTGACCTTTTGGGCCCCATGCCAGTAAGTCATTGGCCACTGGCTGATGTGGGACATGAGAGGCCCATCCTACAAGTGGGGCCTCATTGGAGAAGGTAGAAGAGTAGTTAGCAGCCAATACAGCAACTGGGATATGGGTGAAAGGTTATTAGTGAAAGGGATGTGGACAGGGGTCCAATAGCCAGAGTGGGCTGTTCTTGTCACAAAGAGCAAGGGGCTTGAATGGGAAACTTAAAGAGCTTGATTTGTGAACTCTGGGGCTTAGGACACACAATGGACTGGTATCTAAGTCATGTTGTTTTGGAAATCTGCTGTGTAAGAAACTTCATGGGAAAAAGGTTCAGACAATTTAGGGAGCTAATTGGTAAGAGCAGAAAATAGCTGTTTCACCAAGACCAGATGTGGGTTATGCGTGAGAGAAATAGCCCAGGGGTCATGTTGGATCATGCCAGATCCTGATTGGGTAAGTAAACTCCCCAAAGAAGGTGTACCACCCGAATTTCAAAAGCTGAGACCTGTCATTGCCCATGCCAGAAACACAGCAGGGGAGAGACCCTGTGATGGGCAGAGAGCATATGACCTGAAAGAATCCACAAAACATGCTTCAAGAGAAGGATTTACCTTTAATGTCTCTTGCCAAAGAGTAGGTCTTTTTTCTTACCAAAGTGTGCCCAAATCCCACCATCCTAAGGATAAGTCTAGCCAGTCAGCAGCAATGAGAACTGGAACGTCTGCCCACTTGTGCAGGCTGTTCTATGTGCTTACTGAAAATCTGTTCAATTTAAATATTGGGTATGATTGTACATCTTGGGTACAGCTGGGAATACAGACATTCACTGAGAACCTCACCGATAATGAGTGCAAAGGCCAGATCGGCTTTGTTCACTGATTATCACTGTGGAGAAGGCTTACAAACCGACAATAAAAAAAGCAATTAACATTTTTTGAATGGATTCATGTAGGAAAGGGCACTAATGGGAAAACACATGTCAACCTGATGTAGCCTAGGTGATAAGAAAGACTTTTTTAAAGAAGTAACATTTAATCAGAGAGGGGGAGGGCCGGGTATTGTGGAAAGGAAGAAAATGAGAATACAATATGAATAAATTCTAGTATCAAGAGACTTTAGAACTTTGGAGTAATTGAAAAAGTTCAATGTAGCCACAACAGAGAGATAGAAGGGATGAGAGGTATCAGAGGAAGCCAGAAATGCTGTCAGGGTCTCAAATGTGCAGGAAATGCAAGCCATGCTAGGCTCTGCCAAGCTCCTTAGCTCATCTTCTGATCTATCTCATCGACTGGAACTGGGTTGCAAGCCAACTACTGAAATAATCACTGACAAAAAAGAAGGAGACCACTTCAATCAATTCATTTAGGATTGCCAGAATCATGTAAGATCTAGGTGGAGAGCAGAATAAAACTGGGCAAAGGGCAAACATGACTGTTGGTATTAACTAGTAGGGCATTAAAGGGTTTTAAGTGGAGAAATGAGATGCAAAATTTAATTTAAAACACTTTTTTTTCACCTTCTCTCCCAGTCCTGCCCCTCCTCTCCTCTTTTCTTCTCTTGCCTCCTGTTCTTTCCCCACCCTCCCTTTTTCTCTCTAGCCAGAAGATTTCCTAAGGCCAAGACAAATTTTCTTCCCATACCGCTAAATCCTAACCTGGTCAGCAAGCAGTGCAGACCCAACGTGGGTGCATCAAGTATGGAGCAGCAGTGAGCTGGATACCTCAGTTCCAAAATAGGTAGCACATGTACAGAGCAGAGGCATCCCCACTCATGGTACACCATCTCCAGGCAGCCCAGTGCTTGCCTACCCTCAAGCTCAGCTATGCATCTGAGATGTTGCTTTCCTAATATGGAACAGAGACACTTCATGGTCTTCTGACTTTCAACGACCCCATTTCTTTCTAAATCTTGTTTCCCAGAGCATAGACTCTTCCCTTGATTGGAGGTCCCTGTTTTGGAGTTAAACTTTTAACAGTTAATGCTCAATCTTGATCTTCAAGTCTTTATTATTATTATTGTTATTATTATTATTTTAAAAACACTCATGTCTCTACTGTGATTTTTCATTGTGATGGACACTAAACTAGACTCAGACTAATCCACACATCTTTTCAGCTGGGAAAATTTAGTTCTGCATTGATCACTGTTTGTTCTAGTGAAACTAGAGAAATGGGGGTGGACTATCTACTAAATAGTCCCCTAAAAAGAGGTGCATTAAGAAGAAAATCTTTTTCCTTTTCTGAAAGGGATTCATCGAGTGCCTGCAGCCATTTGAGATCTGTGGCAGAGGTGGCTAACATCTGAAGAATAACAGAACAAAAGGGTTGAAGAATTTAGATCCCTGACCATGTAATCAAGGCTGCCGAATTACTAACTCACAAATCACCCGGTAGTAGACCCCACTGAGAGTGAATCAGTTTGAGTTTTGCAACCTAAGGTATGGATTCATTTGCAATTAGTGTCATAACTCGTTACCATAAACATAGTCACATTAAATAAATAAATAATGTTGTTATATTAGTGCTTTAGGTCTTATTTCAGTGAGTTTGGCTGGTTTTGCCGCTCTGGGCTTCACAGGGCCAGAATCAAGGAGTCAAGAGGGCCCTATCCTTCTGTTTCCTATTTGTCTAGGAAAGGATTCAATTCCAGGCTCATTTCAGTTGTTGCTGAGCTCAGTTCCTGGTGGATGTAAGAATGAGATATGTTTCCTTTCAGGCTTCAACCAGTGGCCATCCAGCCTCAGCTTCTAGGCACAGCCTGCATGCCCTGGCTTGTGGCCCCTTCCTCCATCTTTAAATCCAGTAATGATGTGTTGAGTTGTTTCTCTCACTTACCCCTGTGTTTCTCTTCTCCTTTGCTCTTTTCTGTTGCATCTCCCTGCCTCAACCAGGCACACTTCTAGGTTTATAAGGGACCAAGTGATCAGATCTGGCTTACCTAGACAGTCTAGGCTAGCTCCCCATCTGAGAGCCCACAACCTGAATCACATCTGCAGAGGGCCTTGCACATGAACTAGGGGTTGGTTTTCTGTTACTGCTGTAACAAACTGTCACAGATTGGGTGGCTTTAACAAACAAACAAAAAAGGTTTCCTCTTGCAGTTCTGGAGGTCAGAAGTCCCCAAATCAAGGTGTCAGCGGAGCCATATTCCAGCCCTAAAGGGTCTCAGGGGATGCGTTTTCACGTCTTGCTCAGCTTCTGGAGTCTCCCTGCGTTCCCTGACTCACAGATGCTTCCTCCATCTTCACAGCCATCTTCACCTCTCTCTCTGGCTTCCACTGTCACATCTCCTCTGGCCTTCTTGTCTTCTTCTTGTAAGAACCTTTGTGATGATATGGAGCTCACCCAGATGATCCAGGATAATCTCTCCATCACAAGATCCTTAACTTAAGCACATCTACAGACTTCTTTTTGCCACATAAGAAAACAAAAGTTTTATGCGTCAGGAGATGGGCAGCTTTGGGGAGCAGTTATTCTGTCTATCATAAGATGAAAGCACCAAAAATATTGCAGAAAATAAGCACTTATGTCCTAAAAGACAACTCATTCTTTGATGAAGTGGGTTGAAGAAAGACTTGCCCTCCATGAGATGAGGGAAGAATTTCTTAAGTTGAAGAGATGATCTAATAAAATGCAAAGAAATATGCTGTATCCAATGGGGGGGGGCGGACTGAGAAGACTACAAGGAAGTAAGGACCACATTAAATCTAGAAGCAACGGAAGATTGATCTGTAACTTTGGAAAATTAAAGTGGAAACTATCTTGAAACATTCTCTTAGGAGGAGGGGAGAGATAACAAGTGAAAAATGATAAAGAGAATAAACCTATAAGGGAAATATGGTAAAACAGAGATGATCTAACCGAAGAATTGTTAAGCCTCTGAAGGTTGAAGCACTAAGATCAAAAGGCAAATGATAAATTGAGGAAAATGTTGGCCACATAGATCAGGTGTAAATATTCTTAAAAAAGAGAAAACTTTATAAAGGTTAAAAAAAAAGAAAGAAATTACACACATGCCAAATAGATATGCAATAAAATTTTAACCTGTCGATTCAGGAAATGCAGGGTAACAAAATAGCATTCATCCATCAAAATGACAGATATCAAATAGTCATGTTCAATTCTGGCAAGGATATGTTGACCTGAATATTCTCATAAACAGCTGGTGTGGGTGTAAATTGGCATAAACTTTCCAGAGGCAATTTGGCAGTATGTAAAAGAAAACTTATAAAAGTTATATTGTTTTCTTATATATTCTAAAGTATATCCTGGGGAGAAGGATTTAAGTTTAAATATGATCATTGCAGTTATCAATAATAGTTTAAAGATATAAAAACTCTGAATATCCAACAATAGGGCTTACTGAAATACATTCTTGTATATCTAGATGAAGGATTGACAAACTTTCTCTGTAAAGAACGAAACAGTAAATATTTTGGGCTTTGTAGGCAATATGGTTTTTGTTGCAATGACTTGGCTCAGTGTAGTGAAAGCATCCAAGGACTGTCTATATTTTATACATGTCTATTATCTATATGAATGAGTACAGGTACATTCTAGTAAAACTTTATTTAGAAAAGAGAGCAGGTCAGATTTGGCCATAGTGTGCTCCACTGATCTATAAAATCTGTTAAAAATTGTGTTTTGATGACCATATATTGACTACCTTTAACAGAATGTGAAATTAAAATATGAATTGAAAGGATAGCTGGGTATGAAATATGCCCAAGGATTTATGTTAATATTATCTTCATGATTGAATTGCTTGTGGTCACTGTTTTCTTCTATCTTTTCAAAATATTATTTAAAAAAATTTCCCATAATTTTAGTTTTAAGATCTAAAAATTTTCTAGTCTTTCTTAAAAAAAATTTATAGATCACAAAGAATAAAATAAAGTAGTTCTATAAGTATGTTAGAACTGACTGAATTTAAAGAAATGGTATTTCAAGTTGATTTAATTAAGGTATTTTTAAGTTAAAAAATGAGGAAAATATACTCATGTCAATGCAAACTCTGTGCTCATAAAAAATGGATGACTTAATTCTATTTGGAAACAAGAGCTCTGTGAGAAATCATACAGTAACTGTGAGACACATTGACCCTAGAGGCAGAAATGTGATTGAATAAAAAAAGATGCATTGCATTATTTTCCAAATCAAATTTCTTCTATTTTCCTGTTAGTATCCATTTCTCACTTTATATTTTTAGAGTTATAAATACCCTAATGACTATTTTTTGGTGCTTAATGGGTACTTTTGGGTGGCATTAACCATTGCAGATGAATTCTCTGCTTGGCTTTACTATGAGTGACTGTGGTGGTGAGGAAATGACCTTTAAGCACCTGTGGTGTCCAGACACTGCTGAGGCTTTATACAGGTGACCACAGTTAACTCTCACATCCACATTTAGAGGGAAGAGGCTACCATGCTGATTTTGAAGATCAGAATGTTAACATTCAGAGGTGATTTTGTCAAAATAACACAAAGTGATCCATTCCTGTGTGACACTGCAATCTGTATTTTCAAATATAACCATATTATATTTCCCCAATTAATGAGTATGTTTTGAAAGCATGCACCTAAAACAACTTAGGACACTAACATGGGGGAAAATTTTGAAATTTGTTTTTAATAATAGATTTAAAAAATAATAATAATAATTATTATTGTTTGGTATTGGGGATTGAAACCAGGGTGCTGATAAACTGAACTACATCCTTAGTCCTTTTAAGACAGGGTCTTGCTAAGTCGATGAGGATCTCACCAAGTTGCCCAGGCTGGCCTTGAACTTGCAATCCTCCTGCCTCAGTCTCCCAAGGCCCTGGGATGACAAATGCAGTTTTCTTTCAAGGGGTTGATCTATTTCACAAATCAGTTCCCACATTAATGACAAAGGTTGAAAAGAGAGAATGTGTGTCAGAGTAACAAGACTTCAGTGTCTTGTTGACCCATATCTAACTGGAAATGACCCTTATCTAAAGGCATAAAGGTCCCTTTAGTTGTCACAGAACAACTAACTATATGACTCAAAGTGAGGTGACGGAAATGAGGGCCATTCCCGAACTTTAGTTTTGATGGGAACACCTGTGGAGTCTGGAAAAGAGACTAATTTCTGCCTTTACTGGAGAAATTCTGATTTAGCAGACCTAGGGTGAGGTTCAGGAGTCTGCATTTTTAACAAAAGATTCTGATCCCCATGTGAGTCTTATTCAGGTTGTCCAAAGACCATACCTCAAGAGACACCTGACAGGCTAAACTGTAGAGGATTATGACATTTTCCTAAAGATATGTGTTATATTTAGGATCTGGAATGCACCCCAAAATCTCATGGGTTGAAGGCATTGTCCCTTGATTATGGCATTATTGAGATAATCCCATCAATAGTAGAAACTTTAGAAGATGGGGTCTACTTGGAGTAAATGGGCCATTGGGATGTCTTTCAAGGGTATATCTTGTCCTCTTCTTGATGTTCTGCCTCACCAAAGACTCAAAATGATCAAACCAAAATGACAGTGGACTGAAACCTCTGAAACCATGAGCCAAAATGCATCTTTCCTCCTTTAGGTCGATTTTCTCGGGCATTTTGTCACAGCAACAGAAAGCTAACACAATATACGCAGACCCATTTGATTCCAGGTTCAGGCTGACATGTTAGGTTGTATCTTGAACATGTCTGATTGAAGAGGCTGGTTTTTTCCCTCATACTCCCACTGTACCCCAGCAATGCCCCAGCCAAAGCCCAATAGATGTCAGTTCAATCATGAAAACGAAGTATGTGGAGAATTCAGGCATGAAGCCCACTCTCAGAAAAACAGTTTTGGGGAATATGCCAAGGAATCCATAGGATGTTCTGCTTCTGGAAATTGATCAACTTGAGCAAATTTTAATTTGCCTTCTGGTTTCACTGATTTGTATATATTTTGATAACATAAAAACAATGCTTAATCTCCAAAGGGGAAGCACAAGATTATGCTGAGAAAAACAATCATACATGCTAGCAAGAATATTTAAAACTTTGCCAATAAAGATGAACATCCTTTCTGAATTTATTTTACTCAAAAGACTTTCTAAATTTTTGGAACAGGAAGGATACAGTTGGGTAAACTTAGGAGAAGTTGAAAGTGTTGGCATGGAATTAAGCTGGGAAAAGTGCCTGCTTGTTTTGTGGGGTGTGTATGGCGCTAGAATTGGGGTCTCAGTCTCATGATGATGATTCCATTGCCTGGAATACAGAATGACTCAATAGGAAGCCCATGTGAGCAAGACTTTGTTTTCACGGGGTCCTCTGGGCCCCAAACATTTGTCTTTATGCCATGTGCCAACCCCAGGAGCCACCAAGGTATATAAGTGGTTCTTTACTGTTCAGACGTTTTCCCACATGGTCTGGAACCCTTGGCTCAGTAGACAGCCTTGATTTGAAGTCTGCAGACCTGTGTTTGCATTCCTGCCTGACCACTTATCAGAGATTTTTGTTCCACTTGCAAGGTATGTTGCCTTGGGGAACCTTTGTTGCCTGTTTTATACAACAAATAATGAATAACTTGCAAAAATCACAAGGCATGAGTACAAGCTCAAAGAAAATGTTGCAGGTACCTAAACTTTATAAATATTATATAATTTATACATGATATGATTAAATAATGGCTAATAAAGATGGTAATATCATTATTAAGACACTATTGAGAGAAAGCCTAAGACAGTATTAATTTGTTCTTTTCTTTTGGTAAATTGGAACTAGAGATAAAAGGTTCTCTTGGAAGGGGCAGACCCAAAACAGGTCATTATAATCCAAAAAGTGGAATAGCCATGAGAGGTCTGCATATACTTTTAGGGGAGGCAGAGTGGTCTGTGGTATCTGCCGGGGTGCAAGGATGTGGGTGTTCCCTAGGTATGCTGTCACTAAGAGGTGTCCCTCAGATGCCACCACTCTGTAGAGGCAGACAATGGGGTCTGCTGTTATCTCTTTGGGGAGTGTGCAGAACTGATATGTTATGGAAACACTAATTGTAGGAAGAATCAACATCACTGGGCAGAAAATACACCAGCACATCCATGGTTTTTGATCTCTTTAAAGAATATATTATGTCCAAAGCAACCAGATAAAAGAGAGGTGGTATAATTTATAAAATGCAGCATGTCCTAAAGTGGGCCTACCATATAAGTAATTTAGATAAAAGTGAAGAATGTCACTTACGAGCAAAACTATAGAACCAGGGCGAAATCATAGAGCTCAGTGACAACATTTCCTAACATCATTAGACAGCATATGCCTCTGGGGGTATTTGTGTTTATATATTGATATAAATAGCAGCTGCTTGCAATGAGTTCTGACAAAGGTGGGATGTGGTGGTGGGTGGTGCTGTTGATAGGGTGTTGCATGTGGGCCAGCCTGCACCTGTGAAGGTGGGGCCCCAGAAAGCCATAGCAACCCTGAGTTCCTTTACATTATTAGATTCAAGAGATTAAGAGTGGATATTTTTAGTTTCCTTCTTTTTAAATTTTTATTTTTTTATAAATTAATGATGTAAAAGTAATTTAAATAGAAAAAAACCCAACCCAATCCTCTCTTTTCCCCCGATATTTATATTAACTTCCAATACCATTGTATCACTGTGTCATTAATATTTAATTTAATGACCTTCACTGGTTATAAACCATCATTTAAGATGGTGATACAATATTTGAAGATCTCTGTTCTCTCTCCTAGGTCTCTTCTCACTTCTCCACAGGGAGGAGATCTGATTTGGCCACATGGGCCAGGGGGTTTGTCACTGTCCATTAAAGCTTCCCCCTGTCTTGCTCCTCCTGGTAGGTCACCAGCCACCTTGTCTCCTTTGCCACTTATGCTACACCTTTTCTTACTCTCTATGCTCTCCTATGGCCACCAGGTGCCACAGGGTCCTGAGATTCAGCTTAGCTCATGGTGGTAGTGGTGATGGTGATGGTGATGGTGAGGAGGGATGGGGCAGGGATATAATAAGGAAGCCTTTGAGGTCCCTAGGTCACAATTGGTACTTCAGGTTCACCATGGTTCCAAGAATGAAAACAGGGCCTCAGACCCCATCTGCATTTACGTCTCTCCTTTTGTGTTTACCTGGGGAGAGCAGTGTGACTAGGGTCCATCTGGGTCAGAATCCTAATATTCGGTCCATTATATTATTAGAATACCATCAAAACTGCTTTGTTTCCTAACATTAGGCCCTAAAGATAGTATTACTATTGGTTTTGGTGCCCTGATTGTTGGATGATGGTTCCTAATTCTCACCATTGTGAAGCAGCACTCTGATGGTTACCTTTTTGCCTCACCCCTCCCCATTACACTATAGAAAGTGGAATTACTGCATCCATGAAATTGAACAGTTTTATATTTCTCAATGCATGGCACCAAATCACCATGCAAAATGAGAGTGCTAATATATCCCAGCATTTATAAAAAAGCTAAGTTTTACTGACCCCATCCCCCACTTTGTTAAAATATGCAGGGAAAATAAAACTCAGAATTATTGGTCTCTTATTTTTAATAACTTTTATTTACTTCAATATAGGGGAAGGAGTAGTTTAACTTCTTTTTTAGAAAAGCTATTCCTTCAAAATTTTTCTTTAGATTTTTTTTCTAGAGATTCTTTGGATAGCCATAAAGGAAAGGAAAATCCTTATTCTTTGAGGGTGTATTGTTTCAAAATGATAAAGATATTTGGAGTCACATGTGGCATGTAAAATGGTTGGTTATGTTGGGTAAACAATGTTTTAAAACCATAAATTAGATATTATAAAGTAATGACTCTGTGTGTGTGTGTGTGTGTGTGTGTGTGTGTATGACTTAGAACCTACCTTTAAAGGCAGTTCTAAAAACATATTCAAGATTTGTTTTGAGTAACTCTATTGGATATAGTTGCATTAAACTTATTCATGCATTTTTCATTTTGTACTTTCTTGTGGGGTCAGTCTCACCATTTTTCACTAGTGGCATACATTGCCAGGGGGAATATTAGAATTATTATATCAAGGACGCAGGAAAAGAGGCAAGCTTTTGAATTCCAAAATTAGAGATTGAAGTCCACTGTGAGACTTCATTGGGAGAGAAAAGAAATGTCTAATTTCATGTTCTAATATATCCTCTCCTAATATAGCCAGAACAATCTTGCAGGTTGGAGCATATTTTTAGCCCTGTCTCAGTTGGAAGAAGACAAAGAGAGGAAGAATAGAACAAAGCCATGTTGTGATGGTTCTATTCCAGGGATGAGATGGGGAAGCCAGATGCAAGCACCTTAAAGACATAGATGCAGAGGGCTCAGGAACACTGACAGTTTCCTGAAGAACTCCAGATCCAACAACAGCACTTGAACAAGGTGGTGACAGACATGTCTAGAGAGCGGTAGGGAGATGTCCAGCACATGGACCTGTGATGGTCCTTGGTCATCTATCTTTTGTCTATGTCTTATGCTATGATGTGAAGGTGTCATGGTCTTCAGGGAACAGGTAGAGGCTTGGAGTCTGAACAAAGAGGCTTAAGAGTACCTAGGATTGGAGACAAATGCAGCGGACCTTGGAATACAGTAACATCCAAGTATTCCCAGGAGAAGACGATGGTACATTTTGGGCACAAACACACAGCCCAAACTAGAGTAGCTGCTCACATGTGTAAGAGTGGTCCCAGGGAAAAGTGCAGGACTCCTCACTGCCACCATGAAGTTGTATGTTCCTCTGGTGAACAGACACCATCAGGTGAACTTGCTAACATTTTGGCTGTGTGTTTTTAGATACTAAGGATGCTGATAAGGTTGAAGTAAGAAAATGTTTTCTCAAATGGAATACTCTATAATTTCATTCATCCCAGTTTTTGTGTATCATCCAAAATGTGGGTTGGTCATACAGGGAGTGTGCATGTGTCTGCTTTACTCACCTGGTTCTCTTTCAGTGTTATCTGCCCCTGCTCCTTACAGCCAATGAAGGTTCTAACACATCTAAAAATCTTCTCGTTTTGTTGTACTCTCTGAACAAAGTTGGCTGGAAAGAAGCCGATCCTGTCTTGAATTTTCCCCTGAAAGGAAAAAAAGGAGACATTCATTTCCATTTGTGACATTTATCGTAATTATAATTACCAAATGATTTTTTTTCCTTTTAAAGAAAGAGAAATACTTGCTTTCCACCAGTCTTCATTGGAATCTTCTAGAAGAGTAATTATGTCTCCTGGCCTAAAATGGAGAATGAATGAGTTGGGTGGGGAAATAGGAGGAGGAAAATCATGAAAAACAAAAGACTTATATGATACTTGAAATCAGTAGTTTTTTTTCCATTAATGCAAACAATCCCACTATAAGTAGAAATAAAATAAACATGACTTTTACCAATTCTTCCTATCCAAGATAGAAAGCAAACACACTTTCTACACTGTATGTAAAAAATAATCCTTATTTTCATTTCAACACATAGATGATCATATTTTCATTAAAAAACTCCAAAATTTAGAAGTCAAGAAGTTTCAAGGTACAATTCCCCCTCTGTCCCACAATTCTCCTCCCATCCTCCCATCCTTAGATGATATGTAGCTAAGTATATGTATTTTTTAAAAAATTATTCTTGTTAGAATACATGTCAGTAGATTGTATTTTAACATGTTGTACATACACGGAATATAACTTATTCTAATTAGGATCCCATTTTGTTTGTTTCTTTTTTTTTTTTTTTTTTTTTTTTTTTTTTTTTTCATTTTGGTGCTGGGGATTGAACCCAAGGCCTTGTGCATGCAAGGCAAGCACTCTACCAACTGAGCTATATCCCCAGCCCCAGGTCCCATTTTGTAGTTGTACATGATGTGGAGTTACACTGGTCGTGTATTCATATATGATCACAGGAAAGTTATGTCCAATTCATTCTGCTGTCTTTCCTATTCCTATCCTCCCTCCCCTCCCTTCCTTTCCCTTTGTCTAATCCAATGAACTTCTATTCTCCCTGCATCCTCTATTGTGTGTTAGCATCCACATATCAGAGAAAACATTCAGCCTTTGTTATTTTGGGTATTTTTTTGCTTAGCGGTAACATCTATAATTAATTGGTCATTCTCTTTATGATCATCTATCTCTTTGTGATCTCTTTATTATCTCCTTGTGATCGCTTTTATTTATCTCTTTATGATCATCTATAAAGTCTCAATAACTTCTTGAAATCTAGCACACTTTTGCGTAGTCCTACTTTGCCTCCTTGCCACTTTGATATTGAGATAATTTGGAATCTTGTCCTAGACTTGCGTGTGTTTGTGTCATTCATCAAGAATGACTTGGGTTTAGCTGAAGACTGAGTGTTTGTGCTGGTTTTGGTGTTGTAGATGTGGTTGTTGTTTGCTATTTCTTGCCTTACCCCCCTGCCCCCGCCAATCCAGGTGTGGGGATAGGTAGAGGAGAGAGAATGTGTGCTTTGACGTCTTTCTCTCAGTACTTGCTGGAGCCTTTACAATCCCAAGACTTACTTTTCCCCTTTGGAAATTTCTGTAAACTTTTCTCTGCTGTATGTTTCACTGTTTTCTCTCATCTTTCCTTCGGGAACTTCTAGTCAACACATGTTGGACCTTTGGGATCCGTCTCCATACCTTTTGTTTTTCTTATATATTTCCCATTTGTTTTTTCTCCCTCTGTATTAAATTTTTTCCATATTTTTATCTTCCTCATCATTTATTTTGTGTCTGGGATCCTCTGTTTTTTATCTAAATACTAAGAATTTTTGAACAAAAAAAGCTAGCAAGTATTTTTCAAGTGTTTTTAGAAAAAAAAACTAATATTCAAGGGTTCTTAGTTGCTGAAATTTCCTTTTTTCTTTCTTTCTTTTTTTTTTTTTTTGTTTGTATTGGAGATTGAAAGATCAAACCCAGGCACTCTATTCACTAAGCTAAATCCCCATCCCTCCCCTTTCTGTTTTTCTTTTGCACTATGATTTCACTGAATTGCTGAGGCTGTCTTTATTATTTTCTGAAAAATATCTGACAGTTGCTTTCTATGATGACTGCAATGTTATAATGGATCTTTTGGGGGAGTATTATATTTTTAAAGACACTATTTCTTTCCTTCATTGAAATTTTTCCTGTAGGATCAGTTGCCCTGACCTTTATCTTATCACTTCTCCTTCATGTCAAAGGATCTTCTTGAACATCTGGCATTTCTTGTTTGTCTCTTTATATTAACGACTGAGATGGAGGCAGGTGGATGTGGCCAGCTGGGTGAGCTTCTCTGCTATTATACCCATCTGGTCTGCTCTGGGTCTCTCTCCCAAGCATGAGGGCTGTCTACAGGTTCTGCTGAAGGGAGTGGGGTGTGCCAAGCAATGCATCTCATTTCCGTAAACTCGAAAATATAGTGTTAAGCAGTCTGGGGTCTCCTCTGCTAGCTCAGTGGGGAAATGAGGAGGTCTTTTCTAACCCTGGTGAGAAAGGTCAGCTTGTTTATTTTCCTCCTAAGTAGAGCTGTCTTTCCTTTTCCTCTGCCCTTTAGAAGGTCTGGAGAGTTATCTCAATATAATTCTTCTTTCTCAGGCATTGGGGCTCACGTGGGAGCTCTCCTTAAGCATGGGTTCCCTTTCTTTCAAATACAGGTATTGGTTTAGATCTGGAGTCAAATGCCATTGCTGCCAATTGCTCATTATAAGCAGTAATGTGGTGGTACAAAAGGTTGGGGCTCTATCAGTTAAATACTACTTCAATAATGCTCTATAACAAACAGTCACAAATCCTAATGGCTCACTCATATACTCATGAGTCCTGGTGCTGGCTGGCTGTTGGCTGGGTGACTTTGCCCTTTCCACTGTTTCTCAGACACCAGGGAACAGCAGACATTCATGGCAATGGCAGAGACTTGGGAGCAGCAATTGGAAACATGCAAACACATGGGCCTCTAAGACTTTGGCTTAAAATAAACACATTGTCCCTCTGCCTCATTTTACTGGCCAAAGCAAGTCACAAGGCCAATCCAGGCTCCAGGGATGGGGTAACAGGTTCCACCTCTGTGTGAAAGGAACTGCAGTCTCATGGGAGAGGGCATGAATATAGGGAGAGATGAAGAATTAGGACCATGAATGCAATCAATCTGCTGCAGACTCCCCCCATGTTTTCCCCTGGATTTTCTCAGTGTCTATTCCAATGTATTCCTACATGTCAAGCTTTTTCCCCCCGGTGTTGTTTGGTTTCTGGACATCTTCACTGTTCTCACCCTAACTACAATTGCTGTAGTCTGCCAGGTGAGTCCCAAGATTCCTGGTTTTTCCTTGGCATTCTTTCTGTTTTCTAAGACTGTTAAGGAAGTATCCTTAAAAAAAAAAAGATATTTTTGGACATTCTTAGGAAATGGAGCAAGAGAGAAAGCAGATTCGTGTGCTCATTTTGCTACTCTGATTCAATCTCCTCTGCTGTCATTTTCAATTCTCAGTTAATATCTATCTTGGTCGGGGATTCTGATATAACAGGCTTATAGCACCTGAAGCATTAAACACAACTGGCATTTCAGTGTTCCGACAGTCACAGTTGTATGCTGAAGCTACAGAAAGCGAGGTGGCTGAAAAA
This sequence comes from Marmota marmota marmota, assembly GCF_001458135.2. Taxonomy (NCBI): domain Eukaryota; kingdom Metazoa; phylum Chordata; class Mammalia; order Rodentia; family Sciuridae; genus Marmota; species Marmota marmota. The sequence goes on from NW_026000241.1 coordinate 16,924,865, forward strand.
TCACTCTTTCCCAGGTGAGGGATTTAATTAAGCAGCAAGGTTGAAAATCAATGTGGAAAAATCTTCTAGGCTCCAGCAGATTTTATTTAACCCAGTAACCTAAGAAACTGTGTGTCAGTATCAAACATGATGACTTGGCTGCTGGTTTGGTAGCAATTGCAAATACATAATAAAGCTGGAAACTGGGGGAGGTACTGTTCCTGAGGGTGAAGGAAGAGACTACTGAACCTGTCCTTGGATTTTATAGTCTAGCTAGAGACTGTAATGGGCCCAGAAGTGAATGGTCCAGAGTGCATGCCCCATGTTAACCATACGTTAGAATATGGCACTTACTGGAATAGAGGCTTTAAGTTTATAGAAATACCAGACATACTCCTGACAGTGAGAGATGGATTCTATCTTGTTTTATAAAAAGCTCCACCAGTGTCAGAAAATTGCTTGGTGAGTGAGTATAGTTAAATGTATTCTTTTTTTTTTTTTGAAGGGAGGGTAACTAGGGATTGAACTCAGGAGCACTCAGCCTTTGAACCACATCCCCAGCCCTATTTTGTATTTTATTTGGAGACAGGGTTTCACTGAGTTGCTTAGGGCCTGGCTTTTGCTGAGGCTGGCTTTGAACTCAGGATCCTCTCAGCCTTCTGAGCTGCTGGGATTACAGGCATGTGCCACTGTGTCTGGCCTCAACCATAATTCTTTATTTTTATTTTTCTGTTTGTTTACCTGATCATCCAGCAAATATTTACAGAATGCAGATTCTGAAAGAGCCATTTTACTAGGCGGTAGGTGAACTATGGTGAATAAAATCCTCACTGGAATGAATATTATGGATACTAAGTAAGTAAATAGTTAACAAGACATTTAATAAATATATAACTAATAACAAATGCATACTGTACATGCATGATCAATGCATACACAATTGTAAATTGTCCCAAGGGCTATGAAGGAAATAAATGGGAGATAGCCATAAAGAATAAAAGTGGCCACCTACTGAGATTAGTCGAATAGTCTAAACCTCTGGAAGAGACAGTTAATACCTCTCTTCACTGCAGGGAGGATCTTTCTCTGGGGCAACAACTGCTTAACATCTGAATGAGCAGACCTGTGGCTGTGGGATTTGTATCCCCCCTGCCTATCCAGGTACCACCTAACAATCTCAGCATTCTTTCCCACTGGCTGCACTCAGAATCCTTTCCACTCTGTAATACTTTTTTTTTTTTTTTTGTAATGTGTTGATCAGTTTTGAAGTCCTACAGGCTGGTTCATTCCCTTCTTAAGCAGCTGATTAAGTCCATACCCTTAGCCACTTCCCTTCCCAAGGCTCTCCCACTCTGGATCATTGTGCACCAGCTTTACCCACCTACCCTGGGGTCGGACCAGACAATGAGGGAAAGGCCTATGCTTTTGAGTCTATAAATTACTCAAATTAGCCCCTCTATAGGGAGCCCAAGCAAACCCCATGGCTTTCCATGCATAAACTGCCCCTGCAGCTCCTGGTGGTTGTTTCCCTGACTCCCAGGCACAAGCCCCATGTGGCTCTTCTTGGCAGCCCTTCCCTCCTAGTCCTTTCTTAACTTAGTTCTCTTCTGCCACGGTGCTGGTGTGCTGTGTTGTGCCACCAAAGAACTAAATTAAAACATTGTGCCAAGCAGCTTTTCATAGAGAGGTGAGCCTTGCCACGGGTCCCTGGGGAGCAGAGGTCTCTAATGCTTGCCATTCTCCTCTGCCTGGTTGTTCTGAGGATGGACATGGCAGTGTGAGACTCTGCCTGCAGCTGTTTCACACTTATGAAACAGAATCTCTTTCCATGGAAAGATCCTTTATTCAGGTTATTACATTTCAGGTATGAGCAAAGTCCTTTTCTGGCCCAACAGTTATTCTCTTTCTTTCAGGTGACTTTATGCTTCTGATCCATTCTATCTAGATTTTGTAATTTCACTCTTTATTTTCAAATTCTTAGGACTAATATGATGAGGCTTCAAATACTTAAGTTTTTTTTTTTTTTTCCTCCCTGTGCTTAATTCAATCAGAGCATTTGAAGCACAGGTCAAAGCTCTGCTTGCACTGCAACCCAGAAATGGACCCAAAGTCAGAATCATACACCATGACCAAAAGTATAATGCAATTCATAATAATAAAAGTATCAATTTTCTATTTTGTGAAAACAGATCAGATCACCACATGGGCTCTTCTCTTTAGCTTTCTTAGTAGCATTTGTCATAGGCCCACAGGAAGATGCTCAGGTTGATTATATCACGATTTATGGGAAATGTTGAAATGGTTAAGGGAACCATGGGTTAGCAGGAATAGAAGCAAAACACCTAAAGCTAACTGTAGAATTATGGCTTCACACTGAGGAGGATACAGTTAATTGCGTGTGACTATGTGTATGCACATGCCAAATAGATGACTGTTGTCTGGGTTCATTTCTCAGCAGTCCCTCTGCATCTCTCCTTTCTCAATTTTCCACATGGGCACTGGGACCCATCTTTTCCATCACCAGATGAATTGGCTTTAGGGACTCCGCAGGTTGTGAGTGCACAGAGTGTGAACAGTGCAGGCAGAGCCTGGCTGGCTGCATGGATACAGATGTTGTATGGCTGGAAGCTCCTAGAGCTGACCTAAGCCCCCACTGCCCAGCCCTTCTCCATTCCCCATGCAGATTCCAGAAGTGGAGACACTGACACTCTCCTGAGCAGGTCACTGCTTCCAAAGAACACCTTCTCCACTGTCTGAGACTTGAGACCTCAGATTGGCTCTACTTGGAGAAGCACAAAGCAGCAAGATCTGGGGTCTTCTTTGCTTTCTAAATGATTTGTGTCATTCCCTACTCTTCCATCTCTGTCTGTTTAGTCAAAGGAGATTATAGGACAGTCAAGTTCATATTTTTTCAGTGCCCATGATATTTTAGCACTGGAATTACAAAGATGAAAAGATTCTCTAAGCCTCAGTTTTCTTAACTCTGAGTGCAATATCATCAAAAAAATTTTTTGAAGACTAAATGCAGTAATATTTTGTACAGCACATTTAGATAAGTCCACAACAGATGGTGTCCATTATTGTCATTAAGTCATAATTATAGGCCTCAGGATTTTGATAATCTCAGAGGATAAGGATGTATAAGCTGGTAATTTATAGTGAGTCTCATCTGTGAATGAGAAACAAATAGTAGCAGGACAAAACCAAGCATGGAATTGATCCCTAACAAAAAAATCTCCAAACACACAAATGTGTTTGCATATCAGCTATCTCATTTATATTTTTATGCTTATGTATTATGCATAATAAATATGTTATGAACTATATTTACTTTGTGATGTTGCTATGTGGAAATCCTTGGCAATGTGAACGATATATGATAAAAATGCTGTTTGCCTCCCAAGCTTGTAATATTTCACTTGAAAATTAGACGATCTAGTGAGCATTGCCCTTTACAAAAAAAAAAAAAATTTTTTTTTTTTTTTTGAGTCAGACTCTTGCTATGTTGCTGAGGTTGGCCTTGCACTGGGATTCAGACTGGGGTTGCAGACTTGTACCACTGTGCCAGGCTGCACTATCTTTCAAGTGAGTGTTCCAGTATGTTTTTGGCAGGGGCAGTTGTTTAATGAGAGTCTTTGACTTTGACTTTAGTGGCTTCAGACCCTGGTCTGTGGTGTAATTCAGAGTTTTGGAAAAGCTTCTCCTTGTTTTCATGTTAACCCCTGCCCTCTTACCCCTCCACTCTAGGTAGTTACCACAAGGGTATATCTGGGACCAGGAGATGGACATAGTATTCCAGTTTGTAGGTGACTGATTGCAATGGTGACATCGGCAGGGTTGAAGAGGACAAGCACATAACCCGGAGGGGGACCGAGGTATTCGCTGAGTGAAGTGGACATTTTTCATACAAGTAAACAGATTCCGAGAGACTCTTCTGCTTGGATTCAAGGTTTGAATCCATGATTAACTCTACTAAATCAAGCTTCCTCTGGTACTACTTGTGCCTTGTCAAAACTCATCAGAACTGCTCAATTTACACTGCAGGCATTGTGGGCCATCATTAATAGGTCATACCCTTTCTCATTCATTAGACAAAAAGAATCCCAAATCGAGCTTACAGCAAGCATCATTGCTCAGCCCAAACAGATGTCCTAATGGGAAAAAGCATCAGGGCAAAGCCAAGTTAATAGGAGCAAAAAAAGGAATTCAGTCAAATGGCTTCATTAATTTTAGAACTACTGCTTAAATTTTCACTGGACCCATTTCCAAATTTGCATTATCCCGGTCCAGATCTTTTACAATTTGGGCACATGAGTAGAAGGTAACCAGTATGAACTTTGCAGTATGAGTTTGTCTTACGTTGATATTTGTAAGACTCTTTGCAACTTTCCCAAGTCCATAGGCCAGCTAGAGTATTCAGCTGAAGGACCATTTGGAAGGAATTTGGTAAATGTTCTTGAACTGTCATGGATCACGCTCTCCAGAACCTAATTGAGAGAGGCATTTGAGTGAGCGGGAAGCTGCTAACCACATTAGTGACATTCGGGAAGATCTGGGTTTCTTGACATAGAGCAGCAGCAGAACATAATATGCATCAGAGACTTTCCTCAAATAGCCTTAATTGCATTTTGATGTCCTGGTGACTGTGAAGATTATTTTTAAATCAAATTGGTGCATTAGAATTACATTTAGCTTTAATTAAGTTGATGCATTTGCCAAGTAGTAATGTACTTAGAGAACGGGAACGAGACACCAATGGAGTGTTTTTCTGCCTTACTCTGTCTCAGGGGGCCTTACTTTCTTATTTTATGGAGGGTTTAGGAAACCTTGCAAGGTGAAGGACATTAGAATGTAAGTCATTGGCCAAAAACCAAACCCAGACCTGGGCACGGAGTATCAACAGAGAATCAGGAAACCTGCCTGAGTTCTGGTTTTGTGTCTGCCGCTGGCCCACTGCATATCTTTGGATCAGTCACAATTGTTCTCAAATCTGGCAGACAATCAGAATCCAGGACAGCATTTAACCATGCAAGTGGGGTTTAACTCTGTAGGTCTAGGTGGAGCCCAGGAATCTTGATTTTAGTAATATTTCCAGGAGATTCTTATGGCTTGTAGCTAGAGACTTTACCATGGTAACCAGAGTTTTCTCCTAGTCTTTGCTTTGGTAACCTCACAGTTTTGCTAAAAGAACTCAAGGGGATGCTGGGGGAAAAAACTGTGAAAGACTTTGCAATGGGCAGAAATATTACTGCTCTGGTGACCTGTCTAATGTACCCTTTTAGGTTAATTTCTCCTCTTCCAATGCCTTTATTTTACATCTCATGAGAACTATAGAAAACTGATAATAATGAAAATCATTCTTGTGCATAGAAATGCAAGTGAGTTGTGTCTGGTAGAATCTCATCAGTTATTATCCCACGAATGTTGACCAGTTTTGCATCTGCTTGTAAATCCACATCTGCATTCCTCATTGCCTGCAGATGTGTGATGCACTGAATTCTCCCTTGAACCAGGTGTGGCGTCTTACTGGTTCTTTCATCATTTAATTAGTTAAATAAAAATTTGACATGTGTTCATTTTAAATTTGCATGAGAATCATGATTTTATCTTAAGAATTTCTCCTTTAACAGAAGTGACATTTTATGAACACCCTACAGATCACAAGATTCCTGGCCTTAACCACACTACTGTAAAAAGTAATGTGAGCAACCTAGTGGGATAAATTAATATACTGCCTAAAACCACTGACTAAAGAAGAATTGAGACAGGATGGATAAAGGGTCAACATTTCACTTCATATTTCAAATTAGCTAGTGGAGAAAATTTTGAATATTATCAATATAAAGAAATAATAAATGTTTAAAGTGATATGCCAATTACCCTGATCAGATCAATGATGTTGTATACACTTATTGAAGTATCACAGGGTATCCGCCAAATACATACAATTATGTGTCAATTAAAAAAATAGGTCTAACTCCTTACAAAAAAAATTATTAACTTTTTCAGAAAGGAAATCTACCACAATTGACATAAGATGGAAATTGTGGGTCAGAGAGAGACTCCCTGGGTTCCAACTCTGAACTTCTACTTTCTATGTGTGAGATCTTAGGCTCAGTTCTCCCACCTTACCTCCCAAAAGATTAAGAACCATAAATTGTCTCGCTGGGAGATGAACTAAACAGCCAGGTGTCCATTCACTAAGCATCACCAAGTTCTAAGGCAGTCTTTCCAGAATCAAGACTGAAATGGAAATAGTTATCGAATAGACTCCTGCCCCTGCAATTGACTTCACCACCTTTTTCTGGAATGGGGTGTGCATTTGATTCTCATGTGGTACCTCTTAAAGTAATTCCTTGCTCTGAAGTTTAACCCAATGTTCCTTACCCTCTCCTCAAGGGAAAGGGGTTCACAGACACATTGACCTCTCTTCTTCTGGAAGCTCAGTGCTGATGTGGCCTTCTTGCAGAGCCTTCCCTGAGCCTCCAAGCCTGCTTCAATGCCCCTCTGGGCACCTATCACTCCTTACAATACCTCCCACTGGATTATAACTTCTTGTCCTCTGCTGCTCCTAACCCTGTGACCCCCTGGAGCTCTTTGAGAACGAATCCTGGAAACAGCCATACAAGGGTTAAAAACAATTTTAAGTTGTGCTTTGAGAAAAGTGGGAAGGGTTGAATTCAGGCTATCATATCTCCAGAGGTTCTTGCAAATATTAGCTAAGGAGACCTGTGATTGCTTTCATTGACTCATTCATGGAAAATGAGAGGCTGCTTCCAAGAGTTTGGGGATTCATGAATCTAAAACCTTATTTGGGGTTTATACATTTTCCATGAACCCCCTTCCCCCAATTTAGGTGTTCTAACTTGCACTGAAGGGGCAATTAAGTTGTATCCTTTTTAGAATCTGCTAATATTGGGGAAGCAATTTCTGCTGTAAGCTCAATAAGCCTTCTTATCTTGTCCTTTTTCCCCATTATGAAAAATGGCCGTTATCATATAAATCTGGGAAGAACTAATAAAAATGAAAATGACTTAGATGTGGAAAGTTGAAATGGACTCTTAGGAATAGGCATCTTATGGCACTAAAATATGCATTTTAACCTTTTAAGATGCATTAAGCGTTTGTGTTTACTTGGAGTTATTTATATCTGCTAATTATTTACATGAAATATCAACACAGCAAAGGGATAGAAGTTTTCCTTGTTATTTGAAAGACAAGGTGCCTTGGTGAGAATAAGAAGTCATGAATCTCTATTTTGCAGCCTTCTGAATCCCCAAACAGTGAGGATATTGGGACTAGTTACTTGCAAGCGCTGAAGGCAGGGTTTACTTTCACCATAAAGCTAAGCATGGGTTATCAAGCAGTGTCTAATGATGCTTGTGTGTTTGTGTGTGTGCATGTATGAATAAATGTGCGTTTGTGTATGTACAAGTATGTGAATATGTGTATGTATGTGAGGGTGTTGCTGAATTTGTGTGAATCAACTGTGATGGTGAGTGTGATTGGGAGAGTTTGTGCATATGTGAGTGCATTGTACACCTACACACCCAGATGGGCAGAAAAATGATTTGTCTCAGTCGACGTGAATTCATGAGGCAGAGCATGACATCAGTGATGCCAGTGCCCATTGTGATGGGGTTCTCATCGATTATTATAATGGGATTCTCCGGTTTGTATTTCAAGTAGCATTTTAAAGAGCTTTGCTCATGAATTCAGGTGACAGTTCATAAAATGTAATTTTTAGGACTCTTCAGAAACTTGACAATAAGCCTTATAAAGGAAATTAAGCCTTAATTATCCATTACCTATCCAAGCCCATTATACCCCAATAGAGGGACTTGGGTGGCTTTTTAATATTCTCAGACCTGCATTCATTAACAATGGTCTGGAGACCTCATGAACAATGGCATTATATCTTAGGTGTCAGTGGTAAAACTGCATACCTATAGCATGTCATTCCAGTAACTGCAAGACCTACTCAGGATAGCATCAGGAATCACACAGCTTCCTTATTGCTGGACCAATTAGATAAAGACTCCCTGGCTGTGCTGGAAGCCCAGAGAGGGTGTTTCACTGTTTCCTCTGCCAAGTCTTTAGGGAAGTGTAAATGAGTTTATTTAAAAGACTGTGAAATAAAGATATACTGAAAACATGAAAATTATGAAGAGAAGTTATCTAAAATATACTGTGCATCTCATTTCATCCTGGGCATGAAAGCCCACATTTTATTTATATGATCTTGTTTAACACTCAGTCTCCTAGGAAGGAGAACACAGGGCTCTGAGAGATTAAGATTGGCTCAAATTAATGCAAATACTAAGTATCAGAACTGGAAACCAGAGACAGCCTATTTGACTCCCAGACATTGCCTTTTCCTGCCCCACCACCTTGCTATCTCCTACTCTAGCCTGTGATGGTGGAAAGAATAAATCACCATGATCAGCTCCAAAGGTTGGGGTGGGTAATGGTGCCCCAACAGTAAATAAATTTATGACTTTTATTTGGCACTGAAACTATAAAAAAGCAGACGGTGGGAAGCCTCTCTTGTGTATAGCACTTGGAGATTAAGTATGGACCTCAGCACTTTAAAGAGGGGCATTCACTGCCCTAAGAATTGGGGAGTAGCAACTGGCTCTACCTCTCCCACCCCAACTCTGAGTGCTTCAGTGAAGGCTCAGCAGGACATCTTCCTGATTGCCTTCAACCCTTTGATATTTATTGATGGGCCATGGGTCCTTTGGGTCTCCCCTTCCACAATTTCTTCTTGACTCATAATATTCACTGGGCTTAAAGACTGTCTCCTCCAGGAAACAGATCCTGGCCAATGCTTCTTTCTAGCTTGCTTTGCATCTCCATTAATGGTCCATTATATTACCATGGATTCTATTTGCCTGCTAATTGTCCAGCATGAGTTCTGATCACTTCCATAATGCTTATTCACTCATCAAATATTTACTATCAGCTAGGTTTCAAGAACAAACCATGCTCCATGTTTTTTAAGGGTTAGTAATTACAGAATTGTTCTCATGGAGTTTACAGGAGAGATAGAGATTACCCAAATAATTTCAGAAATATAGAAATACAAGTGGGAGATAAGTGCTTTGAATGAAAAAAAAAGTAGTGTCATAAAAGTAGGTTATAGAGGAAACTAATTCGGTTTGAGTGTATCAGGAAGGGATGTACCAACGAAGTGAACTCTGAGCTGTGATCTAGCGGATGGATAATAGTCAAGGGGCACAGTGTGTAGGTGTGTGTTTGATGGAGGAGATGGTGGGTAGATACAAAGATGCAGGAAGGTAGAAGACTGAGGAAGAAAAGTTCCTTGGCAGGTGGTAGTGTTCTCCTTTTGAGGAAGGGAAAAAAGAAAAGGAGAGAGTGAATGAGACTGAGAGGTCACCAGGGATGAGACTGGAGGTCTGGAAGTCCTGTAATATTCTGTTTTTATGCAGAGGCAATGGGAGGACTTCGGAGAGTTTGGAACAAATACATGAGTGTCCTCAGTAGCCCTTGTTACCTCCTTTTTACAGGTCAGGAAGCAGAGGCTCAAATGACTTGTGTAACTTTTCCAGGTCTCATGGGTGACTACACAGCTGAGCAGGTGGCTTGACTAGGACTTCAACCCAGGCCAAGTGATGCCAACTCTTTCTATCTTCAAACATTCAATGAACCCATGCTGCCATATTCTCTGCCCCTACTGCCCCAAGTTCTTAATTCTGAAAAGAAAGCATCTACTTTTTTGGAGAATTAAACAGAACTGGTTGGAATTAACATTTTTAATGTTAATTAAAAGACAGAGGTTGTTATCTGAATCACCCCCATCCTGTAAAGGTTCAGAAAGTCAGATCATATGCCCTATTGTTTGAAAGAGGAGGGGTAGTAGTCTGAATCCACTCTGTTCAAAGTTTAGATGAAACTTTAAACTGCATACTATTGCCTAAGAGTACTTTCCACCCCAAAGGCATGGTGGGTGGTTGGGGGAAGGCAAGACTGGAAACAGAGACCAGCTAGAATCTTCTACAGTAATCCAGGTGAGAGGTGAAGGTGGGGATGGATACTGTAAATTTTAGGCAGGGGTCAAGTAGAAATGGCACATCAAATACATTGGGAACATGAGGTATAGAGATGCCTCCCTGACTGGATTGTGACCTGGGCACATGGTGACATCATTTGCCCTCGGGAACAGGTTTGCAGGAGGGAGGGTATAGCTGCTCTGTTCTATCCATTGCTGGGCAGGTGAGTCTAGAGGTCTGTGGAGAGTTCTGGACCCTTGGCCTTTGGTAGAAAGAACTTCCCTTATTATTGGGAAAATTTATAATGAGGGATTTATGCTGGTTGGCTTTGCCATCTAGGTCTTCTTTGCCCTCTAGTTCAGACTCTATCATTTCCTGTACTCTCATCGCCCTTTTTTTTTTCCTGAGAACCAGATCCAGCATGCTCCCCCAGATCAGAATGCAGGTGGATAAGACTGGTATTTTATTGAAAGGATTTTCCCCCCATATGGTTTGAGGAGGAAAAAGATAATTCACAAAGCCCCAGTTCATTCAAGGAATTATACCAAATCCCCAAAGCATTGCCTTACACATTCTAAATCAAGTTCCTGGCTTTTAAAATGGGAACCTGTAATCTCAAGGAAAAAAAAAAGTGTGATTTATCCCTCCGATCTTGCAGTGCATGCAATGTAGACATTTCACTCCTGGGAATGAATAGTCCTGTTTGCCTCGAAGCAGTCTGTAAACGTTTGAGTCGTGACCAGACAACTTGACTTTTAATGGCCTGCAACCAACTAAAATAAGCACACAAAGTTATGACCACCACTAGGAAGCCAGACATTCCTCGGTATCCCCAGTAACTTTCTGTATTTTTCTGGAATTGCTTTTTTAAATCTGATGACTTCAGAATAATCTTCTATTATAAAACAGTGGGACCGGTACAACAGAGAGTTGTTAAATTTTAGACACCCAAATGAGAATCTTGAGGAGCACTCAATATGCTCTACTTATTACAAAGCAAATATATGTCACTCTTGTGTCCATCTGCAGGTAGTAAGTGGTGGACCATTGGCGTAGCAAAGCACCATCTCAGTAGAATCCTAGGACGCTCCGCTCCAACTCATGGTCTTGTCATATGCCTGATGAATAGGGTGCACTTGATACATGCCATCCCTTCCTCCTGCCCTGATGATGTCAGAACTGGTGGGGTAGTGTTTACAACTCCAGCCACGGAGCAACATGGGAATTTTACCCAATGATGGAGGAAATGCAGATACATAAGAACTTAATAGTCTGAACAGAACTAAGGAGTCAGTACTGTACTCTGTTCTGGAAAGGCTGGAGAACCACTTGGAAGCTGACTTCAAACTATAACTGAGGCAGGTGTGAGCCAGGGGAAGTTGCCGGACTGAGGCAGGATATATCAATCAGCTACTGAGTCTCACCGGTTGCTGTACCCACCATGAGGGCAGCTGAGCTGCAGAGCCTTGATGGCATAGGGGACCTAGAAAATAGGGTCTAATTGGTGTCCTTCAGTGACTCTCTTCTAATTTTACAGGGGCTTTGGAAAAAATGGGAGATGGGCAGGGGACCATATGACACGGGCTTGAAGGGGTGGAATGTCAGCTAGCTCAGGGGAGAGGCCAGGATTTCTGTGGCCATCTAAAGAGAGTGATGGGTGAGTGTTAACCTGGCTTGCATGGTATTTGGACAAGCAGAGTCCGCCCCCAAATGAAAGTGTTCCCCATTGCTCTGGCAATTGGGTAGTTTTTAAGTACTAATTGATCTTTCTTTTTTAAAAAATTTTTTCCCCTTTTTTGAGAAGAGGGAAGATTTGAATCTCCAGGGCCTCACTTGACTAGAAAAGCAGCCTCTTCTATCCTGCTCTCATGTATGAGAACACAGAAGCCTTCTCCTGAGATGACTCATGGTTTAGTGTCATGAATGAAGGAAAGAACGATGCCTTTTCCTTGAGATAGGCCAATGAAAAGGCCCCATTATAAAAATAAAAATTGCAATAACCACTGGGTGTTTATGATGATTAGGCAATGTGGTATGTGCTTTTATGACTTTAGCCTCACAACTCCCTTAAGAGGTTGAGGCCATTATTAATCTTTTATAAATAAAGAAATCAGAGTAATAAAATCTTTATAAATTGCTTAAGGTCAAGTAATAAGTAGGATGTGAGCCCCACACTGACTCTAGATGGACCACCTCTGAAACACCAGGAACCTCAAGGTTTGGTGGGGAGAAAAGTTCAGTGTTTGTCAAGGTCACAGTAGTCACCTTACCTTTCCAAGTGTGGCAGTGATCATGAAGCGTATGGGTCCCAATTGACTAATAACTTTCAATTTGATTCTCTCACCAATTAATTTGTGGATTAAATGCATTTGTTTTGATTCACTATTAGACTCCAGTGGATGTCCAATGCTTTTAATGCTTAACTATCCTTAAAACTCTCATTAGTGTTTCTGTTGAACATATAAGAAAACAATGCTTCTCAAAGTATGGTCCCTAGACCGGCAGCACCATGCAGACTAGTTAGAAATGCAAATTCTCCAGCTCCACCTAAGGCCTGCTGAGTCAGAACTTCTGGGAATGGGACCCAGCATCTATGTGTTATAGCCCTGCAGATCACTGGATGCATGCTAACATTTAAGAATCACTGCTGGGTGCAGTGGTGCAAGCCTGTAATCCCAGCAGCTCAGGAAGCTGAGTTAGGAAGATCGTGGGTTCAAAGCCAGCCTCAGCAAATGTGAGATGCTAAGCAACTCAGTGAAACCCTGTCTCTAAATTAAAACACAATAGGACTGGGGATGTGGCTCAATGGTTAAGCACCCCTGAGTTCAATCCCTGGTACCAAAATAAATAAATAAATAAATAAAAGAATTACTGCACCAAAGCGATTATATTTTTCACAGGGAAAAACATTAAAACATGAACTTTAAAATACTTCTCAAAAAATGTTTTTACCTCATTTCCAAGTCTTCATTTTCTTGTGGTACAAATTTGTACAAGGCAACGTAGGTGTTCATCTGTAATGGGTCTTTGGAAAGAGGTCCCTGAAAGAGAAAAGAAAGAAGAGCAAGAGAAGGAAGGAGGAAGAATTGGAGAGAGGAGAGAAAGAAAACAGGACATAGAGGCGTTATTACACAGTAATATCACTGTACGGATCTTAGGTGCTAAAACAGGGAGCCATTATTAATGACTTTCTCTCAGCCTTAGGTTTATTTTTAATTCTGTTTAACGGAGGAAGATTTTATAAAAAAGTTTGAAAACAATTATTTGGAACTCATTGTCAGAAATACTACACTTTTCCTTGATACAGTTGTATGATTGTCTTCTTTGATACAGTTGTTCATGAAAAATGTCCCAGGGTTGGTCCCAGGAATGGGAGGGAATATTCTCTCTAAAGAAAGAGGGACCTGTGAGCAGTAACTAACAACTCTCACTTGCTAAAACAGACATTCTATCAGTTAGTTGAGAGCTACTGTTTAGTGTATCAAAGGGAACCAGGTTTATTCATCTGGTAATTAGCTCATTGATTTTGAGGAAAAAGCATAGATTTTGGCATCAGTTTATATTAGGTACCACCCTCTACTGGTTATGAAATCTTGCAATAATCCTAATAAAAGTACCATTTTGATAGTTTACTATGTGCCAGGCATAATGGGATATGCATTAGCACAACTGACCTTCACAGAATTGTTAGGTAGATTTTCTTATAGTCTGCAATTTAGAGAGTATATGAGACTTCTATGTGTCACATACATATTAGCTATTATTACTAACCAAATTTTAATGCTATAGAGGCATTTATATTTTATAAAGACAAGTTAAAGTCATATATTGTGGTGTATAATTACATACTACATTTGAACATAAATAATAAATATATACTGTATATTATATAATAACATGAAAATTTCACACAACTATATGTTCCCTTTTTACCTATGATTTGGTTTGCTATTTAAAGCTCAGTTTTCTTATATCACATTATCCTACTTTATTATAATTATATACATACATATGAATAAGCATATAAAATATAATAATTGTTTATATACTATGAAGTATAGTCATAGTTCTATAATTTACACATCATGTACTATATGTCAACATACATAACATATATGACAGAAACAAAAGATACAACACAACACTTATCCTGTTTCCCTCTTATTCACTGTGATATTTCTATTTAATCCATACTACTATCCCATGGCACATTATGCTACATTGTGCTATTTTATACTTTAAAAATGCTATCCTGGGACCCACTAAGTGGATTTCATGACCCACTTGGGTGGTGACCTGCAGTTTGATCTAAGTGCTCTTGTCTGATCTGTCTTCTGTGCCTTCCATAAATACCTGGTGGTTTATGTTCTTTGCTTGGTCTTTGAAATCGTCAGTGCCATTTTCTGGATACGTAAACACTGAAGGAGACAAGAGAAAGCAGGTGCTTTATGAATCCAGTCACCATATTTGGGAACCATGCCTGAAGGATATTGGTTTATTTATTCCATGCACCATAGCGTCTACTTCACTACTCACTGTCTTTTCCTCATCCTTAGTGATCCAGCTTTCATGTTTCATGTTCTCTTCTGTGAAACACCCCCTGACTCCCCACACAGCATTCTGCAGCACCTTCTCTGCACTCCCACAACCTCTGTGCACACCTGGCTAGCACGTTTCCTTGCATTGCTGGGCAACCAAGTGTTCAGAAAACTTGGAACTGTTTGGTAGTGTTCTTCTGAGGAGCAGAAACTGTGTCTTTGATCTTTGTTGGATATATCAAATCACATGTTAATGGGATGGTGGGTGGGATAGCATCTGACTATTTGCATTTTTAACTACCTTTTCTAAATATCAGATTCTTTGTATTAAATATCTTTATTCTAGTCCCTTAATGACATCTATATTCTATTTTACAGATTAAAGCTTTAGTTTTAAACTTCAAATTATTTCCTTGATCTCTGACTTTCAACACATGGGACCATTATTTGGTTTTTCTTTACTGTAGTCTTGGAATGTATACTTCTCTTCCTTTACAATTGAATAGTTACTGTGTTTGATTTTGATAGAGAATATGCCTTCTCATAACAGAGAGGTGTTTCCACTGTCCACATACAGAGCTGTGGGAGATTCCTGATGGAGGCAGGGGGCTCTGCCTTAGTTAGTTTGATCCGCCAAATCTACCTCAGAGACCAGCAGTGTGGCCAGATGTGTCTTCCTTAAAAATATGGCAAATGTTTCCAAATGTATACAACAGAATTGCGCAGTCTAAATGTACCACTTGGATGACTTGACGTTTAAAATAACACATCACTGCTTTATTCTTCTCTTTATTTCCCTTCAGATCATAAAGAAAATATCAGTAGAAAGAGCAAAGCACATGGTGGAAAGCTCTAAACCTATTTCATAAGTGCATTGACAATTTTTACTGTCCTTAAAATAGATTCAACAACAGTGAAGTGGAAAACACTCGTCAGAACAAGAGCCCCTGTAAAAGTCCTGAAGTTTATTAAATATCTATTCTACTCAGTTTATAGCTCCAGAGTTTATGGATGCAATTCCAGTGTGCCTA
The DNA here is from genome assembly GCF_001458135.2 of Marmota marmota marmota. Lineage (NCBI taxonomy): Eukaryota > Metazoa > Chordata > Mammalia > Rodentia > Sciuridae > Marmota > Marmota marmota. Next base: position 16,940,426 of record NW_026000241.1, read on the forward strand.
AGAAGCCCATATGCAGTCATATGCACTCTGGTTTGTTGTACCTGGAAGATCAGCTCAATTCCAGGGACTCTGTCAGCCTCAGTGCTAGACCACTCAGCTTGGTGCTTAAAAAGTTTAAAAAAGAGCCGAGTCCAGCAATACCTTTTACTGGTATTCTGTGATTACCTGAAATCCAGCTGCAAGTACTTGATTCTATACATATAAAACTAGATTCTTCTAAAATAATATTAAATATTTTTTATAGAAACATGGAAAGAAAATCTTCCTAGAAAATTCTGGTCTGAGGCTTAAAAGGTGAACTACATCATGTGTATACATGATGTTCAATGATTTTGCAATATTATAATTTCATATTTTTTACTTTTTAAATTAAATATCCACCTGGTCCTCTGGTTCAATTTGGACCATTTTTGTGAACTGTGCTGAAAATTGTTTGAAGTGACCTTAAATGTGTTTTCAGATACATGGCTGCAAGCAGAATGGGAAGGTTGCAAAATGATTTTCAAAATCTATTCCTCTGAGCCATTTCTAAGATTTTGATTTGAGGAGAGAAAAGTCTGGTAAACTGTTTAACTAAAATGAATCTCATATACCCTTTATTTTTGGTGCTTTAAATTCCTCTATGGAAAATGACTTGGTTATTCATTTCACCCATGACAAGTATTCAAAGAACATGTCCACCAGGCAGGTGGGTTTTCTAATATTACAGAAACAAAATGAATCTTAGCTTTGGCTTCATCCCCAAAGGACTTTTTTTCCTCTTCCATATTCTCTCTTCCTCTTTTGCTTTCTAGGCCTAGGAAGCCCCTGCCCACCACTGTTTTCTGCAATGATTATTTTGCTTTTCTTTTTAGACCTGGTAATGCAGCAAGTTACATTACTGAATTATCTGACATTGACCCACATTTTGGTCCTTTGAATAAATCCAACTTTGTTATTATGCAAAACCCTTTAAAAAAAAAACATTACTGGATGAAGCTTACTAGGATTTTTGCTTTAGATTTCTGCATCTATATTCAGGAGGGAAACTGGCCAGTGATTTTCCTGTCTCCGTCCTTGTTTGGTTTTGGAGTCAGTATTGTAAGAGCCTCATAAACCAAGTTAGAGAATGCTGCTGCTCTTTCTCCTTGCTGCTTTTTGGTCCTCTGAAGTAGCTTATGTAATGTGGAAATTGTCTATTCTTTAAGTGTTTGGGAGAATTTACTTATGAAATTATCTGGGCCTGGTGTTTTTATTGTACAAAAATTTAAATACTAATTCTGTTTCTATAAGGAGTAGAAACACATTTTCGATTTGAGTCAGGCTTCAGTCATTGATATCTTTCTTTTTTAAGTTAATTTTTTATTTGTTTTAATTAGTTATACATGACAGTAGAATGCATTTATGCACTTGGATATGTCATTACATAAATGGGGTATAAATTTTTCATTTTTCTGATTGTACATGTTGTAGAATCACATTGGTCATGCAGTCATATATGTACATGAGGCTATAATGTCTGTTTCATTCTACTCTCCTTCCTATCCACAGATCCCCTCCCCTCCCTTTACTCTCCTCTACCTAATCTAAAGTAAAGCTCTTCTTCCCTAGCCCCCACCTTTATTGTGAATTAGCATCCTCATCTCAGAGAAAACATTCAGCCTTTGGTTTTTTTGGGGATTGGCTTATTTCGCTTAGCATGATATTCTCCAAATTCATTCTTTTTGATGTCAGCCGGTTTAGAAAATGTTTTGAATTTTAATGGTATGATTCTGGTTATGACATTCTTTGATTTTCTTTTTCATCTGTGTTATGTTCCCCTTTTTACTATTGCTTTATGTTTCTGTTACCTAAAAATTGTTACAGATGGTAAGTTTTATTATTTAAAAAAACACTCAGGATTCATCGATCTTTGTTTGCAATTTAATAATTTCCTCTCTTTTTTCTGCCTTTTGAGGGGTTTATTCTATTTCATTTTTTAACTTCTTCAAGTATGATACTCAAATTATTATCCTTTAGACTTTCTTACTTTTTAATAAAATTGTTTAAAGCTAAGTACTTTAGTCACAACTTTAATGCTATCCCACAAATTACGATATATAGTGTTTGGGTCATTCCTTAATTTCAAATATATTCCAATTTTCATCATGAGTTCCTTTGGACACATGAACTTCTGAAAAGTGTGTTTTAATTTAGCAAAAATTATTGGTTTTCCTGGTTATCTCTTTGAGTATTGATTTTATCTTGTTTGTATTGTGGATAAAAAATGTGCTCTCTATAATATCTAGTGACTTGAAATTTGTGAGGCTTGTTTTGTGGCCTTGCAGGTAATATGTTTTTATTATTGTCCCATGTGTTCTTAAAAAGGATGTAAATCCTGCACTCTTTAGATGGAGTGTCCTTTTGAAGTTCATTAGATGAGGCTTGTCAAGTGTGTTGTCAAATCTCTCCATCCATACAGAATCTTTTTGTCTATCTGGCTTGCCAATGAGTGAGAGGCATTAATATTCTCTGATAATAAGAACACCGATTTTCCTAATAATTCTCCTTGAGTTTCTATCATTTTGAGGCTGTGCATTAAGTAGAGAATATAGAAGTTGAAAATTTTTATATTGTGATGAAATGAACATGACCATGAAATAATGCTTTTTATCCTTAGTAACTGTTTCTTTGGTTTCAAAGTTCACCTTCCCCCATATATTAAATAGCTACATGAGTTTTTTGTTTATTTGTTTAATATATGCCTGTGATTAACAATTTACCCTCACCAGTTTCTGTACAAAAAAGGTAATTTATTTTGCCTGTATTTTTCTTGTTTATTCCCCTGGGAACTTTAAAAATTATTTTACTTTCCAACTTTCCACTTTTTAAAGTTTTAGATATTGATAGTGTACAGGTCATTTAAAACTTTGGTCTGAAAAACTTATTGGGTTGATTTTGATCACTGGTAAACTTGAATTACTTCCTAAATATTTATTTTACATCTTCTATATGTCCTAAATTTTCTATGCTCTTTCTTCTATACACCTTCTCCCCCTCTTCCCACCTTCCTTCTTTTGAATTGATTGGCTTTCTTTTCTCCTCATCATTCAATTTTGTTAACTTTCTATTTTAATATACTTTTTATTATTTTAGTAGTTGTCTTGGAACTTTTATGACATGAATTCAATCAAAATCTAAAGTGAAATAGCTCAATCTCCTCCTGAATGAGAAGAGGATCTTTGAATACACATTTTCAATTTAAATATGAATTTTTTTATATCCAAAATGTGCTTATTGGGATATTTTCACACTCATCTGGATTCAGACTGCTTTTAGTGCTGCTTCCTCCTGAAGGAACATCCTTCTGTAAGTCTTGCATTTCCTCCTTTAGGCTGGCAGTGGATAGTGAATATTTTTAATAATGTTTAGCAACTTTTAAAACAATATTTTTTTAAGGTAGCTACTGTTTGTCTAGAATTAACCACAGGTTTACCATTTTCTTTGCTCTTCATTTCTTCTTGCTACTGAGTGTTTGTATTGAGTTATTTATTTGTGATTCTGGGTAAAAGTCACTTTTCTTTCAGCATATTGAGGGTGTGTCACCCTACTGTTATTTAGCACCTAGTATGGTTTGTTAGGAGAACCTGCCAGTTTACTTTCATTCCTTTGTTTGTAATACATCTTTCAACCTGTATATAATGTTTTCTTTTGTCTGTTCTTAATGTTGTCTTTTGTCTTTGAATTTCTAAAGTTTCACTAAGATGTGGTTAGGCATAGATTTCTGGTTCATGGAAAGATGTTTAATAATTCTGGAAAATTTTCAGTATTTTCTTGAATACTTCCTTAATTCTATTCTCTTTCTATATACTTTTAATATGTCAATTAGATACATGTTAAAATTTTCTCACTCACCTTCTACATCTCTTTTGCTCTCATAGAAACTCCACTGCTTTGTTTCCCTGGATATAATCTAATTTATTTGGCTCTATATTTCAGGGTGCTGATTCTCTCTTTAGCTATGTCTAATATGCTATTAACTTTATCAATCACATTTCTACTTTAAAAACTTCTAGAGCGTCTACTTAGTTTCTATTCAAATTTTCCTATTAATTTTGATAGTCTAATGTTCCTTTATTACATTTTCTAGTTCACTTAAAATAGCTATATGTTTCTTTATTTGATAATTTCAACATATACAATCTCTTGAGAGTCTGATAATAAAATTGTTTTTTTCCTGATAATTCTCACCAGTGGTGGCTCATTTTCTCATGTTTGGTAATTTTTTTTTGTTAGTTTATTTTCTTTGGAAGTTTACTGTGGGAAGTTTTTGAGGTATATAAAAGAAAAAGCATAGAAAATTTGGGACATATAGAAGATGCAAAATAAAATATTTAGGAAGTAATTCAAATTTACCAGTGATTGACGAAGTCAATTTCAACCCAATAAAAGACCAAGTTTTTCAGACCAATTTTTTAAATGACCTGTATACTATCAATAAATATCTAAAACTTAAGAAAGTGGAAAGCTCGAAAGTAAAATAATTTTTTAAAGTTCCCATGGGAATAAACAAGAAAAATAAACAAGAAAATAAACAAGAAAAGTACAGGCAAAATAAATTACTTTTCATGTACATGTGGGTTTAAATTCTCTTCTTCCAAAGAGAGCTTACATTTACCTCAGCTAAATACATGGAGACAGTACTGCTTTTGGCATTTTAAGGTAAAGTAAACAAGAATTTCATATTGTTTTACTTTGCATATATTGGTAGTATAGATTCAGTCCCTAAAACCCAAGTAGGAAGAACTTGTTCTTCGCTTTCTTCCTTCCTTATTTTCTCCCTCCCTCCCTTCTTCCCTCCCTTTCCCTTCCTCTCTCCCTCCCATCCCCCATCCTCCTTCCCTCTGTTTCTCTTTCTTCCCCTATTTCCCTTCTTCTTTTTTCTTCTTCTTCTCCTTCTCCACCTGAGTTCAGGCTGATACACATATTCCTCTGGAAGGCATTCTTTTTTGCTAGTGACAGGAAGGATGCCTTTTGTGGTGTCAGCATTTTTCCAAGGGGCCTCTCTTCCATCCTGTTACCCTGCACACTACCCAGTTTTATTCCTCATCGTTCATATGGGGGGTCTTTTATTATCTACACCGAAGGCTCCAGATATGTGCGGAGTAAATATTGGCCTTCACCTGCTTATATCTCTGAGTTCATCTAGATCCATGTTTTCTTGTCACTTCTAGACGCTAAGGAATTGTCTTATTTTGTTGTCAGCTCTCTCAGTGCATTATCTAGAAATTTCTTTAAAATTTTTTTCCTCAACAGTTTGAAGAGTGCTAAACAGGGAAAAAAAATCATCTGAGTATCCAACCTTCCATATTGCTGAAAAGAGAATCTTCTGTACTTTTAAAGAGATCATTACCTGATCTGGAGACTAAGTATGTATTGTAGAAATATACCATAAATATTTACATCTGCAATTTAGGAATTGCTCACTGGAGGGGGACAAGAACCAGAGGTTATCTGTCCACTGAGCCGCTAAAATATTCTGGGAGAGAGGGGTGACAACTTTGAGATATAGAGCCTATGAATGCTTAAAACAAGAATAAATTTTCCACATCTGAGCTTGCCTTTTCTCTTTCTGAGCAAAACTTCTTTGCTTAAGTGCAAAGTGAGGTAATATTGGTTTTGTAATATCCTCAAATGGATGTGATTAACCCAGTCCTTTTTGAAGAAAATTTCTAGGAATTTGTATTGCTTATGTCCTGCTCTCTCTGTTTCTCTTCCAGGAAAACTGGGATCACATACAGTCATACTGAAATGCAATTATTGAAGGCAGCCAGTAAAACTATTATTTGGCTTTTCAAGCTGAGACAGGCAGCCCAGATATTTCTTCTTTGCTTATTACTTTATTATTAGTGGAGTTTCTAACAGTTAAGCCAAAGGTGAAGACCAACAAATTTTCCACTCTATGTCTATAATGCATTCAGGAATAGTGTTGAAAATAATAACTGAAAACACTCAATCCTACCCAAGAAAATTTTTAAGAGAGGAAAACAGAGATTGCACTCTTAGAAGTAAAGAAATTAGGATGAATTATATATGCTTCTAAGGTACTTCAGAGATCTAGAGGAAATAACACCTGTGAGAAATATTATTTTAGGTCATAAATGAAACATGTAATGCAGAACCATTTGTCATTGGCTTCGCAGATACCACTTCTAGAAAGCCAGTCCCTCTTGCCATGACTGATGGGATCCTGGGGAAACTACATGAGCTGGGGATGTCCTCCAGTTTTTTCTCAAACTACATTGATAGGGAATTAAAATCAGTCAAAGGAAAATATTTTGAAGCAAACTGCTACATAATTAATCCCCCTAGCTTCCAAGGGGATATTGTAAAGAAAGCTATTGCTGATCAAAGGAATATTTAATTGCTCTCCAAAGCTTTTAAAAAGTTTGTATTTTACAAAATTCTTTCAACTGATCTCTTTGAATAAGGCTATGAAATTGCCCCTTAACATAGAAGGGATGGAAAACAATCAACTGTGTTTTTGAGTGTTACTCTGAAGCTTAGTTTTCTTTTCTGTATGGTGTGTGTATGTGTGTGTGTGTGTGTGTGTGTGTGAGAGAGAGAGAGAGAGAGAGAGAGAGAGAGAGAGAGAGAGAGATTGCAGGAGAGGGAGTTAGATTAAAAGACCTGTAATCCTACTTCTCAAACTTTAATGACCATATGAACCACAGATCTATATGCAAATTCTGATTCAGCAGGTCTGGATGACTATAGGTCTGCATTTCTAAAATTCTTCTAAGAGGTACCCTGTCTGCTGGTCCAGGAACCATGCTTGGTCTAAGTTGAATCTCTGACCCTTCATGACCTCATGATGACTTTTTTAAATAGCAACTATGCTTCATATTGATGATTTCTAAGTGTAGCTCTTCATACTATAAAATTTCCTTAAGACCACCTTTGGAGAGAAATCCTCAGGGTAAACAGAGGATTTAACTATCATGTAAAATATATAGAGCCAGACCTGGGTAGCATAGGCAGAGTTAAATGGTGGGCATTTGCTGGGCATAAGTCTGAGAAGCTGCAGAGAGGATTTCTTGACAGATTTGATATGAGGTATGAGAGGAAATGAAAGTCAAACCTAATATCAAAAACTCTGGCCTGATGGATGGGTTGATAGAGTTCCTATTTACTGAGCAGAGACGATTGTGGAAAGAGCCCATTTGGGTGGCTGGGTGGGAGCATCAAGAGTCAAGTTTGCAAATGTTACAACTTTAAGGTGCTATTCCACATCCAGAGGGCCATGATCAGTAGGCTATCAGGATCTGGAGGCAGCAGGAAAGCCTAATGCTGAAGATGAAATTTGGCATCCTCACCATTACAGATGGTATTTACATTTGTTAATTCACTCAAAGATCACAGTGATCCTATGGATTTGGCGTTACCATTATTTTCATTTCAGAGTAGGGGTGATTGAGGAGGAGAAAGGCTAGGTCACTACTTCAAGGTCACACAATTATTAAGTGCAGTGCTTTGCCTCCAGAGCAAGGATGCACCAAGGACCTAATATCCAGTGGGTAGTGAGAAGGACATCCGTGGTGTTGGTGGGAAGAGCATCAGGGGAAGAATGAAGGCACTTGGACTGAGTGGATGACCAGACTTGAAGTCTGAACATGCACGTCTGGTTTATATAGAAGTTTCTGGTGTGTTAGTTGCTCAGACACTGAATGCTGGGGTTACTAACCAAATTATATTGCTGGACCTGCAATGCCAGATGGACTGGGGCTAGGCTGATCCTGCAGTTGGTACTGCCTGCTGTGAGGTTCCCTTGGCAGCCAACACCCTCTAATGTGTCTCTCTAATGGCACTGCTAAGTGCTCAACCAATGTTTGCATCCATCTAAAGTAGTGTTTTCCCCATGTAATGCTAAAGAATCCTCACCCTAGCAGTGAGCTTTAGCAGATGTGTGTGGGCTTGGCAAGCCCAGGGTGAGTGCTGATGCTTATTTAGGAAGGAGAGTCATGGGGGTAGCCAAGCACATAGTGCTTTATGGGACCCACACAGACACAGTCCTAACTAGAGAAGAGACATAAATGAATTCCCAGAGCTAAGGCTGTGGAAGCAATATCTCCTAAAATGCTGCTGCCAAAGCAGCTAGGCAGTATTGATTGCAAAACTTCTGCCTGCAGACTAGAAAAGGCGGGGTGACTAGTCATGTGGAACATCTACCCAAGGCAGCACAGCTCCATTCTCGGCAGACAGGGACTGAAGCCTGGAGGAGCTCACTCTGCCACAAAAATGCTCTCAACACAGGTCAGGACCTGTAGCCTCCCTAGCCTGTGAGCAACCTGAGGACAGGTTTTATGACTGCTGTATTTTTGCTGGTGATTATAAATGCTTCACAAACATTTTTCAATAAATGAGTGAAGGTTAAATGGTAGTGGATGTCAAAAATGGCTTGCAGAGAATGTAATGTAAGGGTCTGGCTGTGTGTTTTTAATCTTTGTTTAAGAGATTTTTTTTCATGATTTTAATGAAAAATACTATGTATGTGGCATTTAATGAATGTTTTAGAAATTATTGTAACAAGGGCTTAAGCTATTAGAGGATTACATAATATTGATTAAGAATGTTTGGATTGTATGATTCATTTTTTTAGTTTTAGTCATCTCTTCTAGGTAGCAGCTGTGTGTGAGGAGCAATCTCCCCTCGCCGATGCCTCTCCCTCACCTGTTTCAGGTACTTTGGATGTAGTGCAAAGTAGTTGCTCTGTAGTATAGTTTTCTAATAGAATCTATGACAGGGGAGGAAATAACACAGTTACAGAAAGGTCTGGAAGTGACTCCTGAGCCTCACTATGGCTAAGCCCCTAAGGTAGGAGAATTCAAGGAGATGTCAGAATCAAGCGTCTGAAATTGACCAGGAACTATGCCCCGTTTCCTTCCAGAATACTGATATTAGATTTTCCAGATTGGATTCTAGATCTAGCAGAGAAAGAGAGGGGACTGGAAATGGACTCTACCTGAATCCTGACTAATGTGTTCCTATTTGTGCTGGGACATTTATGTCACTTACCACTGTTGCTGCGTTTCCTTAGGTCATACCCGTCTCCTGGCCCATCAGTTTCTTCAGGAACCTCCACAAGGTCTGAAGTCTTGAAGGAAAGAGGAAACAGCACAGAATGAGCAATGTTATATCAGTGGGCCAACTGAGCAGTGGTTTTCATGTCAGTAGAAAAGCTAAGGTGGAATTTGCACAATGCCTGAGAAAATAATTATTGTTGTTGTTGTTGTTGTTGTTTTTCTGATGGCTAACTTCAGAAAGGCTGTATGTCCCCTCTTGGTCCTCAAGTGCCTCCCTTCAGGCTCAGGCTTGGCCTTGGTAGGTGCCCAATGAATGCTGGATGAGCTTCTTCCCAGGAAGAGACAGCAGAGAGAAATCAGAATTCCTGCCCATATCCTGTCACTTAAAAAAATCTCAATGAAACTGTAACTCTTTGTGTGTGTGAGCTTTAAATACTAATTATAGAGAACCAGATGCACTATTGAAGGATGACTACTTAGGTAGGAATAAAGTGCTATTTACATTGCTGCCAAAATCAATTATTTTTGTAATGTTTATTCTTCCTTTTTTTTAAAGAAGAGAAGGCATAGTCATTCTTCCATCTAGGTTTCAGAAATAATAAAGACAGCAACAATGGCATTCCAATTAGTTAATGGTTCTTGATTACTTACCATGTGCTGTTTTTAAGAATTTTGCATGTATCATCTCATTTATTCTTTACAATAATCCTATGAGAGATTCAGGTAGAAATCTGCATCCCAGAAACAGTGATTTTCCTGGAGGTCCCACAACTAATAAATAGTGGGACGTGGGGGAGTGGACCCATCCAATGATATGTTGGCTGCATGGGCTGGTGAGAGCCTTCAGGGTTATCACATTGTCATATCAGGCTGGTCATGGTCATGGGAACTGGCATATGTTACAATTCAGGATCAACTCTAACCTGGTTGGTTAAACATTCACCAGCACACCACTTATGGCCACTTTTACATGATCAGATACCCTATCTCATTTCTACCTCTTCCAAGAGGATGAGAAAATCACATTCTAAAAAATAATTTGTTTACATTTTATTGGAGTGGAATAAGATAAGTTCACCTTCCTACTTTCCTCATCAGCTCTAGAGTGCTTGAGAACCATCCTCCAAGACAGATTTTTGTTTTTTTGGTACCAGAGATTGAACACAGGAATGCTTATCCCCTGAGCCATATCTGCAGCTGTTTTTATTTTTTATTTTGAGACAGGGTCTTGCTAAGTTGCTTAGCAAGGCCTCACTCAAGACAGATTTTTGTTACAGTTTAGCTTGAAGATTTTTTCCCCCAGAGAGTTTACTTTCATGACACATCAGAAGGAAACAAAAGAAAACACAAGGGGGGAAAAAAGAAACCTAACAACCCAGCACAAGGTCCTCATCATTCATACCCTGCTCTTTTTGAGGCTTATGATTTCTACACACAAATGCTTTACAGGGAATTTCATTTATTTCAATTTAATCTTATGAAACTGAGATTATTCACAAACTAACCAGAATATATTTTTTAAAGTTACTTCAAAAAAAACCAAAGCCTCCCCAAAGCCATCAGGCTTTTTATATTCTAGAACATTCTTTGAAAACATAACGATTTGGAAAACCATCAGGCAATGACTTCTGGACAATGTAGAACAAATGCCTCCTCAGCCCTGGAAGAAAATAAACCTGCAGAACAAAGCTTTGCTATGTGGGAATGAGTTAGCTTTAGGACATAACAGCATTAAAGAATGGCAAGGGGCTGAAGTTCATTATCACTTGACCCTGCAGGAAGGAAGCAAAATCATTTTAAAGTACCAATCAATTGTCTCTGTTTTCTTCTACAGAGGCAAGTTGGTCTCTGGGAAAAGAGTGAGGTGACAGATACTCAAGTGCAATTTGATTTTTCTTTGTCTCCCTGTGGTTTTCAGAACAATGCCTTCAATAAGCAAAACTCCAACAAATATTTACTGATGGAATCAGTACTAGAATAACTGGACAGTGAGGAATGACACCCTATTGACACAATCAGAAACTGTGCTTTTTGCTCCTAAAATCAGTTTACAGGGTCCAAATGTTGTTAGAAACAAAGGTATTTTAGAGATGAAAGCGAACTGAGCATCCTTCAGTTATTCCTCTGATGGTTTTGCTGCTTCTTACAGTTAGCCAAAAATGGAGGCTAAAATGTTCATTGCAAACTATGGAATGTGTCTAAGGATGTCTCTTTGTCATATGATCAGCAAAGCTAAGGACTGCAGGAGCAGTCAGCCACCTACTCTTTATATGGATAGTTCAAGGTCATCTCTGGGGAGCCTCTTCTCCACCCTTGCCTCACCTTGGCCTTCTGTTTACCTTTTCTCCAATGCTGGTCTCATATAAGAGTGGGAAATGCTTATGTTGGAGTGGAATGAGGATATATTGGCTCTCATCAGAGACGTGAGAGAATGCAAGTCTGGTCAAAATGCAGGTCAAAGTGGAAAGAAGTCTCTCTTCACTCTGATCAGTTTTATTTGGGCTTTTCTTTTGGCTTGCTAGGTGGTAGCTACAAAAAGTCTTGACTTGTAAGGGACAATGGGTGAAGGGGTATGGGCTGCAAACCAGCTCTATGTGGCTCTGGGGGAAGCCACTCATTGGCAGCGCAGGTCCTTCTCATTCCCTTGAGAAAGGTGTGATGTGGTCGATAGGATCTGGCAGAGGGTTATCATCCTTTGATCTTATTTCCAAGCTTTAGATCCAGCCTTCTGGTTGCTGTACATGTGTGATTTAAAAGCTGTCCACACAGATAGCAACTGTGAATAAGACAAAGAAAGAGGAAGGAGCTGGCAGGGCTGATTTCCTTGGAACCAAACTTAAGTACTTAATTCAAATTTACTGCCAGCTTTAAGTCCTTCTTAGAAGTTTAGAGAGTTTGGTGTTCATTTTTTTTTTTTTTATACACCATAGATTTAGTGAGAATTTGTAATGGACAGACACTACATAGATGAATGTTTCTCAAATTTTGGTGGGTATTGGGATCATCTGGGTTGCTGATAAAACTCACATAGGGCAGAACCTCTCCCTCTGTGCTGTTATTAGGTTCCCCCATCGAATTCTGATGCCCACCAAAGTTTGAGAATCACAGATATAAGGTATTGGAAATAAAATGCAAACAGAGCGCTTGCATTTAAACAGCTCTGTCTTAGTGGAAGAGGTGATTGGAAAAGCAAGAGAACAATTAAACAAAAAAGCAAAAATTACTAAGCATTATATAAATCAGTTGCTATGGGAGAACGGGGAACAGGGAAGAGGTGCCCAGCCAAAGCAGGAAGCTCTGGGGGAATGTTATCTGCAGAGTTAGAGACAACGTGTGGGTGACTAGACAGAGCATGGCTTTTCAGAGAGCTGTTCCTGGAGGTTGGCTGTGAGAAATGAAGTGTTATGTGGACCCTGGAAGATTCTGAGGTCTGTCTTCAAGAGTCTCTCATTAATTCTTCTCTATTCTTCAACCATTTCTCAAGTGCTCACTATGTGCCGGAGACCTTGCAAGGTCCTGGTGTAGTGAGGTAAATAAGGAAGGAGCCCCTGATGTATAGCCACTTACTATCTAGTTAAGGAAATTGATGCAAAAGAAGATAATTACTGTGTAATCAAGTATATCCAATAAGAAAGGAGCTCTTGAAAGCTTGTGGAAGGAATGACTGGTCATGCTTGAGGGAGTCTGGGGACTCTACTTTTTATTTTTATAGAAATCAAGTTGTATCTTAAAGAATTGCAATTGTAGAGAGCAATATTTTCTAAGATGTGATATCAAGAGCTTGGTGAATTCAGGGAAAAAAAAAAAGAAAAGCCTCGTATCATGGGAGCTTGCATGTGAGAAGTTAAGTATTTGTGGACCCCAGAGGATCCTGCCATCAAGAGTCCCTTATTGATTCTTTCTCATTCTTTAACTATTTCTCAAGTGCTCATCTGTATCAGCCATGCTGAAGAGTTTGGGCATTGTCCTTCCAGCAGAAGTGACTCAATAGAGTGTTTTAATTAGGAAAATTGTGCATGTATTTAAGGGATGATACAACTTGAGATGCTGCTAAGAGTACACTCAAAGTGAATAAAGTAGCATAAATATTTCTTTGTTGTAATCTGGGTGAGAGATAATGAGTTTCAAGTCCTGATAGTTGGTGAAAGAGAAGGGCACTTAGGATACATATTTCTGAGTTCTGCCTCGTGAAACATAATCACCAATGGAGCACAAGAATAGTCTAGATATGCTCATGTTGCAGTATCTGTAGGACTGGCATGGTGCTTTGGCAAGAAGTTAGAACTGGAAATATCTAAGCTTAGGGATGATGGTTGGAAAAGAGAAATGTAAAGATCAACCAGGAAGAGCATGTAGAACCAGAAGACCAAGCAAAAACAGATCCCTGGGAAAAGTCCAAATTAAAGAGCAAGTGGAAGATGAGTCAGAGAAGATGAGCTGAGCAGAACAGCAGAACCTCCAATGAGTCATGGGTTTCCAACAAAGCCTGGGCATGGGCCCTGTCAATGGAGGGCTTTGGAAAATACTCTTTTCAAATCCTCATGAATGGATGACACCCTTGTTTAACTTCATAACTTAGGTTTAACGGAAATCCAGCTAAGACTTGGATGCTCAGTGAAAATAAAGCAGCAACCACTTCCATTTATTCAGTGCAAATTATTCCAGGACCTATGCTAGATACTTTATGTATACTATTATATCATAGCAAATACTTTATGTAGTTATTATTATATTATCATTACCTTACCCATGTAGCCATAACAAGTTTATGTAGAGCCATGCATCACTTAATAACAGGGATATGTTCTGAAAAATGCATTTTTTCATTGTGAAAACATTCTTGAGTGCACTTATACACAGCTAGATGGTATGGCCCATACACACCTAGGCAATATGGCATAGCCTATTGCTTCTAGGCTATAAACCTGACTAACATGTGACTGCACTAAATACTGTAGGCAATTTTTAATACCACGATAAGCATTTGTGTATGTAAACATAGAAAATGCACAGTAAAAATACTAGGCCATAAGAAGTTTTCAGCTCTGCTATAATCTTATGGGGCCACCACCATACATGTTATCTGTCATTGATTAAAGTGCCTATGATGCATGACTATAATATAAATTCTATTCCTATCCATTTTATATATTTTTTCAAAATTACATTTAGCACAATTTTAATTATTCATTCAATAAATGAATTAAAATTATCTTCTAAACTGCCAAATGATAATAATCTCTCTGCAAAGATTGTAGGGATTCAGGTATCTTAAACTGTCACAAATTATATCCTCACTGCTTTGAGGAACTATCTTCTGAAGCTAAACATTTCCATCTTACTATGAAATCCTTCAGCTTTCCTGTGGCATGGTTATTGTAATATCTTGAACACATATATATCCTATGTTCTTAATTTTAATAAAAGGGCATAAGGCATATTCAGGTATATTTTAAAATAATGCCACCACTTTCAACTTTCTCTTCTCTTGGTTTGGTTTTCAAAAATTAGTAAATGTGGGCTTTTTATTTGTGTGTGTTAAATTGCAAAAAAAAAAAAAAAAAAGGAAAAGAAAAACCTCATTAGCATAAATGTTATGCATGAGCCAGGAAAAAGATTAAAAATTATTTTATAATTATTTGAGTGAGATAAATCAGTGGAGTTTCTGAAGAACAGAGATTTCAGTGAATTGGTTTCTAGAACGACCATGTAGCATCAGAGACCCACAAACACATCTACCTGCAGGCTTGATCACATTCCCTGCCTAGAGTCTCAGACTATCTTATGAATAGACCTGCAGCCAGTGAGGGAGCTGCCTCAGCTCAGCCCTGAGGACACCTCCAGGGGTGTGTTCTGCCTTCTTCTACTCCTCCTCTAGTCACCTGATGATGACTCAGAGGGGTAGACCATTTGGAGGCTCATCTGAGTCCTGCCATAAAGTTCCAGTCCTGCAACCTTATGCAGCCTTATTCAGGCCTTCCTGAATGGCCATGTGCACTTGAAAGTCCTTGCCATTTTTTAGGAGGGATGGTGGCTTTCAGCAAGGGTGTGGCATCTTGGACCATTTATAGAAATTATGAATGGGAGAGCCAGAGACAGGGTGGGCACAGAAATACATTAAATAGTCAGTTTAGGTCAGATGAACCAAAAGAGGTGTTTGGGAGGGTGAGTGTCCCTTGGAGAGAGGTTCTACTGAGTCACAGGTCGAGCATTTCCAGGGAGGGCCATTTTTCTGTGAAATCAAGGGACACCTTGTCTTAGAAAGGAGTGAGAAAATATGAGAAATAGCTATCTTTTTTTAACTGGGATAAAGCTAGAAGGAGAAATGCAAACATCCAGACCTTCTCTGTTTTTGCCCATTGTTTGAGTCAAATATTTCTTTTATTTTTCCTTCCTTCCTTCTTTCTTTCTTTTTTTGGGGGTGGGGGGGGGGCTGGGGATTGAACCTGTAGGTGTGTTTACACTGAGTTCCATCTCCAGCCCTGCTTTTTATTTTATTTTTTTTTAATTTTGAGACAGATCTTACTAAATTGCTTAGAGCCTTGTTAGGCTGCTGAGGCTAGCCTTGACCTTGGGATCCTCCTGCCTCAGCCTCTCCAGTCACTGGGATTATAGGTGTGTACCTCCATGTCTGACTCAGCCAAATATTTCTTAAGTGTTGACTGATATACCATCTAATATTGGTGACAGGATAAAACAAAAACAAAAACAAAAACAAAACAAAACAGGTATATGGGAAAAGTCATGAGGCCAAGAGAATGATCTTTGAGCAGAAAAGTAAAATGTGCCCTGGGCGTTGACAACAGAAAGTCAGCCCTTAGTGGCCCAGAGCACTTTGAGTTACCCTTTGGAGGTAGCCTGACTCTCAGAAGAATCATCCTCATGGCACATTCAGATGAAATCTCTTACACTGCTGCACCTGAGGCTGGCCCTGCCCGAGACACCATGAGTGACTGAGGGGGGGAGAGGACAATTACAGAGGTCCTGTGAGGTGAATCAGAGCCACTGCCAGAGCTGCCCTTCTTCGTTCTCTGGGCCAGGGAAGTGCCAAAGCGAAGGGTCTCGTAGACAGGGTCCACCTTATTGCCACAGGCTGCAACAGAAGAGAAAGCTTTTCTGAGAAAGCTCACTGGAGAGGGCCCACCCCGCCCACCACGCATCACTCCTGGGTTATCATCCTCCGAGAAGAGAAGTAGGTTCTTTGCAGATGACCTGCCAGCCCTGGGGAAGATCCAGCTTCCCGCACAGACGTGACCTCCACACCACCATGTGCACATTCACCATGGCACCCAGAACTTCCAGCCAGGACTCTGCTCTGAAACTGTCCCCGAGTGATTGGTTTTCCTCTTTCCTGATCCATCCCCAGGACTCCAGAGACCCTTTTCATTTCCTCCAGAGAAAGGCTCTGCTCACTAGGGCACATTCTTGAGACACAATGTTTGCAGCAGGGGGCAAGTGTTTTTTCAAAGGGATTTGAAATTACCAGGCTTCATAAATTTCTAATTAAAAGGTTTCCAGTTTATAAATTTCTACTTTAAAACCTGTCCAGCCAAAAAGGCAAAAATAGATGTCGAGATTTTTAGAGACAGAATGAAAAAAAAAAATAAAAAAAGAAGAAAGAAGAAAATTGAAAGGTATTATAAAAGAAGAAATCTAAGCCAGAATATCTATAAATATAGGGCATTATTTAGTTCCTCATTAAAGAATAAGTGAGATTTCCTGAGTTCCCACTTTATGCTTATTGTCTATAGTATATACTCAGTATATGTCATATTTATATCAGATATACTATCATATCAGATACTATATATTGTCTCTATCCCTATCTATCTACCTATCTATCTATCTACCTATCTCACAACAACTATGAAAACAGTGATTGCCCTTCTCAGTTTGTAGGATCTGACAGATCCAGTTATTTGTGCAGAGAACAGTAGGCCACCAGCTCTGCACAGGTCCTTGGGAAGCTGTGCTCCATGCTCTTGCCACTCTTCCATGCTGCTCATGACTGAGAAAGCATATCAGGAGCCTTTGGGGCATGAGTGTTTTTCAAACTTCATCAGGATGAAAATTTTTTGAAGAATTTGGTCCACCTTCTGTTTCTCCTCCAGCAAAACAATTACAACCCAAGCAGCCACCAAACAAAGACAGCCACTGTTTTATTTTTTTTAATTTGTTCTTTCTAGATATATGTGACAGTAGAATATATTTTGACGTATCATATATACATAGAACAAGAATAACTTGTTCCAATTAGGATCCCAATATTGTGGTTGTATATGATGTGGAGTTACATTGGTTGCATATTCACATATAAGGATAGGAAAGATACGTTTGATTCATTCTACTGTCTTTTCTATTCCCATTCAACCCCCCTTCCTTTCATTCCCCTTTGTCTAGTCCAATGAACTTCTAATCTTCCCTTCCCTTGTTGTGGGTTAGCATCCACATATCAGAGAGAACATTCCGCCTTTGGTTTTTTGGGACTGGCTTATTTCATTTAATATGAAATTCTCCAGTTCCATCCATTTACTGGCAAATGCCATTGGAAGTCCTTGGAGGACAGCACCTATTACTAACTCTGCAGCTCAAAACCCAACTCAACTCATGAATGTCCAACTCACCAATGGGCATAACTTCTTTAATGCATCCAAACTGTTCATGGATGAGCAAGGGGGAGCTGTAGTAACGCCGAAACCCCTTTGGCTGGAGAGAGAATAAGAAAGAGAGGGTCTTAATGTCATTGAAGAGATGGAGAAAATCACGTAAGTCCTAAAAATAAAACCAGTTGTTGTCTCCCTTTAAGATGCTGACTTGTCCTATTAATTCTATAACTCACTGCTGAAAGGGGAGTGGGGAGGAGAAAAGATGGATGGCAATAAGCAAGTTATGCCCTATCCAGACAGCGAGTTCCTGGCCCTGGCTTGACATACTATTTCTTTTCCCCTTGCTGTGTACTGCAGCTTCTGCTGTGTGCCATGCGCTCATTATCTCCCAGGACAAAGGGATTGCCTTGCATTCTTTTGCCACAGTTTATGATTGTGCTTTATTAAATTCATAAAGTCCTGGGCATGAGAAAGCAGACCCCAAGACCTAAAGGCATATCTGAAGAGTTTTCCTCAGAATCATGTTCTATTCTTTCTGGATTCTCTTCTGTGTTTGTGATCTCTCATCCGGGATCTTTGTCTTGGCTTGTGAGAATGATCACTGAAGAAGGAGAAGGGGAACAGGTGAAAGTGGAAGGGATTTGAGAAAAAAAAGGACACTGCCAATCAAAGGAAGTGGATAAACTTTGTAAGAACCTGGACTTAGAACTCCCAGTGTTAGAAGGGAACTTGGTGACCTGGTTTCTACTAGAATCCTGAGATCTTCTCCCGTGTTCCTGACAAGTGGCGTCCTGCTTTATCTGAGCACTGTCAGTGGCAGGAAGGTGATAGGAGCATTCCCTAGCCCTGGAGGTAGGTCCTTGGTGATATTATATCTGAGTGTTAAGACATGGCACCTACTGATCCTAAGTCTTTTCCCTAGAACCAGAAAATGTGATGATCTTACATTTTTTGAAGACAGTTGTTATGTTCCATTGAATTATTTTCTATAGTAGAAACCATTGGTATAATCTTTGGCCATCCTAGTTTCAAATACCCTCAGACAGGCATTGGGTTGCTTTTTATCAATGTGAGGCATCAGGATTGAAGCCCACACTCCTGAGATGCTAGGATCAGCTCAGAAAGATAAGACCATCAGATCTTTCTTCATTTGGCCAACATGTCTATTAAAGTGATGTAGACTATTATAGCTCTGTTTCAATTTTGCCAGCAGTTGGTTTTAGTCCTCTTTTGAAACTCAGTGAGTTGATAGCCAGTTAAGCACTAGGGTAACTAACAAATGACATTAGTTTGCCTGGGACAGAAGCGTTTCCTGGGATGCATGACTTCTACTTTGAAAAAATTGAACAGTCCCCGGATAAAGACTGCAATGTTAAAACTGAGAAAGTCCCAACTTGGGAAAAGACAGTCATTCTATTAAGGACCCTGACTCCCTCTAATGTACAGCATTTGTCTAGAGGGTTGACTTAGCTCCACCTCTTCTTTATCTTTATGTTAATTAGGGAGCCAAGTGAGCAGGACAGGGATGCTGGGGTGACTTCAGAGCTACGAGGAGCTGGAGTTGGGGCAAGGAGTCTGGGGCTTCCTGTTGGCATGAGCCCTTACCAGCTTGCCCATGCACCGCTGGGGTGCTAGGCCGTCTGTGCACCTGTGGTGGATGCTCATCTTACAGGCTTTGCAGCGCAGTCCGTGCTTGGCATTTGTTCCTGTTAGGCACAGGGCAAACTTTGGTTAGGATACAGCCTACCCTTTCCTAGATACCCCTCTAAATTGCTGAAAAAGAGGTTCTTCCAATAACCAGGAAGTTCTTCCTAATGACTTTTCCACTCAACTTCCCAAATGAAAAAAGACAATGGTAAATTCTTTGACTGTCTCCTACATTTTTCTACCTAAGGTATCTGCTCTGGTTTCTCTCCATTTCTTTTTCCTCTTAATTAAAACTAGCAAGATCCACTCTCCTTACTCTTTATATAGGCCATGTGTTTTTTACTTTTCTGGGTCTTACCGAGGGGTGCAAGTCCTATCATTTTACCCATTCTTGCTTGCCTTCCTGTCATGAGGTTTGAGGTCTTAGAAAAAACTCAGGAAAATAATTGATACAGGGGAAATGGCAAAGTCTGGGTGAAAGGGATGTTGATGGTCTTCTGCAATAGGGAGAGAGGACTCAATCAGATACCAGCCCCTGTCTGGTCATTTTAGTGCTGCACCAAAGCCCAAGGCTGAGGCAAGGAGAGGCACTGGGAGGCCAGACAGGTGTGTGGAGTGTAAGAGCTGTAGGAAGATGGTGTTCATGGTTCAGAATGTGGCTGGCAAGGCTGGCACTCTGAAAGCCTGTCAGGAAAAGGGTGCATGAGGTCAAACGGTGTGATAGCACAGATGAGGATTACACAGATTTTTTTGCCCAAGAAGACCACCTGGAGAGGCAGTGGGTCTCTACTAAAATAGTCTCTAGGGTGAAGATATCAAAATGAATATGTCCATATAATATGAGTTCTGGGTCCACAGGCACCCAACTAACTATTACAACTGACTACAGATCCAAAATGAGGGTATCCCAAGATTAAAAAAATCCACCTTTCCCCCCACCAATGTGCTCTCATCCCCTTCATCTGTTTTTCCCCTTTTATAACTCAACGTATATATAGTGGCCAGAGTGGTCTTTTTATAATATAATTTAGTCACTTCTTTCCTTTGCTTAAACATCTTTGAGCAGGTTCTTCTTGGCTTTCTGATGTCATACAAAATGTTCCCTATGGTGGCAAAGCTTTTCATGATTCGGTGGGAGCCCACCTTTGACTCTATCTCAGGCCAACCCCTCTGGTTCACTAGGTTTTAGTCATGTGGACTTCTTTTAGTTTCTTGAATATGCAAACTCTTAAATTCTGCAAGGCCTTGACACCTACAGCTCTGTTTGCCTGGGATGCTGTTTCTACCACTCTTCTCTTGACTAAGAGACCCCTCATATTTGCATCTGTTGTATTTTTTTCAATCAAGATTCCTTAAAAACATTTCTTCTCTCCAGCCTAAATTATCTTTTTCCTATTATCCTTCCTCCCAGCATGCTGTGGTTATCTTTTATAACATTTATCACTATTATTATTTACTTGAGAACTTGCTTCTGTCTTCCTTTTCCTCTGGACTGTCAGCTCAATGAGGCTTAGGACCATGTCTGTTCATTTGCCTTTGTATATTTCACTCTGAGCCTGATGCCCAATAAACATACATTAAATAATTTTCTTTCTCTTTTTTCTTGGTACTGGGGATTGAACTCAGGGGTTCTCAACCTCTGAGCCACACCCCCAGCCCTTTTTTGTACTTTATTTAGAGACAGTGCATCACTGAGTTGCTTAGTGCTTTACCTTGCTGAGGCTGGCTTTGAACTCATGATCTTCCTGCCTTGGCCTCCCAAGCCACTGGGATTACAGATGTGTGCCACTGTGCTTGGCTGCATTAAATAAGTTAATGAAAAAATTCTTTCATAGTCACATATGCAGTGAAACAATGATGACTGGTGTGAGATAGTTATTGAAATTGATTCATCAGCAACATAGAAAAAGTATTCAAAAGTTAAATATCCATCTGTATTATTTAATTTTAAAGACTAAAAGCCTCAAGGGTATGTTTGAATGATTTGCCCCAAGTCAGATTAGGTCTTGCCTACTTTCACTCTTGCACTGCTTGACCCAAATATTTCCTCTCAATCTGTTTAACCTACATGAAGATAAAGTTGGGGTTAGTTCAATGATAAAAAAGGGAATGCAAGGACCTGAAACTCACCTGGGAAAAGCAATGGGCAAACCTTTGAACTAGAAATGATTTTGCAGGTGTTGCCTGAATTCTCCTTCTGGGAAGGCATTGTGTAATACAAAGCCTGTCTGCTGACAGAAAGCTGAGGTGACACATGCACACACCATAAATTATTGGGTATGTGTTCATAAATAGTGGTTGGAAAGTCCCTTTTCTTTTTGAGAATAATCGCTTAGCTGAAAGAAACTGCTATGCTTTCAAAAGACGAGATGTGAAAAGTAATTACTTATTTTTTTCATTTTCAAATGAGAGAATGCTATTTGTGCCCTATGTGGAAACGTAAGTAGAAACGTCAAAGATGAAAGTTGTTTCATTGTGTGCTGGACTCTGAAATAGTGTCATTATATATTAAGGTAAATTTTCCTTCAAACCCAAACACAATGATTTCAGTTTTCCATGTCTGTTCTTGTACACTCCACTGTTTTGTATGAGTCAGACCACCAGCAATTATTTGGTTTTAGGTGTTTTAATTTCCACTGTGGAATAACAAAAGTGATTGAAGAGGAGAGCTTGTGCTCTGAAGTTCAGAGAATAGTTCAAAGGAATGATTCACATCACAGCAGTGACATTAGTTTACTCTAGCAAGACACAGAGAAGCCATGGTCTGACTTATTTTGTTACTTGTGACTTCCATTGCAAGTACATTGTAGTATGTGTGCCTTAGGCTGGAGCAGAGAAGGTCAGTTTTAAATTTGAATATTATGTCTAGTACAGATTCTTTAAATTGAAAAAAAAAACTGCCATATTTCTGGATCCTCAACTATCTCATCACCAAATGGGAATAGTCTACCTACCATCAGAATTGCTAATAGAATACTGTCATGCTACAGATGCTCCTTGACTTATAATGGGGTTATATCCTAATAAATAAACTTAATTATAAGTTGAAAATATTAAGTAAAAAGTGCATGTGGTGCACTTGACCTACAGAAAAACATAGTTCAGTAGCATAGTACACTGAAGAATATTGGTTGTGACCATCTGGCAGATTGGGAGCTGTGCCTCACTGCTGCTGCTTCCCACAATCACAAGAATAATATGTAGTATATTATTAACAAGGTAAAATATAAAATTTGATGTATTGTTTCTATTGAACGCATGTGGCTTTTACACCTTCACAAAATTGAAAATTCAGAAGTTGAGCTATATTTTAAGTCAGGGTATACACACACACACACACACATATATTAAAGGATTTAATAGGTTTAATAAAGATTTCACTGGACTTTGGGTAAAAAATGGACTGGTCAAAGAATTTCCCATTTAGTTATATCAAAACTTCACTAAAGCTACAGTCAAGGTATTTTTTTTAAAAATGGCATAGACTCCAAAGAACAAGTTTACTTAGAAGAGTAGTCAGAGTAGAAGTGAGTTCAACATATAGAGATAGAAAGCAATGGATGGTATAGTAAGCAGTTTAATAGAAGATAACATTAGATTTCTCAAAGCAACTTGGAAACTAGAAGGCCATGGAACTTTGAAAACTGTCAAATTTCAAGATTCTGAGAGAAAATGTTTTCCACCCCAGAATTTTATACCCAGCCAAATTATCAAACACAGGTGAAGGTTGAATAAATATGTATTTAGGGTTTCAAAATGTTTACTTTCCCCATGATCTTAAAGAAATTGCTGGAGAATGTGCCTATTAAAAAATGAGGGAATAAATCAAAAAAGAGAAGAATATCAGATCTAGTGCACAACAGAGCTGACATGGAGGAGAGATAAATGATATCCCCATATAACAGCTCTGCAATAGGTGTAGACTGGAGCTGCAAGATGAAATAAGGCAGTATGCTGAAAATAAAAGGAAGGGGGGACCTTAAAAGTTTATTGATTATTTTGAGATTTGACTATTATAAAAGAACTTGGCATTTGAGAAATCTGTGGAAGCATTTGAAAAAAGTACAGATGCATGAAAAAAAATTCAGTAGGTAAAAAGGCAACTTCAATTGGAGGAAAATAAAATGTAAGAAAAGAAATGTAATCACAATGTAACCCTTGAATTAGAAATTAACAGTAGTCATACATAGTGCATAAATTGACCATCTAGTTAGCACAAAATTGTGATAAAAGTACTTGGGAAGAGGGAGCAAGGGGGCAAAGATTGTAATATAACTCTTTTGGAAAGGTCAGCACAAGGAAGGAAAGAATAAGAAGTGGTGCTGGTGGTCTAAGAGCTGAATCTATCTTTTATGGCAGGAAGACAATAAATGTTTGATTAATCAATAAATAGCAGCAGATCACAGCATTTAGAACTATTGACATAAATGCAAGGGGAAACAATTAGAGGTGAAAGTGGCTGCCTTTTAGAAGTGAATTTGAGATGGGACAGCTTCCATTTCAAGTACAACCTGTCTTGAAACTGTTCTTATATACTACTATGACTAAATAAATAAATAAGAAGTCTCTGGAAACAGGGTCAAGTTGGCCCCTTGGAATAATATGACTCCCGGCATATTAGATATAGGTAAAGCATGGGGCCAGTTATTACAAAGTCATCAGTTTTTCCCTGGAAATTTGAAGTTCTGGGTTAAATCTAAGAGTTTCGTGAGTTATGATTAAAATTATTAAGCATGTTAGTCATAATATTCAAATGGAGTTTAAAATGGACCAATGCAAGTCAATAAGGTACCCATTAGGTGTCAGATTCTGGGCTTTTTCATGAACAATGAGCTGTCCATAGAGAATCAAATGTTAAAGCTCTAGAACATGAAGTCTACACATATGCTGGGAGAAATTTTTGAAAAATTTTTTCTCAAGGCTGGTGACTGAATCTACTACATTAGACTACATACTCCTGTTTTCTTATTAAATGAAATTTATTACATATGTATGTTAAACCATTGGCCAGACTAATTTTGATAACATTTTGCAATTTGGGCATTGCTTAGCCCTTAGTCAAATTTCATATAATGTCAAAGTTAAAGATAAAATAATGCTTTACAATTTAGATCTCTTAATTGCAGAAGCAATTTGGAGAATGAAAAAAAAATGTTTGTGTAAGAAAGTAAATGTAATCATAACATAGTATTTAAATTAATAGTCAACTAATATTTAGTTTGTTTTCAGTTTGTAGAATCATAGAATTACTCTTATATAATATATTTGATGAAAATTGTTGTAGCTTAGATAATAAAAACACCTTTTACTATGAGTTGGGAAACTCTATTCTCACATATACACACACACGTATATTTCATGTATAAATGTATCTGTGTGTGTGTGTGTGTGTGTGTGTGTATGCAGGTGTATGTCTATCTATAAATCCAGTAGTACTCTTTTTCCTCAGTGGACAATATGTTAAAGACCCCAGTGGAAGCCTGGAATCATGGATAGTCCCCAACCCTATATAGACGATGTTTTTTTACTATACATACACAGAATAAAGTTTAATCTACAAATTAGATACAGTAGAAATTAGCCATAACTAATAATACAATAGAAGAATTAGAATAATACACTGTAACAAAATTTACATGAATGAGGTCTCTCTTTCTCAAAATATCTTCTTGGGCTGAATTCATCCTTCTTTAGTGAGGATGTGAGATGATACCATGTGATGAGATGAAGTGAAGTGAATGACTCAGGCATTGTGATGTAGCCTTTGGCTATTACCGACCTTCTTACTTGAACACAAGTACAGGGAAACTGTGACAGTTGGTCTGATAATGGAGATGGCTACTAAGTGATTGATGGGCAGGTAGCACATACAGCATTGATACACTGGATGAAGGGATAATTCACACTTGGGCAGGACAGAGTGAACAGCATGAGATCTCATCACACTACTCAGAAAGGTATGCACATTTGGAAACTTTTGAATTGTTTGTTCATGGAATTTTCTACTTGATATTTTCAGGCCACAGTTAACCATAGGTAATTAAAATGGAGGAAAGCAAAACTATGGCTAAGAAGAGACTATTGTATGGCCATAAATATTTCTTAGGTTGCGTACAATATCTATAAATGATTCAAAGGTAAATACAAGCAAGATAGCCCAAAGATTTTTCCAGGCCCTGATTTTATTGGTTTAGTTACTGGATCTTAGCAAAGGACCCTACTAGGGATGCCTGTATCAAGAGTGTACAGAGCCCAGAGAGAGCTAAATGGCCATTTCACAAAAGGGACTCAAAGCTGGAGACATGAAAGCAAAAGCAATAGGTAAGCTTTGGGTGCCCCGACCCTTGGTACTTAAAGGCTAGGATCTATACAAATAATAGTAAAAATGATAGTCTATATTTCTAAACTAAAGACAAGAATATAACTGTTGCTGAGTTATAAAAACAGGCAACAATGCAGCTAGCATTGTCCATTGTTCAGATAATAAGTAGCTTCTAATGCATGAACTATCTCTGTGTACAATCCAAAGCCTCCTGCCAATACCCTCTCTCCCTCTGCAACTGCAGAACACACCACCCTCCTCTGGCTCTCAGTGTTGCTAGAGCACCTATCACATCAGGCCATCTCCTCCTCTACCATGTGGGACCTGACTCGAAACACGTGTATATTCACTTCTGGCTCTACTGTGACCAGTAAAATGCCTGGCATGACCTACATTATTTTCTCTTTGGAGGGATATTTCAACCCACGCCTGGGCCAGACAAATATCCAGGCTAAGAGAATATTGGGGCGTTTTCCCACTAATATTACAAAAAGAGCTAAACTTCTTGTGGCCCCTGACTCCTGGGGTCTAGACTCAGGTTTGGACCACAAGGTTTGAACTGCCTGCAGATCTTGACTGTGTGGGCTGGTCTTGATTGTTATACCAATGTTCCAATGTGGCCACATCCTGGTTTGTTGGGACCTAGAACTCTCCAAGCTCCAGGGCACTCTCCAATCCAGGCCTAGTACTATTCCTTAAATTGCCTGCTTGACTAGGAAGTCAGATGAAGGCTGATTCTGGAACTCACTCCCTCTTCTCTGCTATCAGCTCTTCACACCTTTCTCAAAGCAGATGTTGACATCTGGCAGGATCAAGGTAGCTATGCTCTTCAAACGTTTGTGGCTTTGCTTGAGGTCTTCTCCCAGGTAACAGTTCACATTGGCCTCTGCTTCCTCCTTATGGTATGAATAGTCACCAAGTGTCATGTTCCCCAGGAGATCTACAATATGCTTTGTTATGCCTGAGAAAGAGATGCCTTGGATTTCATCATTGCTTTTACCTCATACATAGCACCCAGAAGTGCCTGCTATGCTAGACCAACACATACCTAACTATAGGAGTATTTAAGCAAGACAATTTGTCATACTTTCATGTAAAAACTCAAAGAAAAGGCAATTGGCTTAACATATAAAAATGATGTCTTGAATGGTCACATGGAGGAGCTTGATTTCCACAAATAAATCATAAAAGTACATCTTTAGTGCTACTATGAAAAACTCATGGCTTCAGAAATCTAATCCCAGAATGATTTCAAGAAGCTAGTGCTTCACAGTGGGATTTAAAAAATATGTACAGAACTTGGGATGTATTTCCATTACCCTCACATGCTGTTTCTCTTTGATATACTGATTTAAAGATTCTAAAGTCACATAAAGTCAACTAAGCCAAATGAAGCCACTGGGAATGATTCTGTCCCTCCTTATACGGAAAAAGAATAATTTGAAAGAAGAAAATGGAGAGGAAAAAATAGAACTAATATTTTGAGGGAGCTTGTCAGTGAATGTATACACACACACACACACACACACATTCATCTGAGAGGAAAGAACATTGTACTAGAAGTTAGAAACCTGAATTCCTGATTCTGCAGAAAGGAATTAAAAATTTTGAGCTCTTGTGTACCATGTTAAACATTTCCTGGATATAACCTCATTTTATTAATAAGTGAACATTACATTTTGTACGTAAAATGCTATGTTTTTAAAAAACATTTAACTCAGGAAGGCAAGGATAACCACAACTGGTAACTTCCCTGGAAAGAATGAACAAATGTTGAGTATAGAAATCCCTAGATGTGGAGCCCAGTACTGGAATTTTTTCTCTTAAGATTCCAACAGTCCCGTGAGATAAGAATTTTCATTCCCTCATTTTAATAGGTAGTGAACAGAAGCCCAAGGATATGCAGTGAGTGAGGAAAGACACCAGTTCTGAAGTCCAGTTCTCTTCCCTTCTCCCCCAGCCTTCTGCATATCAGCAGATCTGCTTCAGGTTTCTTCTACTGAAATTGAAAGGAGGTATTTACGACCCTCTTCAGTCTTTGATAAGGATAAAATAAAAATAACAAATACGTAACCACATAGTCAATGAAGATGGATTGGATGAGAAGTAGCAAGAATTTCCAGGTAACTAAAGTTTTCCTGAGAAAATTCTAGAGCTGCAACTATCCTGTTCCAATACCTCTTTGAAAGAGGCAATCTGATCACACTTGTGGTGGATTACATAAAATAGGTTCTTAGAGGCAACAAAGAGGAACCGTCATTTTCCACTGTAGGGATGCAGGTCCCCATAACAGATTTGAGTAAGGGATTATAGGCTCTAGTGGTCTGCAGCCCAGTGCAAGCCCTTGAGAACACGCAGCATGAGAGTGTGGGAAATAGAGTTCTTCCCATTGCACTTGCTATTGCCAAACCTTCAAAGCTGGTGATTACTTGCACATCAGTAACCTGTTAGGAGACAAGGCTGGATTTGCATTAGCCAATGTATGCATACACTGCTGTTTCTACTTCTGTTACACATCTATTCAGCAACTTGTTTTTTTTTTTTTTTTTTTTTTTTGGTATAGGGGGTTGAATCCAGGGGCACTTAATCACTGAGTCACATTCCCAGACACTTTTTTATATTTTATTTAGAGACAGGGTCTCGTAGAATTGCTTAGGGCTTTGCCAAATTGCTGAGTCTAGCTTTGAACTTTCGATCCTCCTTGCCTCAGCCTCCCAAACCGCTGGGATTACAGGTGTGTGCCACCGACACTGGCTCAGCAACTTTTTCTTCTTTCTGTCTTTTTTCTGGGTTCTGGGGATTGGATCCAGGGGCATTCAACCTCTGAGCCACATCTCCAGCTCTTTTTTTGTATTTTATTTAGAGACAGGATCTCACTGAGTTGCTTAGCACCTCACTTTTGCTGAGGCTGGCTTTGAACTCAAAATCTTCCTGCCTCAGCCTCCTGAGCTGCTGGGATTACAGGCATGAGCCACCGTGCCTGACTTCAGCAACTTATTTTTAATTTTGAAAATGAAACTGAAAATTGTTCTCCTTTGATGAAAACAATGTTCTTATCTTGGTTGATTATTTTAAAAGAAAGAATATAACCAGGATGGAGAAGGACGAAAGGAAGAATACAAGAGTAGGGCAGACATTCTACAAATCATTACAGTGTTTATGCATAAATTATATTTGGATGTTCATATTTGGATATGTGCATATGTAAATATACATGTAATTTGTGAAGACAGCACAGTGAGATGGAAAAATTCAGGTATACAGTAACAAAAAAGTTTGGATAATAGTCCTTAGCTCTGAGACCCTGGATAAGGCACTTGATCACTGAGCCATGTGAAAGAAATGGTGAGATGGCTGCAGACTGTGTCATCTGCAACTCTGATTGGTGACTTTCCCTGAGGTCATAACTTTCGTATTCTTTAAGGCTGAACTGGACATAGCAAACCCAGGATTTGACAAGGCATGATCTTGATAAAAGCATGGGTCTCCATACACCCCTCTATTCTCCTGTGTGTTCTATTTCTTTCTCTCTCCCTTATATCTGCAAACAACTAAATTGATCCTTGCTTTATAAAAGTTGTGCCTTCAGGACATGAAAATGGTATAAAATATAAAAGAAATGTATCATTTTTAGAATTCATTCAATAATTTTTTTATAAATATGATTCCTACTTATTTATGAAATATACAAGAATAATATTAAATGTTGTTCTTGAAATAATATTTAAACATTTACATAAAATCTCTAATTTATGTATTAATGGGATACATTTATTGTTAAGGGACCTCTAAACCCTGAAGCAAACCACGTTACTTAAAACTTTTAAGAGTCATGATCGAACAAAGAAAATCACAACAACTTGTTAAAGCCCGTGCCAAGTGCTGTGGAAATGAAATCTATCCCACAGCTTTCTAGGGATCGCCCACGGAGGGAAGTAGGGCATTCCCCTGGAGAGATCCTCTAGGGAGTAGCATCAAAGCTCTGTTCTGGGAAACGTTTGGGAAAGAAGAGAAAATATTAAAAAGAGAAATGAAAGAGCAAAGCAAGTTGAATCGATGTGCCTTCTCTATCAATCACACTGTAGAAAAATGGCTATCTCAGATGCCAAACTTCCTATTACAGAGCAGGCTGGGGTCTGGGAAGCCCTTTGAGAATGGCAGGGTGGCTGTCAGCCTGGAGTACATCCACTCTACTGACACTGGTGCATCCCTCCCTTGCCCTCATCTGCCACTTTGAAGCCTCCCTGGTGCTGATCTTTCCCACATGGAGCAAGCCTCCAGTGATGTTTTTATGACATTCACAACAGCATTAGAAACCCTTTATTGCTGTTTAGTGTGGTATTTTTTGTCTTTTTTTTTATTGGTTGTTCAAAACATTACAAAGCTTTTGACATATCATATTTCATACATTAGATTCAAGTGGGTTATGAACTCCCATTTTTAACATGTGGTTTGGGGGGCAATCAAGACAAGACTTGACGATCAGGAGGAAGCCAATAGCTTCCAGCTCCTTTGAAAAACACCTATTTCAAGAATCTGGAGCAAGTGAAGGATCTTTCTGGGAGAAAACCCTTCAACAATAACTTCGAGTTTGGCACTAAGTTTAGGAGGATTTTTTTTTTTTTTTAAACTTCTACGGAGTTAGACCAGGGATCAGTTTCTTTTTAAAGGGAAAGTCGGTAGACGTTGTAGACTTTGTAGATGACACAGTTTTTGTTGTAACCCTTCAAGACTACCATTGTAAAGGTAAAAATAGCTAGCAGTGATTGTAAGTAAGCAAATGAGTATGGCTGGGTGTTCTTAAAACTTACAGCTGTTGACATTTGACTTTCATATAATATTTATGTGTCCTAAGTATTGTTCTTTTAAAATTTTTTTTTCTCAATTAAAAATTTAAGTCTTTTTAAGTTTGTGGGTTGTTGAAAAACAGGCAATGGGCCAGACTTGGATTTATGAGTTAAGTAATTTCCCCTGTTTTTTTTTTTTTAATTTAGGTGAAATCACATAACATAAAACAAACCATCTAAACCAAACAATTAAATGCATTTAGTATGTTCATCCTGTTATGCCACCTCCACCACTTCCACCTAGTTCCCATTTTTTTTTAATCACTCCTAAAGGAAACCCTGCATCCAATAAACAGCTGTTCTACTTCCTTCCTTACTAGCTGTTCCTGGCAACCAATGATCTGCTTTCTATCTCTATGAATTTTCTTCTTCTGAGTTACTTCATATAAATGGAATCACAGAATACGTGACCTTTTATGTCTGGCTACTTTCAATCAGCGAAATGTTTTAAAGGTTCATCTACATCAAAGTACTTATCAGTATTTCATTCTTTTTAATGGATGTATAATATTGTATCACATATATGTATTTATAAAATAAGTTTATATTTTGTTTACCTACTGTGAACTGTGCTGCTAAGAGCATGCATGTACCTGTATTTATTTAAGTACCTGTTTTCCATTCTTTTGAGGATACACCTGGGAGTGGAATTGCTGGGTTATATTACACTTAACTTTTTGAGAAACTGCCTTGGTCCGTGCTTACCATGATCATCTCAGGTGATACTGCAACTCTCTCTCTTCCTCTGTACTTGTGATCTTTCTCACTCTACTTTACATTTTTCTTTTTTTTGTCTATATCATTCATCACCTGAAGATTGATCTATCATCATTTTACTTACGTACATATCCACTGTCTTCCTAAATAAAATATTGATTCTATGAGGGCAAATATCTTCATCTGGTTAGTTCACTGATACATCCTAAGCGCTTAGAACAGAGCCTGGCACAGCAGAGCTGCTACATAAATATTTGTCAAATGAATTCCTATTTAAGCTTGAAATAAAGCAAAGATGGTTCATATTAGTAATGCTTGGCATGCTTATTAAATAAAAAAGAAAAACATTTATTGAAGGGACACCACTTTTCTCCAAATTGTTCTGCAAATGCACCAGAATTCTGGTTGAAATATCAATGGGATTTGAGTGGGGGGCTTCACAAAATGATTCTAAAATAAATCTTGAAGAGTACCTGAGAACGGCAAAACATTTTTGCAAAAAAAAAAAAAAAAGTTTTGTAAACCATAATAGTGATTAAATCAGAGAGCTACTGGTGCTGGAACAAGTGAATATCACCATTAATGCAGTGAATTGAAAGCCTAAAATAGGCATCTTTATGAATTTACTGTCAGATAAAAGTGATTTCTCAAATCATCGGTGAAAGAAAGAATTATTCAACAAATCCTGGTGAGTCACTTGGTTAATTATTTGATGAAAACACCAGATGCTTAATTGGTAGCATATTATGAAATAAATTTGGATGGAATTTACATAAAAGTTGAAATATTAAACTAGTTGAAAAAAAATAGAAATACTAGCTTATTTGTTCTTGAATAGAGAGACCCAAGGCATATTTTTATGAGAGAGAAAGCAATATATGAAAAGATTGATAATTTGGTTGCATAAAACCATAGACATTAGTAGTATACAACCTAAAGGCAGATAAGTTGGAGGAATTTGTCAATTTGCATAATTAAGGGTATGATACAGCATTATAAAAGATTTATAAGCAGGTTTTAAAAATTAATAGGAAAAGATGAATAAGCCAAAAGACATATAGTATTGTCCAAGGCCATAAACTGAAAACTTACAAAAGATATGGAATAGAAAGTTAAGCATCTAATAAATAATTTAGTAACCAAAGAACTGAAATGAGAACATCCAGCTATCCATTTTCCCCCTATCAAATGTGCAATGATAAAACAAAACAAAACCAAAGTAAAAGCTGCCACCACTGATTGTATATAGAGTCGTGATCGCTCTCACACACTCCTGCTGGGGAGAAAATGGCACCGCTGTTGATCACTACTGTCAGGCTAATTTTGGGACAGGTTATCTTCTCTGTCCGACTCTGTTCTAAGCATCAAAAGCTTTAAACATGTGTTGCATTAGCCAGCTTCCAATTATGATAACAAAATACCTGAGATAATTAACTAATAAAAAATATTTATTTTTGGTCATGGTTTTGGAGTTTCCAGACCAAGATTGGTGAGGCAGCAGGTGCCCATCACTTTGGGCCTCTGACAAGGCAACACAATATAGTTGGAGCACACGGCGTTGGAGCACACAGCAGAACAATTTGCTGGCCTCAAGACAAAGGGAGCAAAGACAAGAGGAAGTGGCTGGAAGTCCCACAGTGTGTTAAAGGGCACCTTCCCAAAGACCTAAGAACCTTCCACTAGAACATAGCTCCTAAAGGTTCCATCTCCCAGTAGCATCACCCTGGGGACCAAACCTTTAACACATTACCCTTTGGGGACACTTATTCAGACCATAGTATGTGCACAATATAGCAATTTCAATTTCAGAATTGGATCTTAAGAAAATAGTTATATTTGCAATGATTTAACTACAAAAATGCCTACTGTATCTTTGCAAATAATATTGAAAAGTGGAAAACAAACAAAAATCACAAAACTGGGCCTTAGTTAATAAAAGTCTGGTATATAGGTAAGCAAAATATTGTTTTGGCTACCGAGATAATTTTTAATCTAATAATGATTGACATAATGTAATGGTCACAATATAATGTTAAATTGTCAACATCAGCAGGGCACCGTGGCATCGTGCCTGTAATCCCAATAGCTCAGGAGGCTGAGGCAGGAGGATTACAAGTTCAAAGCCAGTCTCAGCAATGGGGATGGTCTAAGCAACTCAGTAAGACCTTGTCTCTAAATAAAATACAAAATAGGGCTGGGGTATGGCTCAGTGGTCAAGTTCAATCTGCAGTACTCCCCCTCCCCCCAAAAAAGTGTCAACATCAGGGTAAAAGACCCAAAAAAGTAGGCATCACTTGCATGTAAAAACGTCTGGCAGAGCATACAGAAAGATGTTCGTCATATTTCTGTGTAGGTGGTGGAATTATAAATGCTCTTTAGTTCTTGTTTTTGCTTATTTGTATTTGCTCATTTTCTATAATGAGCAAATTTTCTTTTTGTGCTAAAAATAAAACAACATATTTTTCAAAGGAAGTGGGTGATATTTTTGAAAAATTTAATAAAAATAAAGTCATGTTGAAATGAGAGGAATCACTGGCAGTTTGGGTTTTGGAGTCCCCACTGTTAGGAATTGTTGGGGGAGGAGTCCAGCAGCTTTGGAAAGAAGTGGCAGCATCTCCCCTATCTCCACTGGCCACGCTGAAGTCTCTGGCAGGAGTCCTGATGCTATTGAGCAAGGCCCAGGTGCTTTACCTACACACATGCTGTAAGCACTGTGCTTGCCCAGAGTACCAGTGGGCGACAGGCCTTCATTTTCATCCTGAAACAACACCCCTGAAGGCAGGGCCTCTCCCTGGGCTCATTAGGGCACATTCTGTAGCAGAATGTCTGGCTGCAGCCCTCACAGATTATTTGAGTTTAGTTGCCTCTTTCTTAATATGGGGAAAGCGTCCATCTCCCTTTATTTTTCCTTAAAAATTTAATTTTAAAAATATATTTTTAACATTTAAGCCTCCTGAGCAGGATTTCTTACACTCTGTGTTATTGACATTTAGGGTCTGCTAGTTGCTGATTGTGTGTGTGACTGTCCTGTGCTGACTTAGCAACATCCCTGGCCTCTACTCAACTTGGTGCCAGCAGCACCCCTTCTTTCAATTGTAACCACCACAAACATCTCCGGACATTGTCTCATGTTCTGTGGGAATGGGATTGCTGATACAATAAGGAAGTCCAGTTAAATTTTACTTTCTGATATTTTTTTGGCATAAATATGTCATAAATATTGCATAGGACAAGTGCACCTCAAATGTTGCCTGGGACACACTGAGTTTAAAAAGTATTTGTTGTTTTTCTGAAATTCAGTTTTAACTGGGTGTCTTTTTATTTGTTAGATCTTGAAATTCTATGAGAGAGGCAAAATCATTTCCAGTCAAGAATCCCTGGTGTATAGCCACAGTTATTTTCAGTCCTTTCATAGAAGAGGAAATTGGGATTGAGGAAGCGAAGACTTTGGTTCACCGTCACATGGTGAAAAAGATGCTGAGGAGAGATTTGAACCCAGATATTCTGATTACAATTTCCTGCTTCCTCCTTAGGCAAAAAACTATCCATCTTTATTTCTGAAAGGATAAAAACCAAGAGACGATCAAAATCAGGGTGACTTGACCGGGGGACTGTGCCCATGATTGCCAAGAATCAGGAACTTTGCCTATATTTTCTCTTAACACAATGAATAATTCCTTGAAGTTAGCTATTATTTACTACTAAAATGGAAAATTGAGGATCAGAGAGCTTTAAAAGGTTTCCCAAGATTGCCTTGCTAACAGATGGTGGTGTCTGAGTTCAAAAGTGGGTCTGATTTAATGCAAACTGGACACTGGGTCTCTGGCTGTTATGCTTTGTTTACTCATTTCTTCTCCTTCATCACCTAGGTTTGACTGACATATCCTAACTGTATTTTCTATTCTCATCAAGGTATCAGATCTTTGATCTATCATAATTTAGAAATCAGAAATAAAAAGATGAAGTGCTCTAGAACCCTTTTAACTACCATTTCTGGACCAATGACAAGTAATGGCACTACTTGATTTGCATCTGGGATAGGGTGCCTCCTAGATAAGTCTGCCCAAAGAACAGAGGTGGTGACTAAACTGGGTTAATCTCTAGACTACACATCAACTTCCGAGAAATTAAAAAATTGACTTTGTTGCACTTTGAAAGATAATGGGTGTGTTTGGGCTCTCTGTCCTCAGCAGGAAGGTAATGCCTGGAGCTATAGATGAATTTGGTAGGAAATGGTTAATTATGGGTCATCTCTCAAATGCCACATTCATTATGGAACTCTGATTGACTGCTTCCTCCTCAGGTAGAGCTACTATTTTCTTACATTTTTTTTCCCACTAGCATTTTCTATATACCTTTGTTCAAGTATCTGTAAGTACATACCCAATTATTTACCAGAGTGCTCTGTATACATTAAGCATCTATGGAGAAAAAAAGAAAGAATGAAATGAAGATCTATGGAACAAAGTTTGAAGTATTTTGAAAAATAGTTGTTTTCTCAATATTTCTACAATCCCTTTTCCTTTTCCCAAGTACCAAAGGACTTCTGCATAGCTCTTAGTGACTTTCTGAATTTTAGTGTCATACATTGAGTCATAAAGATACCTTCAAGCCTGCCACCCAGAGTGTGTGGTCCACGGGCTGACATTACCTACATCATCTGACACCCTGTAAGGAATGCAGAATCTCAGGACCCAGTGTCCGACCCATTAAATCAGGATAGGTATTTTAATAAGACTTCCTAATGATTTTTATGCACATTCAATTTTTAGGAAGTCCTGCCTTAGAGATCAGTAGCCTAGGGATAGCAAATACATAGCATATGTGCTAAAGCCCTTCAAGTGGGGCGCATGGCAGATATCACTAATTAATTACTATAATTTTCTGACTGAGTTATGGTGCAGCTTCAGAAGCTTCCCTGGGGAATCGCCACCACTCAATTAGTATGGAAGCCATTTTTTTCCTCTCAGATATAATCGATTCTCTCATTTTACACACACAGAAACTAAGCTCAGAGAAGCAAAGCGATTTGACTAACATCACATGGTGCTCCTCCTCTCCAACCTCCTGGTCTAATGGTTTTCTTGTCACACTGAGAAGTTAAGCAGACCCAACTCAAACCAGGGCTCATAATTATCTTCTCTTTCTCATCTAAGAAGCCCCAGATTCCTGTCACTGTCCTCACAGAATTCTAGGAAGAGCTTGAGTTCGGAGTTGGAGCAATACATTTTAGACTTCCCCTCTGAGATACCACTCAATAGTTAGAAAGGGAAGAAAGGGAACATATTTTTCCATCACAGTTGAACTCTAGTCATGGGACCTTGATTAAAAATAACCCATCCCATCTCTCCCCTGACTTCGATTAATAAGATAGTTTTCAAATTTTCCGGGAAATTCAATGATACAGTGACTTTTGAAATGCCCTCCAGTGAGCAGACAGGTTCTGTTAGGAACATGAAGACCCTGGGGTCATCTTTTCCTGCCCATATTCCCCACTCCTTGCTCCTACTGCTTTATTTCCAACTCAGACTTAAGCTTTTAAAAAAAAATTAATGGCATTCATTGTTTATAAATGCCTCTGTTGATCTTTCCTATTTCGGTTCCTGACTACTAGTGGAAAAACTCCCTCTACTTCCCCCACCCCTCACCCGCTCTTGGCTTTAAAAATAGCAGTGGGAGTTGGGTTGGCTGAGGGCCTTGGTGTTTGGAGTCCACAGCCTTCGCCCCCTGGGCCATCAGTTCACATCGTAACACCATGGCTTCTGAGCTCTTCTCCTATTGCACATGCTTGGCTTAATGTTTTGGGAGGTGCCCTTCTCCATGATCACTTTCTCATGACCATCTGGGAAACATCTGGATTTGACACCTCTGGCCCAGTATTAATAATCGTCTGTTTTCTCCTCTTTCCTGAAGTCTTCAGTGTTGGCAGTCTCAAATGCTTTCTTCAGAACCAGTATTCTATCTCAAGGTTAGAGAATGTGTATTTATTCAGGTCTCTGAAGAGTGGAATGGCCCATTGCTCTTCTCCATCTCTGAATTGCTCTCTAAGCATCTGACTTACAATTATTGTCAACCTGTTTGTTGCAAATGCAGCCTTCATAATAGCAGTTTTGGGGTCTTATAGCCCATTCTGTACTGCCACCAGTAGCCTTTTTTTGTCAGTCAATTCCATAAAGTAGTATTGTTATTTCTGATCTTATTTTGAAGACCCTGGGAGTGAGAGTTGTCCAAAGTCATCCCCCATCAGATTCCTCTGCACCCTTCCACCTTTCTCTGACTTTTTCTTGCAGGTTTGTATTTACGTTTCTTTGTGATGATCCACTTATTGACGATCACCAGGGGCCTTGACAAAGACTGTCTGGAGTAGTGAACGGTGTTTCTCTTTCAGCCTGCTGGGCTGATACCCTTCCTTCACTTTTGCTAAGTCACTGGAGATTTTAGAAGCAAGTCAAACTCAGGAGCTCGAGTGTAATTCTTTAGGCAATGAGGTGGGGCAAGCCTTCTTGATAACAACAAGGATGTGATGTCAAATTACTTTCAGAAGAGATTTGGCAGCAGTGTATAAACTGAATGAGGATGTGGAGATGAGAAGAAATCACATAATTTAGAAAGTTCTTGAACCAGTTCATGTGAGATGGACCGAAGGCTGGATCAGGCAGGATCAACATGGAAGAGAGGTGGGGCTTGGTGGCAGGGAAGCCTCAGAAGTAGAATTGACAGTATGATCATGGGTGGGGTTTCTAGATAAAAGGAGCAGGGACCTGGAGATTTTGGTCAGGTAGCTAAGATGATGAGGTACCATCTAATCCACCAGGAGAGAAGACATCGACGTAATGGCAGGATTTGGGAGGAGGGAGGGGCTTTGTTTCAATGTAGACACTTAAGCATTTTGGCATCAACAAGGCATCTGGACAGCAAAACTTCTGGCAGTTGATATGTATGACTAGACCTGGGGAGACTGGCAGCCTGTGGGAACAGCATGCACCCCTGCAGGTGAAAGCAGGGCAGGAAGATAGGATAGAACAAAGTGCCTTGAAAGGTTTTACTGAAGCACTATTGCATTTTGGATGCAATCTCTACAGCAAACCCATCAGGTAGTTGTTTTGTTTCTAATTATTTATTTCTTTATTTTTTGAGACAGGGTTTTGCTCAATTGCTGAGGCTGGCTTTGAACCTGCAGTCCTCCTCCTCAATATCCCAAGTCGCTGGGATTACAGGTCTGTGCCATGGTGCCTGGCTATGATTTCTATTTTTAAAATGAAAAAAATTGATGCTCAGAAAATGTTTCTTGAAATTTCCTTTTACAAATGGGGATGTCAGGCAAAATGATATAGTCAAGCTGAGTCAAGCTGGCTCAACATGCCCCTTCAGTTTTAATTATACACTCTTCTTCTTTCTCTTTATGGCATTATAAATGGAGTAAAGGCGGTGGTTGGATCTTACAGTGCATGGAATCAGGTACAGGCGAACATGGTTGGGAACTCTGAACAACGTTCTTTCTGTACCTGACCAGAAACACATTTCCCGAGTCGTGTGTGTGTGTGTGCGTGTGTGTGCACGCGCACGCGCGCATGCATGTGTGTGTGCACTTGCACATGTATAAATACATACCCTCATGAACTTGCTGGTTGTCCTGTTGTTGGGGTGGTACATGCAGGGCAGCAATAGGCTTCTGCACCTTTATTTCATGTAAGCTTCACATGTGATGGAATGGTCTCTAATTTGCTTTTGTGCTTGGGTAACTAGGTAGTGTTTGATGAGCTATGGAGAAAATGCTTTCCCCCATCCTCTGTCCTTGATAGTTGGTTTACAGTGTAGACACTTTCAGGTGCACATAGATACACATGTGCACACCTGACACACACTATTTCATGATGTTCTGAGACCCAGGTGCACACACAGGGCTGTTCTATTTTAGAGCACTGGCCCAGTAATATTATTCCATGACATCCTATCTACTATGGCTACACAACCAAGGGGAACAATCTAAAGTAGGTCAGTGGAGCATTCCCTGTTATGTCAGACAAATAGTGGGACAGGATACACATTTTCTAGCAAGTCTCTGTCACCCCACACATAAGTGATGGCCTATTCCTATAGTCTTCAGCCTTCAAACCTGGAACAGCCATGGGTCAAAGGCAATCAGCCTCTCAACATTTGAGGCTTCGTCATGACT
The DNA here is from genome assembly GCF_001458135.2 of Marmota marmota marmota. Classification (NCBI taxonomy): domain Eukaryota; kingdom Metazoa; phylum Chordata; class Mammalia; order Rodentia; family Sciuridae; genus Marmota; species Marmota marmota. The sequence goes on from NW_026000241.1 coordinate 16,979,782, forward strand.
TCTTCAGAACCTCAAGCAGGCAGCAGGAATCAGCAGTATTGTAATGGGGTCCACTTTATGCTTGGAGTACAAACCTTGCTGCAAGCAGCTTATTTTAAAAACTGACATTTTTTTTCTTCTTTCCTTTTTCTCCCCCCCTCTAACACTGGAGGGAAAACAAAACTAATATTGTTTTTTTTTTTTCCTGTTCCATGCTAAGCTATTGTGTCCTTTGGTGGAAGAGTACCAGGGCCCACGAGAATAAAGAAACTCCAAAACCAGGGAACTGGAGCAACATGTCTCTCAAGGACATTTGATAACAATAGTTAATATTCTCTAATGGTAATATTTGGATCCCAGCCCTTGTAGTCTCTTTTTTGAAAGCCCTGTGTTTCCTCTGGCGGGGAGAACCATGGCCTCTGGGACAGGAGTTCCCCGTGTTTCTTCTTTGCAAGCAAAGCAATAAAACTTATTTTTCTTTTTTTTTTTTTTTTTTCCAAAACCTTGACCTCATTATTGGCAGGGGAGACCAGGACCCAGCTTTTGATCAATATCACAGGCAGGAAAAGGCTTGGCTCTCCAAGTGCATTCATAGCTGTGTCTTCTGTCTTCCTGCCCCAGCTAAACTCCATCTGGACTGATTTCTCCTCTTTTCTTTCTGTCCTGGGAAATGTCTTATTCTTTTAACATAGAAGAGGAAGAAAATATATGAAATACAGTGAGTCTCAAAAGAGCATGTATTCAGAATATCTAAGCTAAAATATTACCAAAGAGCATCTCGTGGTGAACTGTGGGAAATGACAAAATGTAACAACACCATCAGACATTCTCTGCTCCTGGGTGTGTTATTTATGCGCTGAGAACACCATTTTATATGTCATTCATTTCCTCTTAAGTATGATCTTAAAAGGCTCCTAAAATACAAATTTCTTTTTTAGGGAGGGAAAAACATTTCTTTCCTGAAAGATCATCTCTATGCTGCGATTCAAGAAATCACCAAAGCACTGTAAACATCATGATCTGTAATTTAAGAGAGACGGTTTCTTTCTTTTTGGCTGATTTTCTTTTCTATAATTTTCCCTCAAATCTGACCATTCAAAACTCCAGCAAATTACTTGTAAAATAAACAGTTTAAAGGAAGGAAGTTCCACATTTTTAAACTACAGTGATATGATAACAGCAGTAATTGGCAATATTAATTTTCTGGAGAGTGTGTATATAAAGATTCTCCTCTTATTATTTGATCTCCATTTATCTGGGGGGCTACTAGGGATTGAACTCAGGGGTGCTGGACCACTGAGCCGCATCCCCAGACCTCTTATCCCTTTCTCATAATTTTGAGACAAGATCTAAGTTGCCAATGTTGTTGGCCTCAAACTTGGGATCCTCCTGCCTCAGCCTCCCAAATTGGCTAGATTCAAAGAGTGCATCATTGTACCCAGACCTTTCTTATTGTTAAATTTTTTTTTTGGTACCAGGGATTAAACCCTGGGGTGCTTAACCACTGAGCAACACTCCCATCCATTTTCATTTTTTATTTTGAGCCAGGATCTCACTAAGTTTTGTAGGGATTTGCTGTATTGCTGAGGCTGGCTTTGAACGTGCAATCATCTTGCTTTAGCCTCCTGAGTTGCTGGGATTACTGTGCCTGACCAAACTTTTCTTATTCTTAATGGTCAAGAGATGTTTAACATCGTGGTCAAGGACAGTTTCTTTGCCTTCCTAATATCAGCATGTATACATATTAATAAAAATAGGAAAATTTGTAGAAGTATGACCAATATTACTGAGATAAGCTAGATTCTAATTTTTTTTTTGGCTTCTTGACTTCCCCAAACCTGTGTACAACAGGGGGTTCAGATATCGTCCCATCAGGGATGTGGCAGCAGTGTATCCTAGACTAATCACTTGAGTGGAGATGAGGGGATGGCCTTGGAAGGACAACGAGAGAATCACGAGGCCTGTTGCACACACCTTGTCTGCTGCCTGTCCACAGTCTGTCATGGAGAGAGGGCCTGCAGATCTGCAGCTGGTAGTGAAAAGGACTCCTTCACATTCTAGCTTCTAGGTAATTTCTGTTTCTTTTTCCTTTGCTACCTCTCAGTCCCTTTCCTTGAATTTATGAAAATATTAGACTGCACGTCCCCAGATGTCAGCATAGGGCCCCGCACATGGTTGGTGCTCAGTGAATCTTTGCTGGAAATGGGGCTGTTGAGATTATCTGAAGTCCTACTTCTTAATTATGAACATTTTATATATAGTAAAAGCAATCTTAAGCATAATTTTGAAAATAATATTTCTCATTGGTTGAACAATGAATTTATGTATTCATTTGATCACTTTACAAGTTCATTGTGGACAGCTATTATATATAGGATAGGTGACACTCCCAGGACAGGGGACACTACAGAGAATGCAACAAGCTGTGGCCTGCACACTCTGGACTTTAACGCGTCACATCTGCTATTTGCTAATTCTGTGTGACTACATTGGACAACTTATCTCCTTTACTCTTTTCAACAAGGCTATAAGCAAGGAATACTTTGAAGGGCTATACCATATTAAACGAAAAACAATTATAGACAACATCTGCTTTTGATTGACAATAAAATACAAGGGAATCAGATACGCCAATAAAAGAGTCAAAAGCGGAAATTAGAAACAACCTGGAAAATTGTTTGGGGAATATAGGGAAGCAAAAAATTAAATTTCACAATCAAAATCTTTATGAGAGGCAGGGAAGGATGGAACTGACACTGCAGATGATTTAATTACTAAATAAAGCTGTAGCTCTAAAATCTTTGGATTTTATAGACTAATATAAAAGGAGAGACTGTGCTACTAGCTTCAGGGGAAAGCAGAGTGGGCAAGGAGACAATGGTAAAGGCCAGAACTGAGGGGTATGAAGGAAAACCTGCCAGAAGTCTGAGTTGGACCCTGCTCACTGACATGCCCCGCTGCAAGAGGTTCATTAGCTGAACAAGTGGGATGATTGGCAGTTCACTCCCTTATGCATTTGGTACCCACGTTCTTTACCTGGAAAATATTACTAAAAATATTCTTTTAACAACTGAGAAACAAAAATAAGAGCTTAAAAATAAGGAAGTTATCCAGTAATAGAATTGGCAGTTAATACTGAAACAAGGTAAAACTTGAATTGTCCCAGTAGATGCATAGATCTTGTTATAAAAGCATGTGTACCTTAAGATTTACTCTCAAAGGTATGAATTGGAAAACAGTGCAATAACAACAAAAATCTGAAATGAAAAGAGTGCCATACTTAATTTGCAAAAACAGGAAGTGAAAAGACTTGTTAGATGAGAGTTGGGATTAAAAGTTTGGTCCGTGTATCTTGAAAAATAGAGAAATCAAAATACTCTTTTTATTTATTTGATTAATTAATTTTATTTATACTGGGTATTGAACCCAATTCTTTGCACATGCTACATAAGCGCTCTACCACTGCGTTACATCCCCAACTTGATTTTTATTTTATTTTGTATATTTATATTTTTCTGTACTGGGGATGGAACCCAGGGGCACTTAACCACTAAGCCACATCCCCAGCCCTTTATTTATTTATTTATTTACAGAAAGTATCTCATTAAGTTGCTTGGGTCCTTGCTAAATAGCTAAGCTGGCTTTGAACTTGTGATCCTCCTGCCTGCCTCAGCCTCCCAAATGGCCGGGATTGCAGGTATGCACCACCACACCCGGCTTTGATTTTTTTTTTTAATAACTTGAAAAATGTAGAAGAAAGAGTTTTTTGAAAACCTCATATGTAATTATAAGTAGAAGAATGCATGCATCTCCCAAAACATGAGAGGTTATTAAAAGGAAAGAAAATGTAAACCACACATATATGCATACATATATGCACACATGCACACTCACACACAAAAAAACACACACAAAATGGAGGGAAACAGGAAACAAAATAGAAAGCATATATTTATAAGCAGGCAGAAAGAAAGCCAAATATTTCACTCATAAGAATGCAAATGCATAATGCAAATCTAAATTTGCAAATTTAGGTGGAGCAAAAAAAAGAAATCTATAATCCAATTATGTTTATTTTTCAGACAAAGCATTTAGATTATATGACAAAAAACTTGAACTAAAGGTAGATAAGGACCTATCAAGCAACTATCTTAGAAAATGGAAATACTATACTAGTGGTATTTATGACGAAAATTTTAAATAGAATAGTATGATATTTTATTTGGTTAAGTATATAATCAGCAAGGAAGACATCCTTTTTATGACCTTTGTGCACTATGAAACTTTGTTTTAAAATATACCATGCAAAGGAGAAATGAAGAAAAGCTGACAGATGAGGAAATTGGGCCTTGTGTCAAGCTTCCTTTTGGGCGGGCTGCAGTCTTGATATACCCAGGAGTGACTTTTCAAAGTATTTAGCGATTTTTTTTTCCATATTCTTCCATTTTTTTTTAAAAAATTGCTTTTATTTCTGTTGTTGATATTGGAAGGTGGACCGTTTTATTCCATGCATTCACTGCTTATTTAAAACACTCACTATGTGTCAGGCCTGTGCTATGCAGTTGCTGTGGGAATAGGCACATGAATTTGAGCTCTTCATGTCTGCAAAGAATTGACCAAACTCTGGGTTTTTGAGAAAAGATGTGAAAATTCTGAGAAAATTAGTGACCACCTTAGAACTGGAGAAAGAATTTTCACTGGGTTTGGACAGATCTAGGATTGGCTAGATGGAGAGACAGAACTGTAAGGAAGGGCATTGCAGATCTTTCAGAAAGAACAGTAAAATTCCCTAGGCACTGAAAAGAGCCCAGAAATAGTGTTTGGGCTTTTCCATGGAGAGTCCCACCTCCTCCTGTTCTGTCTTCTCTTTTGGCAACAGCATGAGGATTTTTACATTTTCACAAAATGATGACATGCTGTTCCCATGTGTGACCCTAGAGTGCGATTATTGTCCCTAGCAGAAATTGCTTCCACTTTTGTGTGAGACTCTAGGCTGCCTTCTTCCTGGAAGTCTACTGACATCAATTTCTACTCAACCTTTGTTGGAAGGAATGTGGTTTATTCTTTTTGATTTAAGTGATTTTCAGTGAGAGACTTCTTAAAATACGCATACTTGGCAGCAGGCATAGAATTTCTGAAAAAAATAATAGCAGATGCAGCTTTAAAAGTACTTGGTGCTCTTTTAGTTGAAAGGTGCTGGGCACAAGTCCTACAATCATTTATATTTGATAATCTCTATGAGAACCTTGGACCTGATGTTGCAGCCTTAATAACTCTGATGAATTTGCCTTTGCAAGCCTTAGAAAAATCCCTTGGAATTGTGTACATGAAAGAGATACGTGTCAAACAGTGTTCTATAGCGGGAAATGTAGATGTTGGGAGGGAGAATTCCTTAGTTATAATCCATTAAATTACTGCCTCTCTTCTCCACTGATAACAGGTGGGTTGCTTTCAGAATGGCAAGACTTCAAAATGCTTGTGTGTGCTATGAACACTCAAAGGGAGTACAGTATACAGAAGTTTTTGAACATGCATTTTTTTCTCTTCCTAAATCCACAAGCCTACTTCTAGCGTTACGTTGAGCCGCTGTACCTTTAGGCTCTGAACTCTGCCTCACGGCACCATCTGTTACTGTGCACCTGGGACCCCAAATAAGTTTAAACTCTCTTCCAGAGAAGATCTCTTCAGCTGTTTGAAGACAATGATCATGCTCTCCCAAGACTTTTCCAGACTAAACATTGCCACCCCCTGCAAACATTCCTTATCTGGAAGAGTCACCATCTCCTTTCTGAGACTGTTTTAGTTATATTCTCTTAAAGGGGGCCCAAATGAGCAAAGAATAGAAAGAGACTATTTGCCCCTGCTGGATAGGGTACTGCATTGGGTTTTTATCTTAAAGGAGAAAATCAGCCATAAAGTATAGAAGGCAGAGATTAATAATCCCAGGGGACAAACCAATGGGTTCTGAGCACTTCAATTCAGTATAGAGGCATACTGTAGCTCAAAGGAGAGTTTCTGTTTGAAATATTTTTAAAAAGGGTTTAGAGAGCACTTGTGCTTTATTTACAACCTATATCACCCCTAAAACAATTGTCCAGTTAAATGAACTCAGAGGTTTAATTTCCATTCTGAGAATACACAGATTTGACATTTGCTTTTCAAAGAAACCCTTGTTCTCTGGCCTCTCTCACCAAGAGACAACATCATTGGTGAGCAAACACTGCTTTTTTTTTTTTAAGTTTTGTATCTTTATGTTTATACATGTGTATAAATATTTTGTTCCACTCAAGTTTTGGTTAGTGGCTTCGGCAATGGGATGTGGTCAGAATAGGTCAGGGAACAATTAAACTAATGGTCAAACAAGAGCACAGCAGAAAGGTCCAGGATTCAGTGTAATATAGTACTTCTCATGCTATGTGACTCATTATTATGGTAATGCAGTGTTATAGGCACATCAGTGCCAAGGTTGCTCTGCATTTTAAAATCACTTCTTGTGAAGGATGCCTTTGACTGCATCTTGAAGCATTAAAATATGTTTATAGATGTCCTGAGTACTGATGGTGCCTTGTTCAGATCTCATTTACCAAGCTGTGCCTTGAGCTTTGGCTGCTAATGACTTACAGACGTCATTCCCACCCCTCCCCCCAGAGAATTGTCCTCAGTCAAATGGGATCCTCCTTGGGGTGATGCCACATCCCTATTCCTTCCTGGGGCAGCCATGGTCAGTGACTGGGTGACAGTCATGTGCAAGGCAGGCCTCTTGTCTCAAAGTGGGTGCGCTGAGTGGGATTGTCTAAAGTGGACTTCAGCTGAGGTCCTATCCTTGCCTAAAGCCTTCCCTTGTCCCTCTTGCTTCTTTGACCCTCCTCCTGAGGGTGTTCTGTGCATTTAAACCATTTTCATAGGAATCTCTGAATCAGGCCCTTCTTCTGGGATTCCTACATAAGACAATGCTATTATTAATTTTCCATGTTATGGGAAAGTTATGAAAGTGAATGATACTTTGTAACAGAAACGGTATAAGAGAAGTTGAAATTTAAGCAATAAAATCCAACCATTTTGATAATTATCTGTTTAAAAAATCTGAGTTCCTTTAATATATTGTGTCTTCTAAGTAGGCTCCAACTAAAAAAAAAAAAACCATTTAATTTAAAAATAATTTTAGAAACAAGGTATCTGACCACAAACAAAAGAATGGGATTTTTTTTGGAAAAATCTCCTTAATTGATGGAGTAGACCAATGCATGGAGATAGTCATGTTAAAAGCACAGATTGACTTGTTGAAGTCTTTGAAATTTCAGTGAGATGCAGATTACCACATAGATTCAATATTCCCCTGAAATGAGCCACTGCAGACAGTTAACTCAATATAAAGATAAAATGCCATAATGGAATACATTTAGGTGATACACACCAGAGACAGGACTCCCACCCTCACTTACACGTTCAAGGCCAGAGGATTGCAAGATTACAAGAGTAAACTTCTTGGTGGAGGAAATATGTTCATTTAGCCAAGTACAAGAGTCAGCTCCAAATTCTCCCAGTCTAAGACTTGAGTCCACCTGACAAAAGCAGTCACGTACTTCTGGTTCCAAAGGCAGGGACATTCAGCCCTGGGGCTGATAGGCATCCCTATCTATTTCTCTATGTCTCCATGAAAGATTGGGTTGGCTATCTTTGTCTTGCATAGGTCACCAATTTTTCTAGAAAGGGGTAGCCTAAGGAATTGATCATAAAGGTTAGCAAGGTCCTGGAGGCTAGATTAGATTAGCCAGTATCTGCTTAACCCAAAGGGTCTAACCCAGATCCAGGTAAGTAGGTGAGGAGAAGTTTTAGTTCTCAGGTAGAAGGGCAAGGGCAAAGTTAGCAGTAGAGAGCTAAGGAAATTAGAAACGGATGGTCAATGAATGGGCCTGAGGTCCTGTTCTCTTTTTATTGATCAATGGTCCTGTGGTAATTGTGTGGCCTTTCCAGTTTGAGGGCATAGGCATCAGCATCAAGGCACAAATGGGGAGCCTCGTAGAACCAACTGTGAGTGTCTACTCCATCTCAGAAATGCTAGATGGAGAGGATATCAGTTTCATTTTCTAAGGAAGCACCCATCAGCTGGAAAGTGAATAAATCAGATTTGATTTTTCTTATGCATCCTTATACAATCCTTAGATTTAAGTTAAAGGGGGAAAATAGCTTTAATATCTTTTCTGAAATGTCATACTTAGGGACTAAGAGCATCTCATCTTTCCCTACCATCTAGAGTATGAAGATGGCCTCCTCTGGGGAGACGGGAGGCTAGATTTCAGGGGTAAAGAAAGAGGAAGAGGGCAGATCACTTGTGCTCTGTTATCAGTGAATTAAAAACACCACGCATTGTTCAGGAAGTTAGGACATTGGTCAGCCCCATCTCAATTTCCCCTCCTCTCACCTCATTCGTGTCTTTTTTCTTTTCCCCTTTCTGTGCTACCTCACATCACCTTTCTAAACTCCTTTCTTCATTCCTAGAAGAAGCCAACTATTGGTTTCCTTTATTTCATCTTTGAAAAGAGCACTGTGACTTGTTGACTATTTTTTCCTTTCATTTCAAGATAAAAAGGTGGCTGCAATATAAGTTTAATTATGATCAGAGAAAAGCAAAGTGCCATTCTCTTTAGCACAGGGCTTTTGTTTTTTAATATTTAGAATAGAGTCTTTCAAAATTTTTGTTGTACTTGATGTGCACCTAGAGTCCCCTGTAGGGTAATGACTGTGACATTCCTCAGAGGTGAACTCATTCCCATTACTCATTTTTAAAAACACATGGCCGTTTGTCTTTTCGCACTCATCACAATGAGATTTAAAATAGATGCTCATCATCACTTATTTAAGGGTTATGAATAGCACTGCCTTGAAAAGGCTTGGTGGAAATACGTGTGGAAATTGAAAGTGACGCATCAGAACTAGAAGTCAGGCATTCACAAAAAGATTAAGGTTGGAGGCTGGACTGCCTAAGTATTCTGAGCATGGGGCATGCTGAGACCACCACTGGTGACCCCATGCTGACTATCACACTCCAGCCACCACTTCCAGATGGGGACATGAAGCAGGAGCACAGGAACTCCGAGACATGGCAGAATTTACCAAATGATAAAGGATCTATAATCCAGAGACCACCTAAGTGGTCATTTAGATTAACTGACCCTGTGTTCATGCCCTTCTCCTGGTGGCTTACAGTCCCCACTACTAGAGGGAGAGTAGACATCTCCATCCCTTGACTCTGGCTTGCTCTTGTAACTAACCCTGAACACAAGAAATGCCAGCAGAAGCCCAAGGCCTGAAGAAGCTTTGAGTTCTTCCACCCAATCTTGCCAGAAGAACATGGCGAGGCTGGGCCATTGGTTCAAGGACATGCAATAAATGAGTGGAGTCTGGATCAGCCAATCTCTAGCTGTTCTGAAGATGCCCAAGTGAGAGTAAATGCTGCCTCTGTTTTAAGTACTGAAGTTTAAGGGTAGTTATTAAGCAACACCATGGTGGGAATCCTTGACTGATATAAGCACTACTTCTAAACATGGCTTGTTTGAAGGAAGAACATGAGTACTGCTACTAGAAAGTAAAAGTGTGGGTAGATAATACTTTCCTAAAAATCAGGACTGGCCTGATGTGTTTGATTCTAATAGGAACTAAAATAGCTCCCGATTGGAATATCCCACTCCTTGGCAAAGGGTGAAGGGAATTGCAGAATTCTGTGTTCTTGGCCATACCGGAAGTCATCCATATGTCCAGTCTCAGTGATGGCAGACATTGGCCTCTTTGGGAAACACACATTCCAAGTCTCACTTATTGGCCATATGCAATGTTGGGATGATATAGATGTACAAAGAACTCACTGGGGGATAACCCTAAAGGGCTTTAGGGCCCCCTGGAGGACCAACTGAAGTTGGTCTAAAACTGTAGCACAACCCAACTTCTCCCCCTGCCCAGCCCTGCTTCCCTTACCTCTCCACAAATACTCTTCTCCAAAGCACGCCTCAACAATCCTGTCTGCATATTTCTGAGGCTCAGAGTCCATCTCTGGGTACCTGGACCCGTGGTAGCCCACTTTCTCTCAGCTTTCCAGGGGGTGCTGGATCCGGAGGAAGGGGCAGGGGAAAGCCTTACCCACTATCATGTGGTTGCAGACGTCGCAGAAAGTGGGCTTCTTGAAAATGTGTTCCTGAAAGGCGTGAGCCTTGCCGCTGCCTGGGTGCAGGCCAGCCCTGGTGGGCGTGGACGCCAGGCTTCCTGGAGCAGGCAGGGGGCTGGAGCTGGGGCTGACCTCGGCCTGCATGTCCGCTTGCAGCTTCGCGTCGCTGTTGGTCCGCTGGAAGAAGTTGTCAGCACTTTTGCTCCGTAAACTCTTGGTCTTGAAAGAAAGTGATCGTTTTAGTTTCTGGAGCTGCAATGCAATGACAGAACAGTCTCTCTTACGATCTATCATGCAGACTCATGCTGGGGGTGCGGAGGTCAGCTCCATGCACGGAACGGTTCCCGCTGACACCCACAGTCCCCCCGGGGAGGCGCCTATGTGTCCTTGTGTGGGTGAGGATGATGTCAGTGCCCAGTGAGGATGGAATTCAGCAACGTCCCCTTCCCTTGTCCCCAAGCCAACACAGCAGGAAAAGGCACTGTTGAGCCTCTCTGCCTTTCCTTCCCTGCTTCCTTAAATTTCCACCAACCTGCAGTCACCAGGGCCCTGCCAAACTGGGCTTTTGTCATCATTTGCTCTTTTTTATTCTTTCAGAGTTAGAGATTGAACCCAGGGCCTTACGATGGCAGGGTAGGGGCTCTACCACTAAGCTATGTCCCTACCGGCAATACCATTTGGTTTTGAATTTGAATAAACTGGAAATGATGTATGAATTCAAGGGCTCCAAGGCTGTGCGCAATGCTGGCTTTTCTCTCTTAGGATCACTTAGCAGCTGCTTGTCTTCGCACACTGCCAAGCAGGAGAGGCCACTCTCTGACTCGACATCAATCTGGCTAAATTATCCACAGAACACAAACCAGAAACTCTCAAGTTCACTTGGATCTGGAGCATGTGGATAAGTAGCCTCTGTGTGTATGCCTCTGTGTGTGTGTGTGTGCACATATTTGACATAGTGTTTCAATTACACATTTGGTTTTCTTTGTCCTTCCTAAGGCCCTGTCCCTTGTATTTTTTTTGCGGGGGG
>NW_026000241.1:16991510-17095159 GCF_001458135.2 Marmota marmota marmota
TGGTCCATTTTTTGTGATTTGGCTTTGGCGGGCGGGGGGGGTAGGTGGGTACTGGGGATTGAACTCAGGGGCACTTAGCCACTGAGCCACATCCCCCAGCCTTATTTTATATTTTATTTAGAGACAGGGTCTCCCTGAGTTGCTTAGCACCTAACTTTTGCTGAGGCTGGCTTTGAACTCACAATCCTCCTGCCTCAGCCTCCCGAGCTGCTGGGATTCCAAGTGTGCGCCACAGCACCTGGCCTTGTCCCTTGTTTTGTCCATGACAAACTAGACCATTTCCCCTTTGCCTTTGGGATTTATGAAGAGGCACCAACATGGATTTAGAAAAGTAGTAGCTTCTGCCTGTCTTTCTGGGTTTGAGTGGAGGCTGCAGTTCTAACCCAGCCTCTATTACTGCCTTCTAATCCAGTCTTCTCATCAAGGCTGGAGGGATCTTTTGGAAACATCGATGTGAATGTGTGAGACTCTGTTTAAAATCCTTCAAGACATTTCCTTTTCCTTAGGTTTAAGGAAATCTCCTGGCCTTGGGCTCTAGGGACTGGTCGATCTGAACCTGGTAACAGCAGCCCAGCACCTGCTTTGCTCTGTTCATCCAAGACACTGGCCTTTTCCAAGTCTCTCATATTCACTATGCTTTTCATCATCAGCCTCATTTCCCTTCAGGGAAAAGAAACGAACCAGTACTAGCTGCATGAATTCCAACCGGTCACTTCACCTCAAAGGTAGCTTCCTTTATAACTGTATGTCTATGGCGGTTGTTCTGTTGCCTGGAATTAACATCCATAGCTCAGAGCTGCAGACAACATGGGGCTTCATTCTGATAAGGGTCTTCACCAAATGTGGTCAGGCTCCCCTACATGATATATAAGACGATCTGATGTGGCATTGCCAAATCCAGCCACCTCCACCTCCACCTCCCCAACATCTACCTCAGAAGACCTGGGAGGTGTGGTGGACAATAGGGCTTGGAGTAAACCTAAAAAACAAAAAAAAAAGCCACAATTCGCTTCCCTTCACCCTCCTATCCACCCTACCTTGCAATATGGCTTTGAAGCTACTCCCTTAAAAGTGAAGACTCGTCAGGTACCTTGGTGCACACCTGTAATCCCAGCTGCTTGGGAGGCTAAGGCAGGAGGATCATGAGTTCAAACCTGTCCTCAGCAAAAGTAAGGCACTAAGCAACTCAGTGAGACCCTGTCTCTAAATAAAATACAAAATAGGGCTGGGGATGTGGCTCAGCGGTTGAGAGCCCCTGGGTTCCATCCCTGGTATGTTCCCTATCCCCCCATAAAAGTGAAGACCTTTTTCCACTTCTTTAATCTTGATGGTTTGGGGAATTTGATCAAGAGAAGGTGAGAGAAGCAATTTGAAGCCTCAGGATGCTGTGCCTGCTTAGGGCCTCCCTTTGGAAACCTGCCAGACTGCCATTTAAACAAACCTCCAGTAGCCTTAAAGATTATGAGAGACATATGGTCTAGTCCAGCCCCCATCACTCCAGGAAGAATCCAGACACAGAACCACCCTGCTGCCCTGCAGGCATAAGAATGTCCAGCTGGGACCACAACTATCCAGCTAAGTCTCACTCAAATTGTGAACCCACACACTCATTGATTGAAGCATTGACTGGTGTTTTAGGCCATTCTTAGGCTGTAGATCTACTTTGTGTACAGTAATAGATAATGGACACAATGCTGTTCTCCCCACCCTCTGAGCTTGTGAAGGGATGGTACTTCTTTGCCCACCTGAAGTTGGTTATGCTTGTGTGAAACCAGCTCTCCACTTCATGGAGCCACTGAGTGGGAAGACTCTGTAAAGCCTTCTAGAAAAGTCCCACCAGTGTCAGCAATGAGGCATCATCAGCCAGAAAGGACCAAACAGAGAAGCTTCAACTACCTACACAGAGAGGTCGAAAACAGTGGCTCACCCGATACTCTTGTCTCTTTTTCTCTGCCCTACAGCTCAAACCTACCAGAGAAACTAGACTTGCCAAAGACAGAAGCCGAGGGGCCCTTAGTTATTGTGGAGTTGTTTGTTTCTGTAGCATAACCTGGCCTATCCTGATATGGGGGAGTGAGGTCATGAGTCCTTGAGAGCATTGCATTTATTTTGAAGAGGTCCTTTCATCTCTGAAAGAGCCAAGTGAGAGAAAATTATGAAGCAATCATTCACTGAGATCAAGCCAAACCAAGGTGAAGACCTGGAAGCAGCAAAGAAGCAAAATAGACCTTCTTTACTTCAAGTCCTTCAGGCTGTAATCTGGACTGGTACTGGAGAAAGGATGAATTAAATAGGAGGAGACACTATAGTCTCATTTTAGACTTTTAATACATTAGAGTAACCAAGAAGTTCAGGATTCTGCTAAGATTTTTGTCAAGGATGTGCAACTCAAGGAGAGGGAGGCTTATCAAAGCAAATACCATCACAGAGAAAAGCTAAAATCATTTTCTGTTTGCTTCCCACTATGTTCAAATAGTTCAACAAATTGGCTACCCATGTCTCAAAATAGAATAATAACCCCTGCCCTGATTATACCAGGACGGAGTGGTGAGAGTCATAGAGGATAATGCATGGGAGAGCTCTCTGAGAATGAATATAAATGGCAGGCAGAACAGGGGAGCCAGATCTGAGGCCGTGGAGCTGGGCCAAATATTTCACAAGGTGATCCATTCCAACCCTCCCTACCCTTCAAGGGAGATGTTGTTTCATCCTTGGAGAAATGGAGGCTGACAGAGTTTAAGTAGCTTGGTTAAGGTCACCTAGCTTATGTGAATCAAGACCAGGTTCAATGTTAAATTGTCTTCCTCTGGCCCCGATGGGCCCTCCACTGCCTGTGAGTCCTCTGGGGATGGATCGGGGGATAAAAGAGAGGCACTCCTCACTCCTGGGGAGAGGACTGATGTTGGTCAGTGATGGGGAGGAGGGATGTGGAGTGGGAAAGAAAAATCTACTTTCTGGTATCTGCGTGGCCTGGAAGTTCATGTCTGATATTTAAGTGTGATCCTGGGAAACCTGCAATCTTTTCCTTGACTTATGGCCTGAAATTGTGTCATGCTGTTGAAGCCTGCCTGCCTCTACAGCCTGAGAATTTCCTTGGAAGCAAATGTAACATTTCTCATTCAAATGGACAGCTTAAAAACCAAATAAACAAAGTCTCACGTGTGAGCTCAAAGCAACACACTTTTGCCTAATTATCCCTAAAAAAGCAGAGGCAATAGGAACGTATAAAAATCCATAAATTGAAGCAAACTCTGAAAATTGCAAGTGTCACAAATAACTAGCTTCCATGCACCAGTGTCACCAGTCCATTTCCACTTGATTTATAATAATCACAGTAAAATTAGCAGATATTCTTGAGTACCTCACCATGTGCTGGAAACTACTCCTTATACTCCTTAGCCTCATTCATTCATTAAATAATTCATTCATTAAATAATTCATTCAACAAATATCTATTGTGTTACTACTATGAACGATAGTCCTTGATTTTGGTGGTATAGCAGTGAGAAAGGACAATGTCTTTCCCTTTAAAGATTTAAGGTGTTGTAGGCAGAGACATAAAATATAGAGATATATACTAAGATTTGGATGGGTAGAAGGCTACCAAGGAAAACAGTAGCAGATTCAGCCTTAGAAGGTGATGAGGAGGTCTTCTCTAACAGGTAGCATTTGAGCAGAGAAAGAAGTGAGTGTGAGCTACACTGGAGAAGAGAATTGTGGGTGGTGGTAAAACCAAAAGCCAAAGCCCCAACAAGAGAGCAAGGTTAGTGTATGTAAGACACATCAGGAGGACAGTGTCTGCAGAATGATGGAGAGGAAGGGCACAGATGCCAAGGGCAGCATCATTCAAGGTCTTGTAGGGCTTTGGAATTTATCCTAAGGGTAATGGTTTTGAACAGTGAAGTGAGAATCTGACTTTATTTAGAAAGGACCACTCTAGCAGCCTTTGGAAGACATAGCAAGAAGACAAGATGGAAGCCGGAAGACCAGTTGTGAGACACTTGCAATGGTCCTGAGGAGATATCGTAATTCTGCTTGGCCTAGCATGGTTAGGGTAAGATGTGGCTGGACTGAAAAGGTAGAATTAGGGGATTTTTAGGGGATGGATGTGGAAGGTGAGTAATTTCAAGATTTATGATTGGAACAACTCTGTGAATGGAGGTGCCCTTTACTGGATGGAAGAACACTGGGGAAGAAAGATGCCAACATGCGGGGTGGGGTGGTTTGAAATGCTTATTTGGAATTCAAGTGGAGCTACCAAGTTGGCAGCTGCATATGTAATTCTGGGATTGAGGATCAAGGTCCAAGCTAGAGTAACAACTTGGGGATCATTAGCATATAGATGGTATTTAGAGCCATGGTACTAGAGGGAATCATTATGTCGACAGTGAACGCAGATAATGGAGGGAAGTGATCTGAAGAGAGAGCACCTTTAATATTTAGAGGACACTAATATCAATAAGCAAAGGAACTTGAACATGAGAGGAAAAAAGAAAAGGGTGAGGAAAGAGAAAACCTTAAGGGAAGAAAATGGACCAAAGAAGAGTGAGTAGCTGAGAACATCAAGTGAATCCTAAGGATGGATCATGTCAAGTAGTGTGAGGTTGAAGGATTGGCCATTGCGTTTTGCCAAAGGAATGTCTTTGGGAACCTCAACAGGAGCAGATTCAGTGACATGGTGAGTGTGAGAACCTTATTGACAAGGTTACAATAAGGAAGGTCTGAAGGCTAAGTGAGTGGTAGAGTGAGCAAAGACGATTTATTTGAGTTTTGCCATGAAAGGGATTAATGATGCTGTTGGAGGGGCTGCAGCATCTCAGGAGGGTTTATGGTATGAAACACGGTTGATTTTTCAGTAGGCTTTTAATCTGATGAAGCATAAAGGCGGGGGGGGAGAGGCGGATTCTGAAATGACATCCTTGAGTAGATGAGCAGAGGTGGGATAGAGTACACAAGAGAAAGGGTTGCTTTGGATTGGAATGAGGAAGTTTACCTAGAGAGAGAAAGATGCAAACAAGATGGTAGCATTGGTGCAGGTTGGGCATGGCTCTTCTCTTTGGATTGCTCCTATTTTCTCAGTGAAAATAGAAACAGTTATATCTCCTGAGTGAGAAGAAATGGGGGGCAGAGGGAGGAGAAGGTAGAAGTTGGAAGAGAAATGTGGAATCGTCATTTCAGAGAAAGGGGAGAAAGGACAGAGGGAATGAATGAGAGCAATGCCGAGTAGGGAGGCAAGGGGCTCTGTTTCAGATTATTTCCTCATTTTACAGATGAGAACACAGATCGGGCACTTTCCCCAAAGTTAAATGGCTAGTAAGTTGCAGAATGAACATCCCCACCTAGGTCTCTCTGACTTCAATGTCCCTCAAACCCAATGAACTCTGATGGGAAGGTATCCCACCTTTGACCTCCTCTTAGTAGAACTCCTCAGCCAAGTGTGTTTTATCTTCCTGTGCCAGCTGGAATTTTAGCAATAATCCATGTGGTTGCCATGTTGAGCGACACTTCTATGCCAATTAATTAGGGAATGCAGAAATCGGGCATCGTGAGAGCAACGGAACACAGAGGATTCAGCCTGAAGGTGACTGTAATGGCAGGCGTATTGATTAACCCGTCTGTTCTGCAGTAGCACATAAAGTTAATTAGCCAGCATGTGCTCGATCATTCCAGCCAGGATGTAAAGTTCACACCGTGTGGGAAAAGGGAGGTGTAAACGAGTCTCTACCCACACAGGCAGTAAATCAAGAGGCACTGTCACCCCTCAGCTCGGCAGCAGCTAAGGTTCCTGCCTGTTGTCATCCAACCATAAACCCAGTCGCCTCCCTACAGACCTTTCCCTGGATATTTAAGAGATGCCAGTAACACACAGGCTTTTATTTCTGAATTCTAATGAGGTCATCAGGGAAGCTTTGACAAGCAAATGTCTCGTCCTTGATATTCATATGTGATCTACATCTTTAGGATGAATATGCCCTTTCCTTTTCACAATTTAACTTTTCTAAAATAGAGCTATACCTTTAATTAAAACATGCCATTATTTTCTTTCTTTTTTTTGAAAAGGTACTATTAAGCCATTTGAAGACATTTAATAATCAAGGAAATGGTCCCTGAGACCCAGCTTCCTCCACAGCCCATCAGCTACACAGATTCACTTCATCTCCTCCAAGTGTGGCTGATGCAGGGGCTTGTGTCAAAATACCTCCTGCACTTATCCCTGATGTTTTACGCATGGCTGGATGGGCACAGAGGGTGATTTGAGGTTTTGAGAAATGTCAGACTACCATGGGAAGGTTTTACCCACCCACAGTCTGATTTCTTTTATGGTAAGCCCAATACATTCCAGGTCCTGATTCACTTTAGTTTGGATGGTGACTTCAAAGTCAGAAATGTTCTTCCAACATCTACCAGGCTCTGCCACAGACAACTACCAACCCCCTTTGTTAATGAACTTATTGGTAAAGCCACATTGATTGAACACGAATGATTGCATGCTTTGCCATAAATAAGCTGTATGCTCTTGGGCAAGTCTCTAGAGCTCACTGGCTTGGCTTCCATCAGGGATGGAGAGCAGAAGCTTAAAGGCTGTTAAATTCCTCTTCTAACTCTGACAGTTCGGCACATTGGAGAATGCAAAAGACTTTGACTACTCTGCTTTTAGGAAGTCTGAAATCTAATTCTGGAGACAAGGAGTGATGCTTCAAACTATCTGAGGGTGATACAAGACCCTATATTTATATTATCAAGTGATAAGTAGAGTGTTTTGATGGCAGAGAAAGGTGCTATCAACAGGGGCTGGAATAGTCAAGACCTTCTTTCAAATTTTGAAGAATGAATCAACTTTACAACATATAATTGAACAGTTTAAGTGCTTTGATGGCCCCCTCAGTCCAGGTTCCTTACTGTGGGATGCAAGAGCCTTCCTGATAGACAGGCCATCCAACTTGTCTAGCATTATCTCTACTCACCCTCTTCGCTACCCCAGGCATTCTGACGGACAAAGGACAGTCCCCAGGTTTTCAGTGACACATAACCTTCAGTGCCTCTGTTGTGTCGGGGGGCTTTCATGTCTATGTCAATGTTCCTGGAGAAGAAGTGGGACTCCTGGACTGCTTAGGTTCTCTCTGGAGTCTTGCCTGACCTCCCTTCAGGTGCTCTGGATGCTTTCTTCTGTGTGACCCCAGAATGCAGCCTGGAGGTCTGGCATTGTCTTTCCTGCCTTCTGCTCTTGGGTTCCCCTGCAGACCCTGAGGTTAATTCCAACACACGGCACAGTACCCAGCACATTGTTATGATATCCATTACACTAGCAGATAATTATTAAATTCTTGCAGTACACGGGACATCATCTTAAGTGTTTTAAAGGAGTTATCTTTTGATCTTCACACTAATCTTCCAAGCAGGTACTATCACTATTTCATGGATAAGAGGTGGCGGTAGAGAGAAGTTAAGTAGTGTGGCCAAATAAACCCAGCAAGTTTGCTAGAGGTGATATTAGAACCAAGGAACAGTTTGACTTCAGAGTCTGAGCTCTTCTTAACCTATGTATATATTCGGTAAATGACTGATGTGCAAACTGATGAACTGACTGAATGCACCAGAGCAGATACAGTAAGACTGGAGATTTGGACAAGGAAGCAGGAATGAGTTTACCATGAGTCAGGATTCTGGAGTCTCAACATGATTAAAGTAGTGCTTACGATACGACTACAAACAGTTCTCCAGTAAAACTTTTCTAAAAAGCCCAACCCAACTGGCACTCTGTGTGTTGGTTGGTGTGCGAAATCACAGTGGTTAAGAAGGATATAGGCAGGCATGGGTGGGTGGGTCCACTGCAGGTAGTGAAGATGGCCAGCTAGGAGAGCATGAATAGTTTAGTAATCCATAGTGACCCCCTGCAGGTTCTCCGTAAGGCAGATGCTGGCCTTGGAGAAAGCAGTGCATCCTCGGGTCAGGTAGGATCTGAATGCAGTACAGGGCAGAGAGTCACATCAGACGGAACCACTGGAAAGGGAAAAATCTCCCAGTTGTGTCCTCTGTGCCCTGAGGCTAGCTGCCATATTTTCTTAAAGAAAGTTTTTGGGGAGCTCTCAAGTTCACAGTTGCTGGAATAGAAAGACTATAGTACCATGGACGTCCAGCTACCACTTGACTATTCCCCTCCACTAGAAAAGTAAAGACCACCAATTTCCTCAGATATTGTCTCCTTCCTTTCTGACTGTCCTAGCTATTGTGAGATTTGTTTTTTTGTCTTGTCCTGGAAACAGTCCTTACCTAATATTATTTAAACCCAAAGTGGTGACACTGGTTAAGTCTTGTTCAATGGCAAATGTAAAAATGATAACATCTCACTGTCAAGATCATAATATTTCACTTTTTGGCCACAGCAACACACGCATGCATGCACGTGCACATACACACATTTTTTATTTAATGGTTTTCCATGAAACAGCCCTGTAAGTATAGCAGAGCAAGTATTATCCCCCATTTTACAGATGAATAAAATGGGTCAGAAAGATGTTAAGTGACATGGCCAAGGGCCACAGAAGATCAGATGTTTAACAAGGAGGAAAAGTTTTAAGGACCACCTTATGTGCAGGGACAGGGGGGTTCTTCATATCTGAGGATAAGATATAATGAGGAGTTCACGGCTTTGCGGTTGGACTGACTTTTGCTGCTCTTTCCAGCTTTGCATAGGGAAGTTCCTTAACTTTTCTGAACCCAACTTTTCTACCTATAAAATAGAGGTGATAATACTACTTTCGCAGGTTTGTTAAGAGAACTGAATAAGATAAAGCAACTAAAGTCCCTGGCAAAGTGTCTAGCACTCAAGGTCAACTTCATTAGCTCTTAACTTCTCCAAGTCCCCATCACCACCCTGCCATTTCTGGTTAGCATGAGGTGAAGGAGTACTACTGTCACCTAGTCCCTGCAAGGGGAGGCAAGTGTAACCACACGGGGCAGTCACATCACCTCAGAGCTGGGTCACAGACTCCTCTTGGGAAAGAGAATTTGATGTGCTCAGAATGAATACCTCGAGAAGCCACCTGAAAAGGGAAGAGGGTACCACAAGGACAAATCTCCATGAAAAGAAATAAACAATGCATGGTTCTCCTGAGTACCAAGAAGAGTGAGGTTTGCAGGTTTGAGGATCAAGCTGCTCATGAGAGGTGGGTGGAGGGGAGGTCTGACATGAGGAGGCTGTCCCAGGAAGGATAGAGGGGAAATGAAATTTAGAGGTGAGATGGAGGAAGGGAGTTTTGATAAGAGAACTACTAAATGGAGTGTACACTATAAGCCTTTCTCCTTTTTATTCTCTTCACAATCTTCTGCAAAATCTACATTGTTCACTGAAGTTTGGGTTAAAGAATGGAGAGGAAGCCTGCACTTGGAGTGTCATGGATTATGTGGCAGGTTTTTGAGCAGACTCCTGAGTCCTGGAACCCTGTTGGGGAGAGCCCTGTCTGTAGAGGCGGTACAGAGGTTGGAACTGAAAGCACAGGTCATGAACCCTCTGGTTCTTCAGGTGGGAATCAGGCCAGGATGTCTGATGCTGTAGCCACCAAGCTTCAGCTCCTGCAGCGGTGACCAAGCCCCTCTCTGCTTCGAACGTGCAGCTGCTGTTGCTAGGGAGCAGAGAGGAGGAGGGATTCCATCCCACCATTTTTTTCTTCCCAAGAGCAAAGAGTGGGCTGGGCCTTAGGAAGGTCAATGAAAAACAGAAAATAGAAAAATGATGGCTGTCTAAAAGGTAGAAAAACTGTTTCAAGGGCAAATGAGGACTTCAAGAGTATGGACTTGTATAAATTCTGATTCATACATTAAATGGTTCTGCTGATTAAGTGGTGAGCTACGGAACAAAAATATTTACACTCAAGTACAACACTGGGTTTCATTTATCAAGTACTGCCTCCCATATTGCCTTGCAAATAGCAGGTGCTAGTCACTGGGTGAACCATTTCCTCCCAAATTCTTATCTTGAAGCCTTAACACCCTATATCTCAGAATGTGACTATATTTGAGGTAGGGCTTTTGCAAAGGTAGTTAAGTTAAATGGAACCATTAGGCTGTGCCCTAACCCAGTGTGATCAGAGCCCTTATAAGAAGAGGAAATTCAGACACACAGGGAGACATACAGAGGAAAGACCATGTGTTACAGTTTGGATGTGAAGTGTCCCCTAAAAGCTCTGTGTGAAACAATGCAAGAACATTCAGAGTTGACATGATTGGGTTGTGAGAACTTTAGCCTAATCAGTAAATTAATCCCCTGATAGGGATTAACTGAGTGATAACTGAAGGCAGGTAGGATGTGACTGGAAAAGGTGGATGATTGGGGGTTTGGCTTTGGGCTACATATTTTGCACCTGGTGAGTGCTCTCTCTCCCTGCTCTCTGATCATCATGTGAGCTGCTTCCTGCTGCCACACTCTTCTGACATGATGTTCTCCCTCACCTCAAGCCCAGAGGAATGGAGCCATCCTCCTATGGATTGAAATCTCTGAAACTGTGATCCTCTAAGTAGACTTGTCCTCCTTTATAATTGTTCTGGTCAGGTCTTTTAGTGGCAGCAGCAAATAAAATTGACTAATACATCCATGTGTGGATGGATACAGTGAAAAGTTGACCCTCTACAAGGCAAAGAGAGAGACCTCCAAAAAAACTAGTGCCTTGATCTCAGAATTCCAGCTTTCAGAAGAGAGAGAAAATAAACCTCTGTAACTTAGGCCATCCATTCTGTGGTCTTTTGTTATGCCAGCTCTAGCAAACTAACACAGTATTCAATAGGAGCTTGCTGAGGTAGAATATCATGCATCTAGAGCCACCAATTAAAATCACAAAGGAGTTGCACTGAGGACATTTCTATAGTGTTCCTACTGTGGCTCATAACAAATATGCCTAGCGTGTGTTCCACTGGGTAATAAGAATGGAAACAAGGGTAGGTTGTCTTATTCATGCTGTATTGCGTGGGACGTCTTTCTTCACATAATTTCCTGGATCCCTGAGGGTCATTATCTAAGACTGAGGGTCATCATCTGAGCTCCAGTGTTGCTTTCCTTGTGCTGCTCCAACCTTCCCTGACTTTGCAACATAGATTTCAATACTCTAAGCTTCCAGGTCCTTATGATCAGTTTTACAGCTCTGATGATAAGTAGCATGATTAACATTCTACACACTTTTCTTTCTTTCTTTCTCTCTCTCTCTCTCTCTCTCTCTCTCTCTTTCTTTCTTTCTTTTTATCATGTACTAGGGACTGAATCCAGGGGTGCTTACCCACTGAGCCACACCCCAGCCTGTTTTTTATTAGTATTTAAATTTTGAGACAGGGCCTTGCTAAATTTCTCATGACCTCACTAATTTGTTGAGGCTGGCTTTGAACTTGTGATCCTCTTGCCTCAGCCTCCTGAGTCATTGGGATTACAGGTGTGTACCATGTGCCAGGCCTGCACACCCTTATTTTATACACAAGGTCAGGGACTATGCTGTTCATTATTGTGTCTCTGACACACAGATATAGATTTTGGCATAAGATAGGCATTCTATGTTGAATGATGAATGGATTGCCGGCCTTACAGATTTGAATTCCCTATATATATATTTTTTGAATTCCCTATATATTAATATTTTGAATTACACACACACACACACACACACACACACACACACACACATATATATATATATATTCCCTATATATATCATTCCTACACTCTTTTGGCCTAGAAAACTCTTTGAGTCTTCCCTTTTCTCATCTTGAACTTCATTTTCTGCCAGTAACCAAGCCTTCTTGGGTGCCTTCCCTGACTTTCAACAATCAATGTACCTAGGGATTAAGATAAGGGAGGTTTCCTTTGCCAAAAGAACAACAAAGACTTTGCTTCTTTCTGAAATTAAGAAAAAACATAGAGTCGGATTATACCAAATGAGGGGGTTAAAACAACAATAACTAGTGATTTTAAACATTAGCTATTTGGTGTTGAAGAGTTATTTTGAACTTTTCAATTCAGCAGGGCTCTGAATTCTACCATCTATGAAAGAGCAACTCTAGAAAACTGTATGGCTTACTTCTCTTAAAAAACATTTTATTTAAAAATAATTTTCATCATAAACGTTGCAAAATGGTGGAGTCGGATGCACCTTTCACCTCGCTTCCCCTCCTTTACATTTTAAACAACCACAGCACAATGACTGCCAATGAGTGCTGAGATGAACTGAAATGAAGACTGATATAAAACTATCAACTCATTAACTACAGACCGCATTAGAATTTTGCCTTATTAGAATTAGTTGACCTAGAATTAATTAGAATTAATGACCTTTTTCTGGTCCCGGATCCAATCCAAGATTCCACATTGAGTTTTGTTGTTCTGTTTCCTTGGTTTCCTGAGTTAGTGTGTATCGGGTCCTTGGTCTGTCTTTGTCTCTTGTAACTTTGACCTCTGTAAGTTCTATTTGCCAGTTATTTTGTACAACGTCCTTCAATTTGAGTTTATCTGATGTTATCTTTTTATTAGTAGATTGGCATGTTCCCTTGCCGGTGATTAACTTTGGTCACTGGGCTGAGGTGATATTTGCCAAGTTGTTCCACTAAGAGATACTATTTCTCTCTTTGTAATGAATGGGTATCATGTGATCATGGACTATGAATGTCCTGTTTCTCCTCATATATCTGCCCTCTCATTTTAATATTCACTGATGAATCTTGCCCACAAAATGTTATTACCTAATGATGTTTACCTAATGATGAGGCTCTATTTCTATTGGTTCTTTTATATTGAATAGAGGTATCAGATTAATTATTCTTTTGATAAACACCATTTTGTTTCTAGTATTTTCTCAAGGCAGAAACCTGTCATTTGCCAAAATCCATTTTATTTTTTTCCTGGGTATATTTGAATACTTTCCTCAAAGCTTCCGGGGGATACAGGCAGAAATGGGAGTGTGTTCTTGCTAACGGAATGTAATGAATGATATGTATCACTTCTGAAACTAGGCAGTAAAGTGATGTATGCCTGCTCCATTCCTTTCTCCCTTTTCACACCAGCTGCCATATGCATGTGGTAGAGATTCTGTTCAGACATGGAGATTACGACAATGTCCTAGGGAGTAGTAGAGCAATATCTTGGAAGAAAAGTGGGTGCTCAAATGACCACAAGGAGTAGAGCTGTCTTTATCCATCTGAACAGCTTACCTTGAAACTTATGTGAGAGAGGGATAAAGATCTATATGTTTTGATCCAGGAAATATTTATTGGGTGTCTCTGTTACAGTAGCTCATCCTTACACTTGCTAGTATATTTTCCCATTATAATCAATACTGGAATGAACATTTTCTACCTCTGTAGTTGCATTTACACACAAAGGTATCTAAGAGCTATAGTGCTGTAAGGTTATTTTCTTGGTCAAATATGTTATTTTTATTTTAAAAATTTTATTGGTGCATAATAATTAAACAGAATAATGGGTTCATTGTGGGTTTCATATTTGTATGTGCACATAACATAATGAAACATTTCATTCTGTGGTACTTCCTCTTGCCCTCTCCTTCTCACTTCCCCACTGATCTCCTTTCTCTATCCTACTGGTCTCTCTGTACTACTGGTCTCCCTGGTTAAGATGCTCTCTAACATGATGCTCTCTAGTTCCATCCATTTTTCTTGCAAATGACATGATTTCATTCTTCTTTATGGCTGAATAAAACTCGTGTGTGTGTGTGTGTGTGTGTGTAAGAGGAGAGATGGGGGGAGGGAGAGAGGGAGGGAGAAATATCACATTATCTTTATTCATCTGTTGATGGATACCTAGTCTGGTTCCATAAGTTGGCTATTGTGAGTGGGTTATGTATGTATCTCTATAGTTTGCTGATTTTGGTTCTCTGGGTAAGTATCAAGGAGTGGGATAGCTAGATCATATGATGGCTCCATTTCTAGTCTTTTGAGAAAACTCCATACTTATTCCCATAGTGGCTGTGCTAATTTACACTCCCACCAACAGTGTATAAGAGTTTCTTTTTCCTCCATCCTTCCTTGCTAGCATTTATTATAATTTGTGCTCTTGATGATTGGCTTTCTAACTGGAATGAGATGAAATCTTAGTGTGGTTTCGATTTGCATTCTCCTGATGGCTAAAGATGTTGACCAATTTTCACATATTTATTGGCCATTTGGACTTCTTCATTTGAAAAATATCTGTTTAGTTCACTTGCTCAATTCTAAATTTGCATTTTTAAATTCATCATCCCACTGGTTGGTGTAAGAGAATGCTCTTTTCTTCACAGCCTGTTTAATACTTGTAATTAATTTGAAAAAATATCTGACAATTTCATATGTAAAAAATAGCAACCTTAAAAACCTATAATTTATTAATTATTAGTAGGGCTAAATATCTTTCATATTTTATAGGCCAATTTATATGGCTTATATGGGCAGAAACATATTGCTCAAAACTCAACCTTTTTACTCATAGGTTTTAGATATTTTAATTGATTATAAAATATTTTACAGATTTGTAAAATTGCAGTATCATTTGTGTGGGAAATGTTTTTCTGTCATTCATCTTTAATTTCATTCACTGAATTTTTTTTCACAGTGGATGGATTTAGAATTTTCTGTGGTATCAGATTTATCAATGATGATGTTAATGTTGATAACAGCCAACACTGATGAAGACTTATTATTTGCTTAGTCTGTGTGATCCATCCCTGAGGTTGCTGTATCCCTCAACTGGTGACATACACTTACACTGACTGCCTTCAAGCTTAAAATAAAATACAAGGACTCTAACATTATCTACATACTAAAGTGATCACAGGGGTCTTCTCAGGACATTTGGGCACAAATTTTAGATCTTTAGAAACTTATTCTTTTAGAAATGAATGAACATAAAACACAAAACAGTGATTTAGTGTCTGTAAAACCTTCTAAAACATAAAATGAATAAGGATTATAACATTCTGGTAGGTAAAGGAAGACCATAATCATGAAAATGTTTACTACTGGAATAAAGAGTGAATTTAATATACTCTCTCTATCTGAATAAATTTGAAAAAATGGAATCTTCAAAATAAGATATGAAAGTCGATGATCAAACTAGATGAGAAAGGGAGGGGTCTGGAAGAGTTAAAGAAAGAATTTATAGCCAGCAGGAAAACCACAGTAGAACTTAAGGCATTAAGAAAAATAAAGGTGACACCTTGGAGCTGTAGAAAGCGGGCCAGGTGGTATGGGGCACGTTTGAGAAACTATCATGCAATGCAAAATAAAGACTCCCTCATCTGGAAATCACTAAAGTTGGTAATATTAGAGGAGAGCTACAGAAGTAATTGGATCTTGAAGAAGTTGTCATAATGATGAGAGTGGAAGCATTATTCCAGGATAAGATAAAAAAGGGTTCCTTTGCTAAATAAGGATAGAAGACCCAAAGCTGTCCATGGGGAGCCACCATGTGTTGGGTCAGGTAGTGAAGAAACTCATTCAAATTTCTCTTTCACAATATGAAACAACATAAGAAAAAAAAGGATGATTTAAGCAGGCTTAATAACCATTTATAAGCAGAGAAAACAAAAGCTTTGGGGCATATGGACAACAGGAAGCACAAAAAGATTTGTGCTTGGGACAGTTTAATCATGCTGACCTTAGATTAACTGGTATAAACAGAATCATAAAGAAAACTCGCCTGTTGCAGGAACTTAATGAAAAAGATGACACACAATTTAGAAGTGTTTTAACAGTAACAAAAATACCATGAAATGCAGTAAGAAAACAAAAATGGTGAGCAGGATGGAGAAGGAAGTCGGGTTGTGCTGATTTCCTTGTTTTACATGGGGGGAAGTGACAAGGACAACAATGGCATCAGGTACATCTGGCAATGAGTCTTTCTAGGTGGCAGATACTGTTCATGGAACTTGAAGTGCATCATCTCTTTTAGTCCTCTGATTGCTTGATCACGTGGGTCATTATTACTCTCATTTAAGATAGGAGACAAAGTGGATGTGCTGGTCCGTTCTCAATGTTAACAGAGGTGCCGAGTTGCCATAAATGATAAGTAAAATTTCAAAGGAGACATTGGTGTGACTTAAACATTGAACTGTCCAAAACTTATCAGGAAAAAAAAAACCAAAAAACAAAACAAAACAAAACAAAAAACCCGACTTGTACCAGCACACAAAGAAAAATTTAAAAAGAAAGGAATAAGAAAGGAGAATGAAAACCTCCAGAAAAATAAGGTGACAGAGGTAAAATAAGACCTAGGACAGCAAATGTTAATGTTCCCCACTGAGCAAATTTAAAACGTAGTTGAAAGGAGATACCCTAAAACCAAAATAACTCCTAAAGATTAAATAAGAAAACACCAAAGAAATTGCTAAATGCTGACAAAAGAGAGAGCTTTGCAGTGTTTATACTGGAGTAAATTTAAATTAAGTTAGGGAGATAAAGTGGGAAGTCAGTCAATGGTGAAGGGCATTTAGAGTCCACATGGCTACGTACAAAATAACAGGGCAACAGACTTAAAAGGTAAAAGTTTTAAGGCTGTGAAAAGAAAAGGAAACAAATCAGTAGTGAAATATTTTGATTTCTTTCAATTAATTATATATCTCACATTGTAAAGTGTAAGATAGCTGAACAATTGAATTTATGTTGATTTAATTCAGAGTATTAAGCTCTTTATACTTCAGTAAATAGATTTTCTTTTCAAGTGCCTAAGAAATACCAAACCAAAAATTACCTCATGAGCAACTATAGAGGAATTTTCAATGAGTTTCTCAAAATACATGATCAAAAACTCCATACTCTATGGACAGATAATTTTTTAAATTTTAAAAATTTGTTTTAATTAGTTATTTATGGCAGTATAATGCATTTATGCACTTGGATATATCATACATAGATGGGATAAAATTTCTCATTTTTCTGAGTATACATGTTGCAGAATCATATTGGTCATATAGTCACATGTATACATACAGTAATAATATCTGTTTCATTTGACTATCTTTCCTATCCCCACATCCCTTCCCCTCCCATCACTTCCCTCTACCTAATCTAAGGTAATGCTATTCTTCCCTAGTGCCCCCCTACCTTATTGTGAATCAGCATCTGCATATTAGAGAAAACATTCGGCCTTTAGTTTTGTGGGATTGGCTTATTTCGCTGAGCATGATATTCTCCAACTCAAATAATTTACTTGGGTATAAACCAAGGAGCAGGATAGCTGGGTCAAATGATGGTTCCATTCCCAGTTATCTGAGGAATCTCCATACTACTTTCCATAGTGGTTGTACCAGTTTGCAGTCCCACCAGCAATGTATGAGTGTACCTTTTTCACCACATTCTCACCAACATTTATTGTTGCCTGGACAGACAATTTAATAACAACAACATAGTAAAGATAAACAATATTAAAATATCTAACCAAATAAAATTTAGCATCATGTACCCCCAAACCTGCTTCTGTTTTAGAGTCTAAGACAATAGTGGTGAGAATAATAACTAAAAATAAAAAAGGTCAGAGATATAATCACAGCTGTATGCAAGAGTGATTTCAAAGTCATTTTAAAAAACCTGAATAAATAATGCAACCAAAAACTATATGAAGAACAACAAAGCAATTCCAAGGAAATCAGGAGAAATAGCATTTAATAGATGAGAAAGTAGAAATTAACCAAAAGTCATAGAGTAGACAAGTCCAAGAAACAGTTTATTGAAAACCAATTATAAGAGGAAAAATTTTATTTAGTCTAATGAAGTGGAAAAGAAAATATCTCTACTAAATCACAACATTTAGAATGAGAAAGTAGGTATAATCACAAATGCAAGTGATTTGAAGTTCTACTAACGTTCCTGGAAAAAATCAGTCTAAAAAGATAACTCTCTAGGGAAATATAACTTCCTAAGATTAATTTAGAAATGGTAACATAGCACATTAGCTCAATTATCATGGAAATTATGGAAAATCGCTTCTTTTTCTTTTTCTTTTTTTTTTTTTTTTTTGGTACCAGGGATTGAACACAGGGATGCTTAGCCACTGAGCCACATTCCTAATCTTTTTTATTTTGAGACAGGGTCTTGCTAAGTTGCTTAGGACCTCACTGAATTGCTGAGGCTGGCTTTGAACTTGTGATCCTCCTGCCTCAGTCTCCTGAGTCTGGAATTACAGGCATGTGCCACCATGCCCGGTGGAAAATTGCTTGTTTGCAATTTGCTGTAGTAACGTGTATGGGTCTGATTTGTTATGGGAAAGTTCCTCTAAAAATCTAGGAACACATAAATCTGACTACATAAGCAGTTTCATAGTGTAGATCCAAATTCATTCATTCTTTTTCTTTTTTTTTTTTTTAAACCTAGTATAAATACCCCTGCTGGAACTACAGGCCAGTTTCCTTTATGAATACAGAGAGAACTAAGTAAAATGCTAGGAAATCAAATAAATCTATACATGGAAAGAATTACATTCTGTGGCCAAAAAGGGTTTATTCTAGGAACAGAAACTATTATTGACATTGTTCTGAAAGTTATAACTACAAACAGCAACTCAAACAATAGAAAATTTTAATTATGGGTGAGTGTATCTGTGTGTGTCTTTATGTGCCTACATGTGTATGAGCATATATTCGTGACTGAAAGCAGAATACACGTAAACATGCTAATGGATTCCCGGATTCCATTCCTGGATAGACCACATCAACAGGAAGGAGGTTGAAGGCTCTTGGAACTTAGGAAAATAGAGGAACCAGTGTGCTTTGGGGTTGCACTATGTGGGAAAAACAGTTTAAATTTAGGAGAGAGCTGAGCATCATGGTATATGCAAGGAAACACTTTTTTCCTGGAGCTCTTTCACCTGCTACAAGGCTTTAGGAAGCCCACTGCCCCCAACACTCTTATCCAATCAGGACATTTAAGCAACAGTCCTAGCTTAGTGCAAGTTGGAGGCTGTAGAGTCGCAGCAGGGAATCTGTGAATGCTTGGTGCTATGGGGGACAGATACCAGGCCAAAGACTTATCCAAAGTTCTCCCTGGCCTCTCTTTACATGCGGGAAGATGGTAGCTCTTGGAAAAAAAAGAAGTGCCCAATATGGAGGTTCAGGGGAGCTTCTTGAAGAGGAAGGTTTTATGGTAGAATCTGATAATAATATGAGTCTGTTTTCTGTGTGGTCCATTCCCCACTCCTTAAATTATAGCAGGGACTTTTTGCATGGCTTGGCCTTTTGCTTTCTCCATTCAGTACAAATCACCAGGCAAAATGGCAAATATTCCTAAGAGAATGTAACATAGACATCATAAATTTCCTAAAAAATTAAGGCACAATGTTTCAGGTATAATATAAGAAAAGACAAGCTGTCACAGAGAACTAACTAGAGATAGTAAGTTAATATGAAGAATTCAAAAGAAGGTTTGAAGAACAAAAAGATACCTCTGTGCGGACAATTCAAATGTTTTTATTAAAGGTCATATACAGAAACCTGAAGAATAAAAAGGTATACCATGTTTATGGATGGTATGTCCTCACATTGATCACTGTCAATTATTTCCAAACGAATGTAAAAATTAAATGTGTAATTCCAACAGAATATTGAAGAAATTAGCATTTGAACAGAAAAAATTACTTACAGAAAAAGGGGTGAAAATAAAGGGCCCTGGGCTGGGGTTGTGGCTCAGTGGTGGAGTGCTTGCCTCACATGTGTGAGGCACTGGGTTTGCTCCTTAGCACCACATAAAATAAATAAAGGTATCGCATTTATCTACAACTAAAAAAAAGTACTTCAAACAAAGAAAGGTTAAAGAAAAGAAAATAAAGGGCCCAGGACACTGTTTAAAGAAAGGAGAAATGTGGTGATATCCCAGCTAGATTTTAAGATGTACTACGAAGAAAGCCACAGGGGAAAAAAAAACTCATACATTTATGCAGAACTATATATATCAAGGGGATCAAATCAAACACAGAACCCCCCCCCCCATAAGTGTGTGAATGTGTATAAAACTGTGAATACAAGGATTACTTGAGACATACAAGTTGGATTCTTTCCTCTTGCTGTGCCATAATTTTCCAGCTGAAATCAAAATCTGAATATGAAAAATAACACTAACAAATGAAAATGAGAAGAATATCTTTGACGCCTAGGGTGAGCAACATTTCTTAGACCCAGTAATAACAAACCCTAGGGGAAAATACTGGCAGATTTTATAACATTAAAATACAAATACCTGGCAAGTACATGATACGGATCTGTGATGTGAGGGAGAAGTGCTAGAGTTGTGATAATCCACTGAGATTCATGGGTGTGAGTTTCACCAGTTCAACCACTGATCAGTACAATTCAGATCAAAATGGAAAGGGTTGGTAAGGTTTATGTCTACTGTTGATTGACTGGGAGTTGGCAAGAGGCTGTAGACTTCTGTATGTACAAGAGAAAGGTAAACTTCTAATAGTAAAGCGCTAGGTCAATATTGAGGAGTTTAATTAAAACCAAATAGGTTACTTTCCTGGAAATATGAGGAGATCATGAAAATGTCCTTTGTCCTGTTGCTTTAGTGTAACCATACCAAAAGCCAGGGATAAATTAAAACCCAGAGGGTCCAGTTCAGTTATTTTCACTGAACGTAAAGCCCTTGAGAGCAGAGTCTTGTCTGTGTTGTCACTTGTCACCCAGGTGTTCAGCACTATCAAGTGTGAAGCCATTTACCACCTGTGGCTGTGAAGCCCTTAGAATGTGGCTGGTCTGAACCGAAGTGTGTTGTAAAGCAAAAATGTCCCCGATTTAGGAGACTTGGTATTAAAAAAAAATCATATTGATTATTCAAATTATTTTTTTCTCTTTTTATTTTTATTAACACAGTAACTAGAATTATTTAAACTACATGTGTGACCTGTATCATATTTTTTTTTTTGGACACCAAGTGCTTATCCAGACAAATGACTGACATATTGTAGGTGCTTAAAGATCTAAGCAAAAGAATGAATATTGAGTTGATTAGCTCGGATTCAATTCAATTTTTAATTGAATTTTTTTCAATCAATTCAAATTCATTTCTATCCAGTAAGTGATTCATTTTTTACGTTGATGGTTCAGACTTAGATTGTTACATATAAGAAAATAGTCGAACCACTGCTTTAGCAGGAAGGGCTAAATTAGAAGTTATCAGAGGATAAGGAACACTAAACAGAGTACTCTACTTTGAAAACAGATTTCACTTATGGAGTAATCACTGTGTGGCAAGTATTGTAAATGCACTCATATCGCATGTAGCCTACCACTTCATGAAGGATTATTATTTCAATTGATACACTGAAGGTCAGAGCAGTAAAGGTTTTGCTGCAAGTAAGTGGTGACCCCAAGAACCAATCCTGCTGGATTTGATTTAACCAAGCCAGATCTTTGTGACCAGCCTCATCTTGTCATACTCCTCCATCTTCACATTCAATGTTTGAGCCCTCAGGGTGCCCTTCTTGCCTCTGAGCTTTACTTCATGCTGTTTCTTTGTCTGGGAACATTCTTTCACCCTTTCAGAATGTCTTGGGATATGTTAGGATCTGACACAACTGGAACTTATTTAACTTTTTGTTTGGTTTTTGTCTAGGTCCCTCCTAACTTGTGAACTCCATAGGTCAGCTAGGTGCACTGTCCTGTTCACTGGGGAGACCTCAGCAATTCATCTGGGTACACATTACCTGGGATATGGTAATGCTTAATGAATAATTGATACTTGGATCAGTGGAGAGACCTCCATCACTCCAATCAGAACTAATTGCTCATTGGGGACCATATCATAATGCTTGCATTTCAAGTATGCAATTCCAATTTGCATTGTATTATTATTATTAGCTCTCTTTTTGTATGTCTCACCACCCCAACCTTGTAAATTCCTTGTAGAGTGGATTAGGTCTTAATCAATTATGTATGTTTTCCAAAGTCATTCTCAGTCTCTTTTCTTAGGTAACAATGTTTTTTTTTTTTTTTTGTTCCTCATGGTAAATTCTGTTTGTTGTGTCCCCAATTTCCAGTCCCTACTTCTATTTTCTTTACAAAACCTCCATTTTGCTTGGAATAGCCATGTGTTCAGCTTTGCTTAAAGCAAGGTATGGCTCTATGACCCAGTTGTGGCCAATGAACTGTGTAAACCCAAGGTAGATTTCTCCAGAGAATTTTGCTTTCTGATACGAGAGAAGGCTTAGTTGGTCCTCCCTTTCTCTCTTTCCTTCTTGTCTTGAACACAGGCCTAATGTCCAAAGCTATGACAGTCCATAACAAGATGATAGGCGAGAGGACATAAGCCAACCACCCATGGTGGCAGAGGAGAGGAACATCTTGATGGCTTCACTGAGTAGCTGAGGTAAACCAGCAATTTCCTACCTCCAGACTTCTTGCTATGTGGAAAAACAAACCCATGTTTGCTTTAGTTAGTATAAGTTGGGATCATTTGGTTACTGTTTAGCCTACATTATCTATCATTTGTACAGCTGATATATTTAACTGGTTTAGTAAATGCGTGTTATACTTCCATGGGTTATATGTAGATAATTTATAAACTCAAAATATCCTTGTGAGAAGGTAATCGATGCAAATTTTAAAATATCGAGTAGACTGGGTTTCTGGGAGGCTAAATGACTTACTGAGAGTAAGTGGTGGAGTCAGCAATGGAGTCAGGAATCAAATCCAGGTCTCTCTAGACTTCAAAACCTTTGTTTGTGACCTGCCAAGGTGGCCTCACCGCAGGGTGTGTGTGCTGCCTTCAGTGCCCACATCCCTCAGTTTAATGGCGATTTGGGATCTCATATTACTATCCCTTGAAGACCTCATTCTTGAGGAACACTTTCACCTGGGCTTAGTGGCTATGGTCTCACTTCCTGTACTTGTTTTACAAAACACTTGGGAGCATCTCCCAACAGCACTCCTTGATCCTGGTCATTCTCCTAACCTAAGGTAGAAATATGGGGCATCAAGGAGCTTAAGCATTAATGACTGTAATAGACCGAGAAGGAAAGGAAGAAGCAAACGATATGGTGATAATTAGAGTCTAGAGCCTATAAGACCTCAGAGGCCTTGGTAAGTCCTTTGGGTTTATTCTCAGTGTGATAGAAAGTCACCACTCAACTTTGAGTGATCTGGATACTAAGATCGTGTTCTAATTTACATATGGAGAAAGGATCAGTGTTTCCATGGACAGACAATGGCTTGATCCAGCGCCACGGCAGTGGAAATTGTGAGCAGTGATGTGTGCCTGACCTATTTGGAAGTCAGAGTCCATAGAACCTCTAGTGATGCAGGGAAGGTTGAGGAAAAGAGAGTAATCAAGGACAAGTCCAGGGTTTTGAATTGTTTTTGGCCATTGGAGAGGTGACCAGGAAGTGTGAAGAAGCCCATCGGACGTGGGGAGGGGATGGGTGTTAGGCGATTGTTTATTGTGGGTTAATTTTGAGATGACTATTAGACATTCATACGACGATGTGTTGTAAAGAGAGTTCAAATTTTCTAAATTTATAATCCCAAGCATCACACTAAACTGTTTTTATGAGCCCGAGGCCAGATGGCAAAGCATCAGAGTGAACAATGTGGGTGAAGAGGCATATTTGAAGATGAAGATCTGTCCGGAAGGACAAACACACATGCTATGATTTCAGCTTTGTAATACCAATTTGCTGTTGAACATATCAGTGTGTTACCAAGAGGATGGGTGTGTGCGTTTGGTTAATTCTCTCAACCTCAGTAAAATGTCCTGATGTAACACAGACAATACAGAGAACCGATCTCCTTTAAAATTTTCTCCACCGCAAACCCAAAATATACAAACACACACATAGATTGTGTCTCCATGCAGCATAGCAACGTAATAGGGGCAAAGAACTCTGGGGAACCGATTGCCCCAGATATCCAGCTGTCTGGGTCTGAATCTTCGTTCTAATTCCTAATAGCTCTATTAACCTCTTTGTGAATGGAAAATGTAGGTTGTTGAGGTAATTCAAAGAGATAATCCCCATAAAGCTCTTAGCACAGAGTCTAGAACACAGTATGAGTTAGCTATTTTTCCTTTCATTCACAGAAGTGTCAATACAGATATATAACCCACTGAGCACATGTCTTTATACCTAAGCCCTGCAAGCTTCTGAGCAGTCAGACATTGGTAAATCTGCATATATAGTACGTGCACACATATATGCAAAAATTGCCTTAAATTTTTCCATTTCCTCATTGCCTATCTCCTGCCTTTGCCCTTGATAATATTCCCTTTTAATGCTTTTCAAGAATGGAAGGATTATTTTCTCTTTCTTTCAAGAGCTGGCTGTTACTACTGATGCCTGCCATGGCTCATGGCTGGCTGTTCTCTTGAATGAGTGACAAATATCCTCAGAAAATCACTTTCTCTAAAAATAGACCACCCGAGATGATCTCCAGCTTCAATTCTCATTTCCATACACCTTTGAAAGGAAAGAAAAAAAAATTCTTTCTTTTAGAGACTTACTGCTAAGCTATCACAAGCAGTGTGACTCAATGAACATGAACAAATCTCCTCTCAAGGTTTGCAAAATGGCCTAGTTTTACTTCATCTGTTTATTGGACTTATATAAAATAGAAATGTAAGACTGACAGATTTCTTCAGACACTGCTAGTCGACTGTGCTTTCTATTCGGCTTTATGGAGCCATTTATTTGGAGTATTTTGCCTGGGTAATTTAATGCATGACCTGCCTTCTCTGTTCCTTGCCCAAGAGGAACATGGATAGATTTAATGGGTAAAAAATAACTTTAAAGTCATAGTCACTGTCTAGAATTAGATGAATTGTTCTTACCTCTACAAACCAATTAAACTTTTGATGGACATGATTCCCCCAAAGACCACTTGGCTTTCTGGGTCAAGGATCATTCAGTTCATATCATCGCTACTGCTGGGATGCATGTTTATGGAAACAAAACAAAACAAAGCAAAAACACACAATGACACTGAGGATGCCTTTTATACTGGTAACCTCAACATTGTTGGCCCGGTGCTAATGGTGACTAAGCATAAGTTCTGTTTACCTCCTTATAACATTGATATGCATCACTCAACTAAATTCTTATTCAGACTACTCTGCTCCTCTGATTGGGATTGAGAAGGGGCTTTCAATCAAGATCCGAATACCAAATCATGAAGAGTCTATCTAAAGTCTGTCATTAGACACTTAACTCTGAATATTCAAACTGGAGCACATCTTTGGTAGGCTCCAAAAATTTAAGAAACCTACTTTTCTACTTCTAGATGCTCTTAAGTAAAATCAGGCGCAATGGATTTAGCAAGTTTCATGTAGAAGACCTTGATATTATTCCTTGGCCAGAGATAGCTCCTCTCTCTGTTGTTTTCATCATTATTATCATCATCCCAACAACTGCTGTCTTCAACTATAGTATTTGAAAGGAACCACCATATTTTGATAGTTTCATTGTGGACTGCAGTGGCTGTCACAATGAAAGATTGATACACACATACATACAATCATTTAGGTACCTAATAATTGCAAGTATTAGGAAACCCAGATTCAACCTGGCTCAAGCAATGAGACTATTGTCTCATATATAAGAGTCTTGTCCTAATGCAGCAAAACTCTAGGGATGGTTAATTCACTAGTTCTTTACTTTTTCTTCTTCAACCTAGCTGGCTGGTTTAATTCATGGTAAACAAACAAAAAACTGGCTGTATGCAAGTAAATATTCAGCAGCAGAAGGGTGACAGCACCTTCCATTGTATCTGTTCTTATTCTGTAAAACCTTTCCCAAAACTCACCATTTGAATTTTCTCAGGTCTCATTAGCCAGAAGTGTATCAAATGTCGTTCCCAAACCAATCACTGGCAAAGAGAATGAAAACACCAATATTGGCTGAGACCAATCAAGATTTGCCTCTTTAATGCTTGGGCTGAGATGTGGTTGAACAGGAAAGTATATATACCAGAGCAATAATAGCATTTTATTATTAGAAATAGAAAGAGGAGTAAATGATTATGGGGTAGACAAACTAGAGGGTCTTCTTAGCATACAGGGACCTCTGGTGGAGAATGACAATGACTAGACTAACGGTGATAGAAGGATGGGGGATAGAGGAGAAAAATGGAGGAGGGGAAGATAACAAGGACTTAAGGGAAGAGGGACTTAATCTCTTCCTCCAGAGTATGGGCAGGGCCTGTGAATGTGTTGGACGCGTGACTCTACCACTTACGTTACACTGTATGAGAAAGGCAACTGAGTAGTCAATCTGATGATTAGTACCTTACATCATGTAAGATTCCATTCTCACTGATGGGGTAGGGATTGTCCTGTTGGTCTGGGAGCAGTAAACTTGCATGTAGTGAGAGCAGGATGGGCCATGTGGCAATACCTGATGTGGCTTCTAGTTACTGGGAGCATCCTGAGTCTCAGTAGCATGGAAATGGGGACCTCAGTAATACAGATTCAAGGGAATGAATTCTTCCAACAACCAGTGAGCTTGAAAGAGGATACCAAGCATCAGATAACACTCCAGAACCAATCTAACAAAAGAGGTGAAAAACCTCTGCAGTAAAAACTACGGAACACTAAAGAAAGACATTGAAGAAGACCTTAGATGATAGAAAGATCTCCCATGTTCTTGAGGAGGCAGAATTAATATCATCAAAATGGTCATACTACCAAAAGTGCTACATAGATTTAATGCAATTCCTATTAATATTCCAATGATGTTCCTCATGGAAATACAAAAGGTAGTCATGAAATTCATTTGGAAAAATCAGAGACCCAGAATAGCCAAAGCAGTCCTTAGCAAGAAGAGTGAAGCAGGAGGCATCACAATAGCAGATGTTAAACTACACTACAGAGCTAGAGTAACAAAAACTGCATGGTATTGGTGCCAAAATAAACATGTAGACCAATGGTACAGAATAAAAGACACAGAGACAAACCCACATAAATACAGTTATCTCATACTAGACAAAGGTGCCATAAACATACATTGGAGAAAAGAGAGCCTCTTCAAAAATGGTGCTGGGAAAACTGGAAATTGATAAGTAGCAGAAGGAAATTAAACCCCTATCTCTCACCCTATACACAGCTCAACTCAAAGTGGATCAATGATCTAGGCATTAGACCAGAGACCCCATGCCTATAAAAGAAAATGTAGGCCCAAGTTTCCATCATATCAACTTAGGAACTGACTTCCATAACAAGCTTCCTAAAGCACAAGAAGTAAAATGAATAAGCAATAAATGTGATAGCATCAACTAAAAAGCTTCTTCACAGTGAAGGAAACAATCAAGAATGTAAAGAAAGAACCTACAGAATAGGAGAAAATTTTTGCCACTGTATCTTAGAGCATTAATCTCCAGGATATATAAAGAACTCAAAAACCTAGACATCAAAATACCAAATAACCCAATCAATAAATGGGCAAAAGAACTGAATAGGCATGTCAGAGAAGAAGATACACATTCAGTTGACAAATATATGAAAAAAAATGTTCAACATCTCCAGTAATCAGAGAAATGCAAACTAAAACTACTCTGAGATTTCAACTCATTCTAGTCACAAAGGCAATTATCAATAATACAAGTAACAATAAATGTTGGTGAGGATGTGAGGAAAAAGGTACACTCATACATTGCTAGTGGGACTGCAGATTGGTGCAACCTCTCTGGAAAGCAGTATGAAGAATCCTCAGAAAACCTGGAATGGAACCACCATTTGATTCAGTTATCCCACTCCTCAGCATATGCCCAAAGGACTTAAAATCAGCATACTCTAGTGATGCAGCAACATCCATGTTTATAGCCTCTTAAATCATAATAGCTAAGCTATGGAGCCAGAGGTGCCCTTCAACAGTTGAACGGATAAAGAAATGTATTCTATATACACAATGGAATATTTCTCAGCAATAAAAAAGAATTACTATGTCTTTTTATGGTAAATGGATGGAACTGGAGACTATGATTAAATGAAATAAGCCTACCTCCCCAAACCAAAGGCCAAATGTTCTCTCTGATATGAGAATGTTAACACATAATAAGAGGGAGGGGGAGGACAGAAGTTCATTGGCAAAGGAGAATGAAGGGAAGGGGGTATAGGAACAGGAAAGAGAGTAGAATGAATTGGACATAACTTTCCTATGCTCATATATGAATACACAATTAGTGAAATTCCACATCATATACAACCACAAGAATGGGATAGCAATCAGAATAATACTCCATGTTTGTATAATATGTCAAAATACACCCCTACTGTCATGTATATATAAAAAAAACAAATACAAAAAAGAAAAAAAAATGGAGAGATTTAAACTCTGGTTGATATCTTGATTTCATCCTAGTAAGATGCTAAGCTGAGGAGCCAGCTAACCTTTATCCAGATTCCTGGCTCATAGAAACTATAACATAATAAATATGTGTTGTTTAGAGTGAATAAATTTGTGGCATTATATTGCATGGCAAAAGTCATTTTGGACTGTTGGATGAGCGAGAAATAGATTTCTTTGTGTTAAAACACTGAACTTTGGGGTTTTATAAGCTTCTAGTGTTACCCAAACTAAATACAGTGTCAGTAACAAGGTGACTCATTTAAAGGCATTTGGGTTCCATCAAATATGCAGAAACTGCCCAACCTGGATACCTTGATGTGAAGATGGTGTCCTGGGGCTGGCCTGCATTATAGCTGCACCTGCTAACAAGGATTCCAAACAACTCTGACAGATTAGTCATCACCCCCAAATTGTAACACTTCTCATTTGTGGTATCTGGTCTGTTCCAATTAATTAGAATCTGGGCCAGACACATACAACATGATACCTCTGAGAATCATCAGAACTATCTGTTACATTTATGCAGCAGGTAAGGCCTGGTATTTCTGGCAGGTGCTTAGGGGTTTCATTATTTTTTTGTAAGTAAAACTGGCCCACTAACATCTAGTGGGACATAATTCAACCTTTTCTAGCCTTAAAATGTTATGTAACTGGATAGACCTAATGGCTCCAGTTTGAGTGAACGTATAGTATGTGCCAGGTACTGGGCTAGCAGTCAATATGTGCTTTCTCAATTAATATTATTATTACTCTGAAAAGGAAATAATAAAAATCCCATTTACTAATGAGGTGACTGAGCTTAGATAATGAGGTTAAACAATGTGCTTAAGATCATAACTTCTTTTTTTTTAAAGAGAGAGAGAGAGAGAGAGAGAGAGAGAATTTTAATATTTATTTTTTAGTTTTCGGCAGACACAACATCTTTATTTGTATGTGGTGCTGAGGATCGAACCCCAGGC
Organism: Marmota marmota marmota; assembly: GCF_001458135.2. Taxonomy (NCBI): domain Eukaryota; kingdom Metazoa; phylum Chordata; class Mammalia; order Rodentia; family Sciuridae; genus Marmota; species Marmota marmota. Next base: position 17,020,755 of record NW_026000241.1, read on the forward strand.
CGCATGCATGCCAGGCGAGCGCGCTACTGCTTGAGCCACATCCCCAGCTCAAGATCATAACTTCTGATTGGCAGAGCCAAGAACCAAATCCATCTCCTCATGTCTTATTTATTCACATATGAATTCTTTGCTCATTTATCCAAAATTCAACTTCCAGGTATCAGTTATAAAATGATATATATGATAATACAGCAGAGGTTGGTAAACTTTTTGTGTAAAAAGCCAGATAAGAACTATTTTAAGCTTTGATAGCTATATGGTCTCTGTCAAAATTACACAAATCTGCATTATAGTATGAAAATGGCCATAGACAATAAGTAAATGAATGAACATGGCTGTGTTGCAATAAAACTTTATTTACACCAGGCATTGTGGCACACACTTATAACCCCAGCAACTTGGGAGGCTGAGGCAGGAGGATCACAAGTTCAAGACCAGCCTTGGCAACTTACTTAGTGACTTAGCCTAAGCAACTTAGCAAGACCCTGTCTCAAAATATAAAAAATAAAAAGGGCTGGGGATGTGACTCAGTGGTTAAGTGCCCCAAGTTCAATCCCCAGCACACACACACACACACACACAAATAGTCTGACATACTGGTAAGAAGGGATCTGTACACATAGGAGCACAGAGAAGAATCACACAGCAAAAGTTGTTGTGAACAGCCTAGAATACCTGCCTTATTCTCCCTCTGCTGGAGACTCGGTGGGATGACCTAAGCAGGTATTCACCCAACCTGCCAGGCGGGAAGGCTGGTGGTTGAGGAAGAAGGCTTTTGAAACAAAGCTGTGTTTTAAAGCACCATGCCAGTAGAGGTGAGTAGTAGTAGTAGCAGTGGGGAAGAGTCTTCTGTTCAGAAGGAAAGAGCCAGGGCAGAGATATGGAAGTGAGATCACATGATGGGCTCAGGGGACTGTGTGTAGTTCACAGTTGGTAGAGTGTGATCTGTGATTGAGAATTGGCTAGATATGAGGTTGACATGAAGGCAAGGGCTAGATCATGCCAGCCTTCAAAGAGCATGCAGTTTTACATCTGGGGGTGGAGTAACAGCCTGAGGTAGTCCTTGTGGTGGTGGGAGTCTTCTTCACCTTTGACCATGAAGTTGGAGGTTCGTACCTGTAGCAGCTTCCACTATAGATGGCCATAGGGAGCATCTGGCCTCAGTGAGTCACCAGGCAGAGGAAATTAGCAGAATGGAAAGACCCATGGTTGTCAGACCTCAAGGTTTGGGAGGACACAGGGGAAGACTGGGGGACTAGGGAGTCTGGCACAGCAAGATGGGTACCAAGCTACCATAATAAGATGGAGCTGGGAGAGGATGGAGATGAAGTTGGAAGAGGTCTGGGGACTTGGGGTCTTGCTCTTGGTATTACACAAGGTTGACACTGAGGTGAAGCTGATAACGGGGTAAGGTGCTTTCCCAGTGAGGGCCCGATGGGACCTCAATCAGAGTTGGGAACCTGACAACTTGCTCTACTGGTGGCCTCCCACGTGACAGAGTGGCTTCACTAGACCAGTCATAGTTAAATGTACCAGCATGTTAAGGGTTAAGAGGGAGGAGCGTTAGAGTTTGGGACTGTGGACCAGGACGTATAAGAAAGGAAGGGACTTCTCTGTGAGTTGCTCTGCTGGCCCCAGGATCTTCTGAACCCAATTAGCAGCTTAGAATGCTGATATTCTTTTTTATTTCACAGTTTTAAAAATAAACAAGTAACATGTATCTTACAAATTTCAGATAACTTATGTATTTGTAATGAAGAAAGGAAATAAATGAATGTTGTCAATCTTTGTACTCAACACACAAACAACAATTGGTGCCAGTTTGGTGTATATAATTTAAGAATGATTTCTGTAAATTTCCTTACGTTTCGTCATTTAAATTTTTTAATGTATCTAGAGATCAGTTGATCTATCTATATATCTATCACTTATATACCTGACATAAATGATTATACATGTTTTATCCTGTGACTTGCTTTACATGTCAGCTTATAAGCATATACCTAAAAATTTTAGTAATGTATTCCTATGCTATGGATATAATGTATTACATTTAATCTCTGTGATATTGATAAATATTTGAAGCTATCCTAATTTTTGCACTGCTGCAATGAACACTATACTACACATATTCATATTCAGGTAAACTTAATGAGATTAATATAATTAATATTTGGGATGCTACTATGGACTGGGCCTTATGCCAAGGGCTTTACATGTGTCATCTCATTTATTTACCACAATAACCTTTTAAAGTAGTTTTCAGAAACCTGTCATTAATTCCCTCCGAAGGATGGTGGTATCAACTTGCTAATTTTTAATAAAAGCCCCATTGGTATATGATTGGAATCAACTGGAGTTCACACATTTATTCATAGTAGATTAACATCTTTGCAATTCTGAGTCTTCTCATTTAAAAAAAAATGTCACATCTTTCCATTTGTTTAGACATTTTTATTTGTATTTCCATAATGTTTGCATGTGTTTTCTCTAGGGCCTACATATTTCTTATTGATGTTCTCAGGTGTGTAGTAGTTATTGTTGGTGTGAGGAACACTCATGGAGTTTCTGTTTTGCATTTTGAACTTACAGCATACAGAATTATCTTAGTACTAATAAAAGTTTAAATTTATTTTAAACAGGCTTTCATATCATCTGCTCATTATGACAATTTTGTCTCTCTTTGCAATGTACACTCTTGCTTCCTTTTCCCATCCTGGAACTTTCAGAACCATGTTGGACAACACAGGCAAGAGTGTCCTTCTTTGTCTCATTTCTCATGATTTACTGCTACATGAGGTGATTTCTATAGTTTTATGGTGAACATCCTTCAATGAGTAAATAAATCCTAGTTTATTGGGAATCTTTTTGATAATCAAGAATTCTAATGGATTCTTCACCAGTGCAGCAAGGTAAATTTCTCCTATTTTTTAAATCAAAGTGGGGGATTGCATACATTTTTTAAAAATGTTGAGCTGTCCTTGCCTTTTTATAGGGTTCAGTCTCCTTAGTTCTGAGACCAAGGAGACATATTTTTTAATATACCAGTGACTACTGAATGCTTTTACCAGCGTTTAATTTGTACCTATGTTCTTTTGGGAGACATATTGATGACTGTCTTTTTTCAGTCATCCAAATGACTTGATATTGGATTCAAGGCTGAATATACTTTCTTTTCAGAGTCTGAAACCCTGGTGCCCTTGACTTTGACTCTTAGTTCGATGCCTTCTCCTTCTTGTTATGAGAAGGTCGTTTGATAGTTTTGGGAAAAATTTAGGGATTTTCTTTTCTTTATGCTTGTAGTTTACAATTCTGCATGCATAGTCCTTTCAATTTTCTTTTTTTTTACTTTTCATATGTTTACATTTTTGCTTTTTATTTTTTATTTTTATTGCTCAGAACTTATTAGGCCTCTCTAATGTAAACATAAATCCAATATTCTTCTATTTTCTTTTGCCTTTACATTTTTCCCTTAATTTTTTTCTTCTTTTTTTCATTAAAATCTATTCATCTCTATGTTAGCCATTCTATCCTAGTGGAGATGGATGGTTGACCTGTCATCTCAATATCTCTAGACTTCTCTTATAAATTACCTCAACTTTTCATTATCTTTTGGGAGACTTCCCTACTTTATTGATCTCTTCACTGATTCAGTCTTCAGATTTTGCCCAATTCTATTTTTCAGACACTGTACTATTTTTTAATAACAATATTTATTAGTTGGTTTACTTATTTGTTTTAATTGATACATGAAAATTAGATAGAAAGCTTATTTTTCTAAAAATTCATAATAGTCATTGATTTTGTTAAAAAAAATAGAAACCAGCTCTTTTGAAATGGTCACATGCTTGAATCTGTGAAGATAACCATCTAGAACGTCTTTGAGGTTGGTCATAGATCCTCGTGTTACCTCTCATTTCTCTAGATTGCTTGGAGTGCGTATATTAACCCATTTTGTCTGGGCTTCAATTGTTTGTTCATATTTAAGGGTGAAGAACTGACTTGATCACATCAGTAGCCAAGGCCAGGTTCCTTTGCAGACAAGGCTCTGAGTAGAATCCATTCAAGCTGAGAAAGCCAAGCAGACAAGCAGACTTTGCTTTGTGGTATTCGGTTGGGATGGAGCAGGCAGAACAAAGACCACCCCCCCCCCCCCCCCCCNCCCCCCCCCGCCCCGACAAATGCCAACGTGTGGAGGGGTGTGCTCTGGGGTTTGGATGCTTTCATTCATTCTCACTGTCATTCTTGAGTAGAGCTGTGTTCTATTTATTATTATTATTTTCTTGATGCATTGACTTATGAAATCTGGAATTATCTTGGGCTCTGCTCCTCTGTCTGGCCCCTGAATCTGTTCTGGGTGACACGTAGGCTAATGTTATAGGTTCTTTAGGCAGAAATTCTGAGGCTTTAGTTGTGGGCAAGTTCATGACTCCTATTAGCATCTTGCTATCTATAAAGTGGGTATAAAAACAAGACCTACTTAGGAGGATTATGAGGATTAAAGAAAATAAGCTTGTCAGGTGGAATGTAGTAATCGGTCAGTGCATGCCAACTTTACTTCTTCCTGCCCTATCTTCTTTTCCTCTTCCCCCCTTCCTTTTTCTTTCTCCCCGCTATTGTTCTATGTTTACCTTTTATTGCAATTATTATTCTATCAGGATTGGATTATCTACTAATTCTTTTATTTATAAAACATTTTTTTATGGAATGTTGACTCTTCCCTTGACTTTGTAGGGGATACAATTAGAGAACAGATAAAAAATGCTTTCCCCATAAGTTGTTACTGCTTCATGAGTGTGGATGTGGAAAAGTTATAAAAACATGCAAAGAAACAGGGACCGAGTCAGAAACAAATCTCAGTATAGACACATATCAGCCATATAGTCTACACTGTGGGCAACTGGCTTTAATTTCTTGAGCCTCTGCTTCAGTAGTTTGCTTGTCTATAAATAAAATGATGGACCTAAATCACCTTGTGTAGCATGTCTAATGAAATGTCCATCTTCTCTCTCATTCCCCTTCTCTTGCTCTGTGAACTGTGCAATGGGAATCATATCACAGGGCTGTTGCACAGGGCCCTGCACTCAGATGAATTTAGTTTAATGCTTATTGCTCTCATGTCTTGAAATTATTACAAATGTTTGAACAGATGGGAATAAAGAGGAACAGTGGAATGAAACTGACCAAATTATGCTATGTACATATTTGAATATACCACAGTGAATTTCACCGTTAGGTATATTTATAAAGCACTAATTTTTTTTTTAAAAGCTAGAAATAAATAGAAGAAAGACCAGTAGAGTAGAGGCAGGGAAACAAGGGGAGGAAAAGGGGAAGGACTGGAGACCACAGTAGAGCAAATTATATTCCATGTTTGTATGATTATGTCAAAATGAACACCCAAATTATATATAACTACAATGTATTAATAAACACATGAAAAAAATTTTTTTGAACAAGAAATTTTTATTTCCTTGTTCATGGAATCCCACTAATTATGTATCTGGCTCTGCATGCTGTTATCCACTTCCCTGAAGAATTCATATTTCTGTCTTCTGAGCAGACAGGGAGGAAGTGGGTTCCCAGGTGTCTGAGGCAGCTCCTGCGGGATCCCAAGACCATTCCTGGCTGCAGTTCTCCCTGCATCATTCCTGCCTGAGCTTCTCAAGCAGCTGGCACAGGCTTCCTGGGATTCCCTGAAGCTTTTCCAACCACAGCTGCAATTTGACACACTTATTATTATTATTATTTTTTTAATTCAGGTCCTTAAAGGTAGCTTTTTGCAAGGTTTTTGGAAAGATAGCAACTTGTGGCCTATATGTTAATGACTTTGAAAAGAATGAGCCTAAGAAAACCTCTAGGAATATGCTGCAAAAGTCTGGCTCATGCTGTAGATGGACCAGAGTGTGTCCCTGAATGTGAGATCCCTGCCGAGGAAATGCATGGCTGGGAGGTTCCTTTTGTCTTATTGCGACCCTTCCAATGGGCATCTGTTCCTCTATTTCCAAAAAGGATGGCCAACTGGTTTCTAAAGCCAATAGAACTCCTAAATGTAGGGAAAGTTAGAGGTTCAACTACCTAGTAATTTCAAAATGAACACACAAAAAAAATGTTGCTTAGAGTTTGAGTGAGTTACTCTCAGTCAATGAACTCCTTTGCCTTCTTTAATCAAACCCACAGCTGGGGAAGGAAGCATAGGTCATGGGAGGCTAGGCCAACTCAGCATGGACCTGGCCAGTTAAATGAATTCTGTCCATCTGTGGGTGGCAGATGCTATAGCCAGAGCCCTTACATATCAAAGGAATGTCTGAAGACCAGTTTGGGTCAAAAGAGAACACCTGTGTGTAATTATGGCCAAAGCAATAAATTAATAGAATGAGTACCATGTATTTGCATGCAGGGTAGATATTTATTTCCATGGCAGTGGTTCTCAAAATATGGTATTGGTTTGAATCTGAGGTGTCCCTCAAAAGCTCATGAGACAATGTAACAATAGATAAAATGATTAGATTGCAAAAGTTGTAACCTAATCCGTTGGTTAATCCGTTTGATGGATTAACATCTTGAATGGGTGACAACTATAAGCAGGTAGGGTATGGGTGGAGGAAGTAGGTCACTAGGAATGTGCCTCAGTCTCTGCTTCCTGGCTGCCATGAGCTGAGCAGCTATCTCCTGCCACACCCTTTTGCCATGATATTCTGCCTCACCTAGAGCCCAGAGAAATGGAGTTGGCCAAAGTGGACTGAGACCTTTGAAACCCTAAACTCAAAATAAACTTTTCTTCACCTAAGTTTTTCTTGTCAGATATTTTGGTCACAGATGAAAAGTTGATCACAATTGTGGTTCGTATAATGACCGCATGATCACCAGAACTTTTGAAGAACTATAAAAATCTCAGGCCCTCATAAGATCTACCAGATCAGAAACTCTGGGAACCAGGCCCTGCAATCTGTGTTTTAATAAGCCCTTCAGGTAATTTTGATGCACAATTTTTTGTAGTCCGAAAATGTTGTGTGGCATATGTTGAAGGTTATTATAAGGCTTCCTAACCAACTTACATGTCTAAATGGTCTGTACCGTGACTTTGGGTTACAATATATGTTGTGTAATTGGGGCTCAGTTTCCTAAAATCAAGGAGTGGTCTGTGATAATATTTAATGTTTCTTTTACATTATATACATGTTGAATTAGGATTCAGAACCACTTATTAATACGCTTAAGTAGTTATATGCCACACAGACAGTCATTTGACAGTAGATGAGAAGTTATTACACGTTAACGTTCTTATTGCACATTATTTCTCTGCAAATTCATGTATCTATTCTCTATCTGAATCTGGAACATGGTGGCCTAGGTTTAAAAGTCAGACAACTTAAATTTGAAATGGACTAGTTATTATCATGAATCACTCTGGGAAACTGTATCTCTTCCAGGAGATGATTCAATGAAAATAAAGTGTTTGCTACTGGGTCTGGAGCAGGAGAGCTTCCTAAGGACAGACACTATTACTTTACTACTTCACTGCTTTAGACCTGAGCATCACCTACATCCCCCCTCCCCACACCATAAGCACATTAGTCCTCTCCTTTCTCCTCATCCACTTCCCTGTGCTTCCCAGTGCTTGAGCATTAGCACCTCTGTTTTGCAAAGGGCTGGTTGAGGTATAGCTGTTAAATGTTGGCCAGAGCCCTAATGGTACAATGTAGGGGGACTCCAGGTCTGGGGTTTGGTTTGTGCATGACTTCAGAGTCAGTCAGGAGAAACTTCCTATAAAGCCTGTGAATGTATGTGAGTCAATTTAGTTAAGATCTTTCCAAGAGCCCTGGGTAGGTTACCCACAGTCATGCGCTTATTATGAATCCAATTATTCTATATAAAAGGGGGGCCATATTAGCAGACCAGATCACTCATCATGTCTAGAAGAACAAGCAGCAGAGCCCTCTGTCTCCTGACCATTGCAGCACTTTAAATTGGCCAAGTGAAATCTTCCTAAGTACCATCTTTGGGGTGTCCCCCAAAGATTCCTACCACTCCATTTCTGCCCTGTGACTCAGTGACATGTTAGGCAGTAAGTAGCCTGTTCCAAAGGCCAATAGCCCTTACATTCTTACATTAGGTGTCTATCAACCAGTTTTCAAAGTAAACATTTTAATAAAATTTCCAATTTTAGAGCATGCAAAGGGGGAAAGGATTGTTTTAGCTAATGCAGTGCAGGTAGGACCTCCCCCAGAGGGTGCTGGGATGCCTTGCCCAGATCCTCTTCCAGTCTCCCAGCTCTCTGTTGCCTTGGCTCAAAGATCTTTCTTCCTTCAGAATTGTCCTCAAGTAATAGGGCCTGTCCTTTTGGGGATATTATGCATCCCTCACCCACTTATCTGTGGGGCCAACAGATAAGACTGATATAAAGTTTTAAAGCCCTGTCCCCTTGCCTTGCAGGGTCAACCCTGTGGTGCATTTTGTGCTCCAGTGACCATTGTGAGGTCAGGCCAAGGTGAGACTTGATGTGAGATCACATTCTTGCTCCACCTGCTTCCTTTCCTGCCCTGTAGGTTCTTTCAGAGAGCACACCCTTAATAAATCCCATGCCGTGGAACTTCAGGTTCTAACTTTCAGAGACTTCCAATTAAGGGAAAAGAGAAGATAATAAAACAATGTAAATCCCATACTTTCTGCAGTGGTGGCAACTTTTATGTCAGAAGAATGCCTCTTCCAGGTCACAGCTATATGATTTGAATGTATGTGAGTCAATTTAGTTTCTTTCCTTTCTTCTTTCTTTAGTTTCCCTTATAAAAATCATATCTAGGATAGTCTTAGTACAAAGCTCATGAACCGGCAGGTGACATTTTAGACTGACCATGGGAGACGAGGTCAGAGCTGCTGCTCATCAGTCTCCTTCTGTCTCACAGCTGCTGTCTGGAGTCTGGAAACCAGGTGCATGGGCTCAGGGCCTCTGTGCAGCTGTCCAACTAAGTTGTGATCAAACATGCAACTGAAGATCCAATAGAGAGCCAGGGTGGGTCTTGATAGAAAACTACACAGCTTGATTTTTTGCTCTTGGCCCCTGATACGTGAGTTTAAAATTTTCCCGGTCTCCATGTTTCCATTATCAACAACATGATTTACTACAAATTGGGTATAAAAGTTTATTTTTTTCCCCTCTGCTTGCTACATGTAGAAGTTGCCAAATAATCAGCTTATGAAAGAAGCTGCCAAAATAACTCCAACCACAAGAACAAACTAACAAATAACATGTGAAACAGAATACATGTTGCTTTCTCAGATAGGTTCATAAAATCCATAAAATTATTGACCGCTTGGGTAATCTATAGATGGAAGACTTTTCACCGTGATTAAAAATCTGCATATTTGAGGTTCTTCAGTGGGCTGAGCTGAGGTCTGCCACGAGGACTCTTGATTATACACCATATTCTTTCTTGTATTCATGGAAAGAAGAATAAGAACTATATTTTAATTTTGAAAACTGGAAGTTTTTCCTTTTCTCTCTCTCTCGCTCTCTTTTTTTTTTGCCCTATGCAACTTATTCATGGGACACTTATTTTGATCATTTTCACTTATAGGAAATATAGTAGAAGATACAGAGCTTAATATAGCAGTTAAAAATGTACTCTATAGAAGTTGACAAAAACAAGACCTTATATTCGGGAATTTACCTTTTCATTATTAATTAGAAAGTCAGGACCATCGAGGATGATTACCAACAAACCAATCAATGCATTAATCATCTGGCAAAAAATATATTAATTAAACAAATAGATACCAGTTAATTCTGCTTAATTGATTTGCTTTTTTGACAAGATTTTAGAAACACAGCATCTGATAAAAGAACTTCTGCAAAACAGCCCAAACCAGAAAATCATGAACAAAACATTTGATGAGCTACTAGACTAATCACTAAATAGTAATAAAAACACTGAAAGACAAAACTCCTCTGTTTACTTCTCTGATAGTCTGTCACAGTCAATGTCTAAGGAACATGAAATTCCAATGAATTGGTGATTTATTTTCCAAGACCAAAGCACAGTAGCAGAGGCAAGTCAGAGCCTCAAAGCAGACCAGAGAGATATCATGTCTGTTTGGGAGGAGATAGAAAGATGTCAGAATCAGACACAAAAGCCAGGACAGCACAGCAATATGGACTTTAGTGCAACGCAAAAAATGTCCTATACTCAAAAAAGTTCAATTACTGGCATTTAAAATGGTGAGCTGGAGTAGTTAGAAAGAGGAAGTTTATGAAAACAACAAAATTGCTTTGAATGCATGTCTATTATATGTGATTGAAATTCCATTTGATTTGTTCTGCTTTTGGTACTATGGAAATGCAAACCAGATAGATTTACAAGCAATATTTTCAATAATAATATACTTGGACCATGTTCACATCCTCTGTTATCAGTAAGGCTTCCTTTCTGAGCTTTCTCATCTGATAAAGTTTCCTTGCACTTCTTTGAAATGGAAAGAGCTAATTTTCCCCAAAATATGGAACTCCGAGAAAATGTTCCTAGAAAAGAAGTTGTCAGTAATTAATTTTGCATACTATTAATATATTACCAGAAAATTATTCCTACTATTTTCAAGCATAAAACTGATTTAAAGACTGTTGCATTTGTGCCATGTGATTTTTATTGTTATTTTAAATATTATTTTAAAATATTTTAATAATATTTTGTTATTTGAAATATTATTTTTTATATTTATTTTTAATATTATTTTTCTAAGGAACTTCATCTCATATTTCTTAATGCAAACCAGTAAGAAAAAGTTATTTAACAAACAGATCCAATATATGTTTTTGGCATGCATATCTAAGTCATGTATGCTTTGCTTGATCAAACTTTGTTTTGATATGTGCTAAAAAAATGGTGGAAAGGAAATCAATTTCATTAAACTTATGAATCATTCCAGTCTTTCTATTTGAGTCTTCCCTATTTTTTAACTTTGTGGAGAGATGGCTTATGCTATGGAAGGCAAAAGTGCTTTCTTGTTGGATGATTCTGGTCCTTGCTTCCATCTTCTTACCTCACAAGGAGATTTGAATGTAGATGACTAGGACTGACAATCAATCCCAGTGGCTAAGGGTTGTCTGATAATTGACATAGATAATTTACCTAGAAGAGAAGAGCTTCAGTAAGCAGAGAGATTAACAATCTTCATCTTGATGACTTTGCACCTCATTCTATCCTGCTTCTTATCTTCACTGCAAACATGAACTCTTTGGCACTCTTGCTTCTTACCCCCTCCCTCTGGAATTTTCCTAGTCTCCATGTTTCTGGCTCTGATCCTAGAATCTCTATCTAGTCAATTATTCTGGCCATTGATGCTACATAGTCTATCCAGATAAGGATCCTCCTGGTTGAAACCAACCTCTGCCCCTTGTGCAAATTCTAAAAAGATAGCTCCCTGAGGAAGAACCAGACACTTGTACTTGTCTTCAAAATTCCTCTCATGCCTGCTCTTTTCTCCATTTCTTCTCTGTAATCTTTGTAAGACTGGATTGCTCACTTTTCTGGCTGTAAGTGCTCTCCATGCCAATCCATCTTTCACTTCACTACTACAACATTAATGGCAACTCTTATCCTCACATTTCAAATCTAAATCCCTCTGCCCAGCTTCTAAGACCTTCATCTGACCTCTTTAAATTTCTTGTCTATTTCTGTCTAGTACATAATGTTAGCCAAGCCAGTTATATTGGTTCCATCGTTTGCAAGGCTATCCATAAGATTAACTCACATCCCATCATCTAAGCTTACTGGGACCACTACCAACACACATTTTTCAAAGGACTTCTCGGATCACAAAAGGTTTGATAGAGGTATCCGTTTTGGTTCTCCTGTTAACCCTTCAAGAGTCATCCTTGGATTCTCTTATGCCTCTCCACTATACACACACCAAATTCATAGAAAATCCTGTTGACTTTACTTCAGAATGTATCTTTTTAAATTTTTTTTTAGTTATCAATGGATCTTTATTTTTATGCAGTGCTGAGAATTGAACCCTGTGCCTCACACATGCTAGGCAAGTGCTCTATCACTGAGCTATGACCCCAGCCCCCAAAAGATATCTCAAAATTGAACTCTTCTTAAGTCTCACACTAATACTGGGTGTAAGAATTCTTCCTAATCTGGACTATTACAGTTTTCTAACTAGCCTTCTTGCTTCTGTTCTTACTTTCCATAATACCACTGCATATGGCAGTAGGATTGCAATATTTGAAAAATGTGAATCACGTACTGCTCAGATCCTCCTCATCCTCAGCTTTCTCCAAAGGCTTTCTATCAAATTTTGAACAAAATTGAGATTCCTCAGCATGGCCAGTAAGGTCCATAGCATCTAGCCAGAAGTGTCTACTAGAAATGTTTTGCAATGATGAAAATGCTTCATAGTCTGTGGTGTTTAATATGGTAGCCACTAGCCACATGTACTTACCAAGTACTTGGAATGCAGTATGATCAAACTGAATTTTACATTTTGATTCATTTAAATTTAAATGTAACCAGCCACATGTGGTTAATTTCTACTACATTGATTCTTGATGCTCTTTGAAAAGGTTTTTTTTTAAATTTTTTTTTATTTTTAATTTTTTATTTTTTTTTACCTCTGGGCTTTTGCCCAGATCTCTCACTCCTTCCCCTCTTACCCTAGATCTTCATATCTTCATGTGGCTTGCACCCTTACTGGTTTCTAACTCCAAGGTCACTTTTCCATAGACTCCCTTCCTTGTCACTGATTTAATCAGTTTGGGCTGCTAGGATAAGACAGACCAGGTGGCTTAAACAACGAGCATTTATTTCTTACAGTTCTGCAAGCTGGAAGTCTAAGATTAGGGTGCCAGCATGGTCAATTCCTCAGTGAGGACCCTCTTCCTGATTCACAAATGGCTGCTTTCTTGCTCTATGCTTACATTAGAAAGAGATGAGAGAGGGTGCAAGCTCCATTCTCATGACTTCATTCCCTCCCAAAAGGCCCATCTCCAAATGCCATCACATTGGAGGACAGAGTTTCAACATATGAATTTGGAGACAGTCACACACATCCACTGAAATGTTGTATACACTATAGATCCCTCAACACCCCTTTCCGCCTGTGCTCTTTCTTCTGTGTAACTTCATCACTGCTTAAAATAATGTTATGTATTTTTTTCATCCATCTTCTCTATTTTCTCCAGGAGTACAGGTACACAACTTTATGGCAAATAGGCTTTAGGTAGGTTGAATTTCTCTCCTTGACTCTAAACAAAGGGACACAGGAGCAAGAGGGTTGGGAATATTTCCAAGAGACTAATTACAATGATTAAAAAGTAGAATCTGAGAAGATAAAATGGGTAAAGATCAATGAAAAGAGGGCAAGCTCGCTGGTTTAATGAATTTTATGCTCCAGTGGGGTGAAACATTTTGCAATAGAAGTGCTAAAGGGAATTCTGACAAAAGATATGAGATGGTAGTCACGGAGTAGGAAGCGTGAAAGAAAGGGCATAGTTTCTGGAAATTATGGAAAGGGCATAATCCCCATGCAGGCAAAGGCTTGGGAATTCCCACAGAAGTGGGTGGCTGACATGTAAAAGATTGGAATACAAGATCATAGGAGAAAAGTTTAAGATCTCAGAAGTCAGGATATTTGGAAGAGTCCCAGCATCAGTGTGTGAAAATCACCAAGGATTTTAACAGGAGTAGTGATAGAGTGAATTAATATAAACCTGGCTCTACCTTGAACCTGGCTCTACCTCATGGAGAAGGGGAGACCTCCTTGGGGTTGATAAGCAGCTGCTGGTGACAGCAGTGGGTGAAAGAGCCTGAAGGCCTAGATTTTGAAAGCTGTAAGCTTTAGGTGAGAAGGTACAATAATCTGGAAGCAGAAGTCTGTTTCTGCAGCCACCAGGCTCAAAGAAGGAGAAAAGAGCTACCACTTGAAAATTCTATAGGGTCAGAAGTAAATGACACATAAGAGAAGAAGTTGAGGATAAAGAGGATGTTGCTAAATGGTGAATTCCAGAGGGTAGAGTGGAGGGCACTGACCTCTTGGGAGATTGGGCAAGGGGAGAATTAGCAGATAAGCAGACATGTATTGAGATGGACTGTGGGAGAAGAAGGGGCCTTGCAGCTCTGTGACACTTCTGGTGATTGAAATCTCTAGGCAAAAGGATGTGATGAGATTCTATTCAAAGATCTATAAGTCACTTCTTTCTGCTAAAACTGAGAGTGTTGTACAGGAAGAGGGAAAGTGAGATCTTTTCACTTTTCTCATGTCAATTTGCAGGACTTCTGGGTCCTTCTTTTTTAGTATAATTCCTATGTCTGAGATCAATCTTTCATACTTAGGTATTATAGTTTGAAAGTGGAATGTCCCCTAGAAGCTCATGTGATTAAAGCATGGTCCTCAATACAACAAAGGTACATAAATGGGGCTTTACGGTCATGATTGGATCATGAGGGCTCTGGCCTTATCTGACCTCATTAATCCACTTCATGGATCAAGCCATTGATGGATGAATGGACAACATTAATTCATTTGGTGGATTAATCTATTGATAGCTGGAGATAGGACTTAGTTGGAGGAAGTAGGTCTCTGGAGGTATTCCCTGAAAATATTTATCTTCTCACTAGCTCCTCCCTTTCTTTGCTTCCAAACTGCCACAAGCTGAACAGTTTTCCTCCACTATTCCCTTCCACCATGATGTTCTGTCTTGCCTCTGACCCAGAACAGGCTGACCATGTCCTAACATCTTTGAAACTGTGAGACAAGTAAACATTTCCTCCTCTAACTTGCTCTTGTTAGGTACTTTTGTTCACCACGACACAAAGCTGACTAACTCAGGAAGTCACATTGGCTCTCAGACCTTAGGAAAGCATGCTGATCAATACTTTGGCAATGAAGGACATTAAAAACAGGTAACATGTATGAGTTTCATTTTTTTAACAGAAGAAACACCCTCCCAGATTCAAGAGACAATGCATTTCCAGTCCACCTAATGCCAAATAGTCTCCTCCATGCTCAGGCCTCCTCAGAGTCATATGAAAGATGACTTCTGGTTTTCTAGTTTGGTTGACTCCACAGATGATGCGTATCTACGGGTGATCACAAAGAATTAAGAATACATAAGAAGAAGTGAGGTGGAAAATAATGCATTTAGTTAAAGGTGGGTTGAATTTAAAATTCAAGCATAAAGAGAGGTTGTCCAAACGGCAGGTGGATATATTGGTTTAGAGCTTAGAAGAGAGATGTCCAGTATGGATTCATATTTGGGAGTTAACAATTGATGAATGAAATAATAAGAATCAATAAGCTCTATCCCCATGAAGAACCAAAGAGATGAAAGAGAGTGAGAAGGGATGAGGGCTAAAAATAGAATGCTGGGTGGAGAAGGAAGAGATAGCCATTAGGACCAGGGAGGAACTATAAGAACACGAGGCAGAGAACCAAGAATGGGAGAGATTTGGGGAATGAGCAAGGTGTCCTTATTCTGGTAAGGTAGAGGTCTGAGAATTGGTATTTAATGCTCCTGATCTAATGCTCCTAGATCTAAGGGACAACAATTAGACAAAAATAGAGTTACACAGTGGGGGTTCATAGGATGGAGACTTTTAGGATGCCTGCCAGAGTAAAGATGGGATAGTGACCAAGGGAATGTCCCAGGGCTGTCCTACTATGACCCCATACAGAGAAGTGATGAAAAGTCAAATGATACGGACAATTTTGTGGCAAAACTGAAATTGACAAATTTGACCTAAGTCAATTTGAAAAAAAAAAACAGAATAAAAACTAGAAAAAATACTTTGAACTTTTAATTTTAAGATAGGTGCTAAGTTTAGATATTATAGGTACTTCATCCCCAACCCCAAAAAATTCAAATAGGAGATTAATTCTGGGTTTTATAAACTGTTCCACAGATAAAACCCAAACCAAGCACAGATATCTTTCCAAATAATTTGCTTTAAAAAACTTGGCATATCCTCAAAAACAAAATCCAACCAATAACACAAAACTGACAGATATAGAATCATCTCCCTTATGTATGTAGATGTAAAAATAATAAAGCATTGGCAATCAAAACCCAGAAGTTTATTAAAATCCCCATGGCCAAGTAGGACTTGTTCCAGGAATGGAAGAAGAGTTTAATTTTAGGATATCTATTAATACAATCCATCAGATAAAGAGGCCAAAGGACAAAAAAAAAATCACATGATTATTTCAGTACTTGCCCAAAAGTCATTTGAAATCATTCCCCATCGATTGCTGATGGAGATTCTCATTACGTTAGGAACATGACCTATCTTTAACCAAGAAAGACTATCACAGTTTAACTGTGCGTATGAGTCTGGAGAGTCTGAAATCTGTGTAGAAGGGGATCTTCTGGGATTGGTTATTTGGAAATGAAGTTGTCTTGAAGCTGAACTTGTAATGCACCGCCCAATTAAGTGTCCTTAATTATTCAGTCTGAGACACTCCTGGAAACCACTGCTCACCCTTCACACCAACACCATGGTATGTTGCACTTAAAACTTTAGTGGCCTTTAAAATAAATCAGGTACCAGTCCGATATTTCCACTAATATCGTATTGAGGAGTTCTAATATAGTAAGTCCCTATCCTTACCTACAGCACTATGACTGAATTATTACTGTAGATATGATAATAATCTAATAATAATAGCTGCTACTTACTTACTATAGTCCAGGCACTGTGTCAAGCACTTAGCACATGCTAATTAACTCTTATCTGTTAAAATATCTTTTAAAATAAATTTCCTGCTGTGTATTTGGAGTTTACAACATGAAGTTATAATACATACAGATAGTAGTAAACTGGTACCTATAGTGAAACAGATAGACTTCTCTATCATCTCATAAAGGTATGTTTTTGTGTGTGACAAAACAGCTAAAATCTTATTTAAGAAAAAAATTTATAATAAAAGACATCTTCATTAACTTCATTTCTCATGTTGCACATTACATTTCTAAACTTCCTCATCCTATGTATGTGCTATTTTATATCCTCTGACCTACATCTCCCCATTTTTTTCTACCCCAACCTGATGGTGACCCCTGCTTCCTTCACCATCTCTCTCTCTCTCTCTCCCTCCCTCTCTCTCTCTCTCTCTGTATTCTACATTTCAATGAGATGAGATCATGCAGTTACATTTCTTTCTTAACTTAGCATAATGTCCTCCAGATCCATTCATGTTGTGGCAAAGGGCAGATCTACATTTAAAAGCCTGAATAATATTCCTATATATATGTATTCATGTGTACATATGTGATATACACATACACAAATACACACACAAATTGGAGTATACATATGCACATATATGGGTGCTTATATCATAATCTCTTTCCATTCATGCTCAGTGGACACTGTGGTTGTGTCCATGTCTTGGCTTGCTGCAAGGTTCAGGGGAACACAGATACCTTCACAAGGAAGTGACTACATTGCCTTTGAGTATGTATCCAGAACAGATTGCTGGGTTGTATGGCAGTTCTATTTTTATTTCTTTAGGAAACTTCATACAGTTTTTCATACTGGCTGCACCAACCTACTTTCCCATCAGTGACGTACTAGGATTTTCTCTTCTTACTCCCTTACTAACATTTGTTAGCTCCTGTCTTTTACCTTGGTGTGGGGGGCGGGTACCAGGTATTGAACTCAGGGGCACTCGACCACTGAGCCACATCCCCAGCCCTGTTTTGTATTTTATTTAGAGACAGGGTCTCACTGAGTTGCTTAGCACTTTGCTTTTGCTGAGGCTGACTTTGAACTCATGATCCTCCTGCCTCAGCCTCCCAAGCCACTGGGATTACAGGAGCGCACCACCACTCCAGGCTAGCTTTTGTCTTTTCTATAATAGCTATCCTTAAGAGTGTGAGGTGGTATCTCCTAGTTGGTATATCTCCAATGCATAGCAATATTGAACATCTTTTCATACTTGCTGGCCATTTTTACATCTTTTGGTGTAATTTCTTTGTTAATGAATAAGAAATAAAATCTGTAAGATCTTATATTACAAATTAATGTAAAATTTTCTATGTGCCAACTAACACCAGTTAGAAACTAGGAAAGGGATGCTTCTTGGTAGTTATTCAGAGATGAAATACCCAGTGTTATGCTCTTCATGTTTGCCTCTCCTTCAATTTGTTGAAACTGAATCATCAATGAGATAATATTAAGAGATGGAGACTTGGGGAGCTGAGTAGGTCATAAGGATACAGCGCTTAGGGGTTGGTGCTCACACAAGAGGCCCTGCAGAGCTGACCTGCCCCTTCCACCAAAAGAAGACATAAATAGAAGGCATAATCTACAAACCAGGAAACAGGCTCTTGTGGACCCCAAATCTGACAGTGCTTTGGTCTTGAACTTCCCAGTCTCCAGGACTATGAGAAATGCATTTCTGTTGTTTGCAAACAAAACACTCAGTTTATGATATTTTGTTATAGAACCCAATCACATTAAGAAACCCAGGAAAAAGCTAACATAGAATTGGGCAGAAAATATTTAGAGAAATTTTCCCAGCATTTATGAGAGATGTAAAAGACATTTCAAAGTGAAAGAGATATATTCCTGGATGAAAAATCACGTGATTACAAAGATTTCACTAAAATTATCCCCAATGTTCCATGCAATTATTTTTAAAATATTATTTTGATTCATTTAAAAACATTGTAGCTTTTAGAATTTAATTTTTTAACTGATACATAAAATTTAAAAAATATGCATGTTTATGGGGTACTGTGTAATATTTCAACACATGTATACATTGTGCACTATTTAAATCAGGTTAAATATGTCTATCTCCTCAAATATTTATCATTTCTTAAGTGTTACATTTTAGTTCGATAGGAATAAGAAGCTCTGGTGTACTACTGCACAGTAGGGTGACTATGAATAGCAATTTTGTACTGTATGTTTCAAAAAACTAGAAGAAAGGATTTTGAATATCTTAACCATAAAAAATATTTTCACCAAAATATTATTTTTATAACTTGATAGAAAAGCCAAAAGGCAAGTATGGATAGATAATTAAATAAAAATCACCAAAGGGTACTTGCATTATCGATGATCAAATTCTATTATAAAGCTACAATAGTTGAAAATGTAATGGTAATGCAAAAGTACAGTATAGTGTTAAATCAAAAAAAAAAAAAGAAGGTTACAAGTCATTAGACTATAACAGATGACTCTAAAAGAGAACCTAGTACATATTACCATCTATTACATAATAAATGTAACATTTCAAATCAGTGAAAAGAGAATAAATTATTCAACAAATGGTTTAAAAACACTGATTAATCATTTGGGAAAAATTAGAGTTCCTGCATACCTCATAATGACATAAATACCAGATGGATTAAAGTGATAAAAATAAAAAGTATATATTAGGGATCTAAAGAAAAATATAGATTAATATCTTTCTGATCTCAGGGTGGGAATTTTGATCTCAGGGTGGGAAACATGTTTCTAAATATAAATGAAAAAAAAACTATAGCTAACTACATTTGAGACAATTAACACTGTAAGAAAAGAAATATGAGATAAAATTGTAATAAACGAAACTGAAGAGCAAATTTATAACCCATGCAAAAGACCATTATTTTAATATGCATGAAGAATTTTTACAAATCAATAGAAACTGCATGAAAATGATTAAAACAGACAAGGACATGAATTGATAATTCAGAAAAGAGAAATGACAACAGTAGAAAAAACCTTCCTTAGTGAACAGATGCAATTAAAAAAATAATAAAATTCAATACTTCTTTGTCCTTCAAAAATCAACAAAAAAACCCCCAAACAACCTAACTAAAAACTTTTCAAACACTCTGAATAGACCTATCTCCAAAAAAAGATATTGAAACAACTTATAAATACCTGGGAAGATGTTGACCATCACTAAACAGGTGTATGCAAATCAAAACCACAAGAAGATACCTCCTTATGTCCATTAAGATAAAAACACAAAAACTGCAGAATATAACAGGTGGTGGCAAAGATGTGAATAAACCAGAAACTCTGTGCATTACCTGTGTGCAAAACTGCTAAACTCAGTTATTAAAGAAATACAAGTTAAAAATCACATTGAACTACTATGAATCACCTATGGGAGAGCTAAAATGAGAAAGAGAAAATACCAAGCATTGGTAGCATGAAGAGAAGATTGAACTGTTATATATTGATGGTGAGATGTAAATTGCTATTGTCACTTTGGGAAGTTGACAGTATCTATTAAATTGAACATATGCATCCTATAATTTAGCAATGCCTCTTCTAGGTATACACCCAATGATACTACATATGTGTCACAAAGAATAGGCACAAGAATGTTCATAGCAGTACTGATTGCAGCAGCAAAAAATAAGAAACATTTCAAATGTCTATCAACAGTTAAATGAGTAAATGCATTGTGTTCTACTTCATGCAATGAAAAGGAAAGCTAGTGCTGCATCAAGTGGCACAGATGAACCTCACCATAAAATGTTGCATGGCTGGGGTTGTGGCTTAGTGGTAGAGCGTGTGTCTTGCACATGTGAGGCAATGGGTTCGATCCTCAGCACTGCATACAAATAAAAAAGGTATTGTGTCCATCTACAACTAAAAAAAAGGCCAGGCACATAAGGTGTACACTTTATGTTCCACTTATCAAAGCTCAAAAATCAGCAAAATTCATGTTATTTGAAATAAGGATATTTTTAATTTAGGGAGGGCAGTGACTAATAGGGGTCATGAGGAGGTTTCTGGCATGCTGGCAACATTTGACTTTGTAATTTTTGTGATAGTTACATACAGATAAAAAGTTCTTGAAAAATTCATGAAGCTGTAATCTTTTTTTGTGTGTGTACTTTTTGTTGTGGTGTTAGATTTCAACGAAAAGTTTACTAAAAAAAAAGTAAGACCAAAACAGAACTTTCCATGAGAAAGTAACAATGAGAATGCAATATCTTAGGAATGTTCATACTCAGACTTACAATAGAATGTCTCATGAAGCTAATCAGAAATACATATAATGTTTTTGCCTTAGGATGCACATTTTAATATTTTTAAATGTGTGAAATCTAGGAAGGAAATTAACTATGAAGTCAGAAGGGGCTGATGAACTTGATGTGGTATAACAGTGAAATGGAATATCATGTATAGGAAAACTATATATGTAAACCATTAGGTGGAAGAAAAAGCATACCGGGCACTTAGGAATTCACTGTTTCAATTTTATTTTCAGTGGGTATCTGCATAAGAAAATAAATGTATGGGCTGGGGTTGTGGCTCAGTGGCAGAGCTCTTGCCTTGTACATGTGAGACACTGAGTTTGATCCTTAGCACCACATAAAATTAAATAAACAAAATAAAGATATTGTGTCCATGTATAACTAATGTGTGTGTGTGTGTGTGTGTGTGTGTGTGTGTGTGTGAAAATACAGTAAAAAAATTAACAGTCTTTATCTCAGGGTTGTTGATGAATGAATTTTTGTCCACTTCATATTTTTCTATTTTATAGTTGTCTACATTGAGTACATTGTACTTTTATAAGCAGAGAAATAACTTCATTAAGGACAGAGTCAGCCTTGTAAATCCAGCTGTTTCTGAGTAATGCTTAACATTATTTGGCCAAATTGGGGACAACAAGCAGGCAACCTTTGCCAATGCCGTTTCTTTGGATTGAAGTGTGAATGGGAAGTGAAGAGGACAGAGAAAATACAAGCAAATATTTCAAGTACCCTGGATAGAACCGGAAGAAGGTGGCAGGAAAACACTGACTTTTGCTTTCGTGGACATTCTACAATTCTTAGAGTCTAGACCAGTGTTTTTCAAACTTTTCGGCACAAAAAAATCAAGGAAGGTTAAGAAATACTGATGCCTGGAACCCTTTCCCAGAGATTACAAATTAGGAGGTCTAGCCTTTGGTCTGGGTTCCTTAGGCAATCTGGGTGCAAAGCCAAGGTTCCATTTTATTTCATTTTCTCTCCTGAGTAGAAGTTAAATTCCTTTTTAATAACAGATTCATGTCTTGATGTGGTGCATGTGCGGCACAAAATAGGCATTCAAGAATACTTATTTATGGACAGATACAGAAACATTTCTGAGAGATTCAGGGCTTTTCCTCATCCTTAGGGACTTTTTTCCTTAGGATAGATGGTGCTATAGGTTCAGAGAGGATTATTCGGGAGTGAGCTGGCTCCTTGGTTCATGGCTTCATTGGGGCAATGGGTGCACACTTTCAAAAATGAAGTCACATGTTATAGGTCTTGGGGATGCAAAATAGCGAGATCTCACTGTAGTAAATAGCATAACTAAGAGTCCAAAGGGAACAAACTTAGATATGCTATTGTAATGTCAATTGCAACAATTGCAATTATTCCAATGATGACATTTAGGGTTGGCTAGTAGTAGGTGTCTTTCAATTTGAAATAAGAAGAGAAAACAAAAGTGCTTCATGCTTATATGTTTTTGAAGTATATAGTGCGTGTTCTACACTTTCTTAGGTTTTACAGAAAAACCACACCAATTGGGCATTAGCATCTCCATTTTATAGATGAGGAAGCCAAGGCTTGGAGACATAAGGAACTTGCCTGTGGTCACAGAAACATGAAATTTTTCTTTGGTTCAATGATTTCTGTCTAGCACTTATAAAATAAATTAGACCATGGTCTTTCTGGAATAGTTAATGGAAAGACAGTAGAGTGGGGTACATTAGTGGTTTTCAAACTTTCTCAACTCAACCAATAAAAAAGAAAAACCACAATTACATTAAACTTCATTACTACATGTGCTTACAGGAATTTTCTCTGAGGAAATTGTACTGGGATATCCAAAATCCAAGACAGGGTTTTTAGACAGAAGAATTGCCAGTAACTATCTCAAACAAGTCACTTCCTCTCTTTCCCAATTTCTGAGATGAAGAGAAGGAGGGAGAAAGAAAAGGAGGGAGAGGGGGACAGGGAGAGAGGGAGACAGAGAGAGGTAGGAGGTGAGAGAGGGAGAGAAACAGCCCCTGAAGGTTATATACCCTTATGGATCTGATGTCTGCTATAAATCCTTTCCCCAGACAAGGCACAAATGCCTGCACATGTGCAACTTTGAATGCTGGTTTTGTTTACTCACAGCTTTTCCAAAGACCATTCATGTACCTCCAAAAAAAAAAAAAATATATATATATATATATGACCCTTGACCAGAAGAAACACCTGGAATATGTGCTAATAGGATCATAGTCATATTTACAAAAAGAGCCCCTTTTATGGATGCAACCTAAAATATTTGCCAGTGAAATAACTTCATGGCTAGAATTTGCTTTCAAATGATTCCGTGTGGGAGAATGGGGGCTGGTGGTGATGGTGGATGTGTAGAAACAATGCTGTCCAGGAACTGATAATTACTGAACCTGGGCAATTAGATCCATGATGGTTCCTTATACTTGCTTTCTCTTCGTTTGTGTATATTGAAATGTTCTACAATAAGATAAATTTCCCCAAAAACTGATCCATAATTTTAAAAAGTACCTGGAAGAGATGATTTCCAATGTTTCCAATTTTAATGTTCTAGGATTTAGCATTTCAAAGACTCTGCAAAGCAAATGGACTTCTGGAGACATTTTATGCACTCATTTTACATCTGGAGATGGTCTATGTATTTTTATGTACTATGACATTTTAGGTATCTTATGAAATTTTATGGACCCTGTGGACTGCAGGGTCTTTCATGGTCCCATTTTCCAGATGATCCTGTGATGCTCCATTTAATTACTTCCATAAATACACTTTTTGGGGAGTGAGTAGCAAAAGCCAATACAAAGAGGCTGGACAAGAATTGGCCATCAATCATTTAACGTGGTATTGCAGTTGAATTTATTGGAAAAGATTTTTAAGAAGACACATTGCATATGACTTTTAGTGTCGTGTAGGATCCTTAGGCTTAAAAGAGGCCTGAGGTAAAACATTGCACAAGTATGAGTGATAGTGGCAGAAAAGTTGAAAGCCATGCTGCCTGAATCCTGGTCCTGCCTGCCTTTGTCACTCAATTCGTCACATGATCTTGGGCAAGTCATCTAACCTTTCTGAGCTCCCACTTTTCTATCCCTAAAATGGAAATAATAACAGAATCTTCTATTTTGAAGATTAAGGTTATTCCTGACTTACAGTAATCACTTACCAAATGAATAATAGCAAGCATTGTTCTCTCAACCATGCAAAATAAAAATAGATGAAAAAGATGTAAGATAGAGATCAAAGTGCTGTCAGTTGTTGTCTCTGGATTGTGAGTGAAGGGGTGATTATTTTTCTTTATTTTTATATGAACTTGTCACCTATCTATAAAATATTTGTTATTTTTATAATCGAAGAAAAATGTTTTTTAAAAGTGATTTTAAAAGTCTTCCTTGAGGAAGTTTAATGCACAGAGGGGCCTGAATCATGCTTGTTTCATGGAGTATTTTATAACAAATATGATTAACATTTTTTTAAATTTTTTTAGTTGTAAATGGATACAATATCTTTATTTTTATTTATTTATTTTTATGTGATGCTGAGGATCGAACTCAGGGTCTCATGCTTGGGAGGCAAGTGCTCTACCACTGAGCTCCAACCCCAGCCCTGATTAATATTTTTAATGGACAGATCACAGCTGTATTACATTTATGGGATACAGTATGATATTTTGATATACGGAAAAACAATGTGGAATGATTAAATCAAGCTAATTAACATATCAATCACCTCATTTATGTGACTTTTTTTGCAGTGATACATTTGAAATTTATTTTCTTGTTTATCTTTGACAAGTAAGTGCACTTCACGGGATAGTAAGATAGAGCGATCACAACTGCCTTGCTCACATTTTTCCTATGGGGCTCGTATTTTCAGGATGGAAGATCTTCATCAATGTCAATGAACTTTACAATCTGGCCTTGCTGGTATGGAAGGAATAGATAGTTCTGTTTCATGCCATCCTACTCCCTTGCTACACAATCCTCCATTCCAGCAATGTAGCCACTTTTGAGGGCCCTGGAGCCCTTTGAAGATAGCATGAATGCTATGCCAAGAAACATTCAGATGCAGGCACGCTATTTTGTATTCAATTTCCTGGGACTCTGGGGCCCTTCCATGCTTATCTCTCACAAAGATGACTAAGCTCTGATAGCACACTTGGGAATGTACAAACACATATTAGGTGTGTAGACCACACTGAGAAAAACCGACTTATATAAATCTGAAACTATAAGCCAGATAAATTGGTGGATAATTATGGGCATTACATATGAGGTTTTTGCTTTGCCAAATAATTTACATTAGAACATCTATAAATAGCAAACCCATACAATGTGTTTGAACCACGCTGCTGTTTACCCAAATGCTAAGCCCTTTTCGGAACACACCTACAGGAGAGCAACAGGCTCAGTTCAAAAAGTTTCACACCAGTGTCCCTCTTGCATTTAGGTACATTCATTTACAGAATTCTAGATCACCTTTGAAATGGCCGCTAACCCACATTGCTTCTAGAACTGATGGTTAACGATGAGACTCCTCAAACGTCCAGATGGAAGAAAGGTAGTGCGTATGTGATTTTTGAGCCTGCTTTGGGGTGGATCATCTGCGATGTGATGGATTCCACCTCCACCTCAGAACAGAAAAGGAAAAATACAGAGTCTTGATACTACCAGGATGGAAACTAGGTGATCTCATGTATGCCTCACCATGATCCTGGAAGAGAGGCTTTTGCCCTCATTTCCAACTGACTCTTAGAAAATTTAACACATGCCCTGAGTCAGCCAACTGATTAACAGAAAAAAATAAAAATAAAAAAGCAAAGATTACCATCCTTGATGGTTAACTCTGGGAGGCTGGGAAATGTGCAGTGCCCAGCATCCCACCAAATCCCCAGAGTCACTTAGGTTGATTCTGATACTGCTGATTTCATCAGTGGCTCTGGGGATGTGTGTGCATGGAGACAGGATTGTACTTTTCCTTGCCCCATCTGACCTACCCTCTACACTGACATCCTCCTTTCCTTTGCTACTATACAGGGACAGCCTCACATTCCAAAAATGCCTGGGGTCCTCACACACACACACACACACACAAATCTGTACAAGGAGCCAGGATCCCTGCACTGAAAAAAAAAAAAATCCATATAACTACAAACTCCATCTTACAATTTCCACTCCCAGCTGAGTTGCCATTTGGCATGCACTGCTAGCAACCACATTTTACTTGATTCTCTTCCAAGATTTCCAAACATGTGCCTGGCACCCACGCAAGTTTCAGAGGAAGTGTAATAGTGACAGGAGAAGTGCTGCGGGGTTGGTTTTGTATATATGTGTTAGTGACTGTTATAAAGACAAGTGTAAGTTCTTAGAGTATTAACTTCCACAGGAGAAGCACCAACTTTCTCACTAACGCAGTATTTCCCTTTGCCCAGTATTTCTCTTTTTAAACTATCCTTATCTGAAGTTAGGGATGAGCCCTGTTAAGCAAAGGCTCTGTTTCTAAGACCCTTGGGATGCGACCTTTTGCTGGCTTCGTGCCCAGGATTTTCTGAAGGAGTATCCCTTGGCTGCCTCCATCCCTCGGTCTTCAAAAGCCCCCCTAAAATCTACATGCGCTTGGGCACAAGCAGGCTCAAAACACAGAACCACCAAGCCTCTTCCACCCGCCTCAAGAAATCGATCTCTGAATCCAGAGTCAATATGAATTGCGTGAGCTCCCAGGGTCGGAGCCCAGCGCCAAGGCTCGAGTCTGTGTGGGCGACAAAGCTGGGACCACAGGGAGGAGGTCCAGCATCCTGAGCAGCGGGTCCTGCTGGAGGTTCAAGTCTCAAGGGAGGGCCAGTCCTTGAGCCCTGGCTGAACTAGGGACACGTCTCATCTCCTGTAGCGCAAGCGCCAGAAAGAAGGAGAAGAGGTGGACAGGGAGAGGAGGGCAGAGTGAGTTTGTGTTCTCTTGGGGCAAGTGTGCGCGGTACCTTGGATTCCTGGCTGCTGGTGGATGCAGGAGAGGGCGGCTGCTCCGCGCTCGCCGCCTCCTTGGGCAGCCCATCTACGCCGTCCTCGCGGGCGCCGCTTGGAGGGATCATCGTGGCCGGGCGGGAACGGTGTTGGGCTCCCGGAGGAACAGCGAAGCTCGCCTTCCTCCGGCGCGCCTGCCCGCCGCGCGCTCCGTCGCTCAGCTCCGGGTCCCGGGGACTTCCATCCTCGCCCAGCCGCCGACTTGCCCTCCTCCGGCCTCACCCCTGCCCCGGCCCTGCCCACCTCCCCAGCACTTCCGCGGGCGGGGGGGAGAGCGCGCCCAGCCCCGCCCCGCCGCGCCCGCGGCCACCTCGCTGGCGACCGCACAGTCGTGACAGCCACCCAACCCACCCGGCCGCGGGAGAGCTGGCTCGGGATTGCCCGCGGGAGGAGGGGGGAGGCGCGAGTGGCTCTGGGCGGGGCCGCGCGGCCAGCGCAGGGAGTAGGGACTAGTGAGGGCAGGCGGGCTGGCAGTGCCCACCGGAGCTCTGCCGGAGGCTGGGCTTCCACCGGCTCTGGGTCAGGGGTGGTTCCTTAAGTGGGATAGTGAGAATTCAGACCAAACCCCGAAGAATAGAAGACTATGAATGACAATGGCCAGGAGGGACCACCTGCAAGGTCTCCCCATTCCCCAACCCAAGAAATAGTGACTCCCAGAGATACAGTGACTTAGCTATTTATAGGGTTCAGTGGCAGAAGAGCAGAGACCAGAGCACGAGGTCCCCTGACGAGTGGACACTACAATTTCCCCTATTCCACTTTAATCTAATGCTGATAGTGCAAGTAGTGTGTGGACACCTGCTGCTCATTTTGTATTGCATTTGTTGAGCTCACCTCCTTTCCACTTGCCACCTCATTGAATCCTCACAGGCACCCTGTGGGGCTAGACACTATCACTTCCATTTTCTAAATGAGGAATTGGAGGAGTTAGTAATTTGTTTTAAGTCACTAAACTAAAAATGATAGAACTGGGATTTGGACTCATTTTGACTTCAAAAATCCATGCTTTTAGGTGTGCAAAGTTTCAAATCTAAGCCAGGTCTTAAAAGCTGAAGAGCTATCAGATGTTGCAGTGTGGCAAGTTTAAGACTGTTCACAGGGGGCAAAGCCTGCCTTATTCTGTCTTTTGGAAACATAAAGATAGCATCATTGGATGAGGAAAGGCTCAGTTTCTTTTGAAGATATAACCTGAGTGTGCAGGAAAAGGAAACACACCTAAACATTTAAAAGCCTTTCTCCCCCATTAAGAAAAAACTCTTAATTTTTGAATCAAAAATTGTAAATCTAAGGTTGATTGGCTCTGGATGTTTGCAAGATCAGATTCGTGAACAGGACACTTGTGCAGTCACATAGGGCCCTGAACTGGGTTTAATGCTTTGGTGTTGCCATCTTGAAATTCTTAAAATAATAATAACTAGGGGCTGCACTTTGATTTCGCACTGGATTCTGCCAATTATGTATCTGGTCCTGCATGCTTGCCAGACCTCATGTCTTTGAAAAGAACTTATTACTCTTTCCATCCCAAACATCAGTTGAAAGCTCCTGTTCTAAGTGTCAGCCTCTCATTTAGCATTTGGCTCG
The DNA here is from genome assembly GCF_001458135.2 of Marmota marmota marmota. NCBI lineage: Eukaryota > Metazoa > Chordata > Mammalia > Rodentia > Sciuridae > Marmota > Marmota marmota. The sequence goes on from NW_026000241.1 coordinate 17,049,336, forward strand.
AAGAGCACTTTCAATTCCCTAGTGGCTCTCAGCCTCTCCTTCCGCAAGGCCAGATTGACTAACCCAAGTAGCCACTGCCTTTCCTCCTCTTAAGATACACTTCCTGATTGCCCAGTAGAGACAAAATTCTAACAGTCAAAGTCACAACAGCAGCGAGTAGAGCACACAATGACAGGAGCCTCAGCATCAGCACATCTTTATCAACCATCTATTCTGTGACAGATTTTATACTAGAAACAATATGCTAGGAAGAAAATTCCTTGATCTTGAGTCTGGAGAAAGAGATGGGTTAATCAAATTATACATACACACAGAGATACACACACATACACACAGAGACACACATACACACAAATGCACTTTCAATAAACTGTGATAAAGAAAACTGCAAGACTCTAGTGAGTGTGTACAATGTGAGGCTTGAAGGAGGGTCAGAGAAGGATTTTCTCTGGAAGTAAAACTCCCAGGGTCTACTGGCAACTCCAGGCTTGGTGAACAAGTACACCAGGACTTACAATAAAGAATTTTTCATCTTTGGATTTGATTTATTTTTAATGTAAAGATGACACGTCTCATTTTAGCAAGTGCTCACCTCCAATTAGCTATAGTATTAGCCAATAGTCTAAGTTTAAATATTGTGCAGTATATGAATTTATTTTTTATGGTTCTAGGGATCAAACCCAAGGTCTCATACATATTAAACACACACTCTACCATTGAGCTAATTCTTAACCCCCAACTTCTTTGTCTTTAGATGAAATCTTGCCACACTGCCCAGACTGGCCTTGAACTCCTGGGCTCAAGAGATTCTCCTGCCTCTATTCCTGGGTAGCTGCAACTACAGGTACATGCCACTGATTTGAGCACAAAATTTTAAAGAAGCTAGTACCTGTCTCCTTATCACCCCACCCTTGTCCTGGTTATAGAAATTCCTGTCTGATAGATAATAGCTACCTTCCTGAAGAAAATGTGGAATTAGCTGTGGTTTCTCAAACTAAATCAAACCTTCATTCATGTTTATCTTTCAAATAAATCTCTTTTCACCCAATCTTTGGTTATCTAGCTAATTTCTCTTATTCTTCAAAACACATCTCCAAGCATTTATTATTCTTGAAATCTCCTTCCTTGGTCCATTTATCTCTCTTAGACTTCCAAATCAATGCCATGTTTCCGTGGTATCCCTTCCTAAATCATCAATGACAATTTGTCTGTCCTGCTGAGCCAGGAGCTGCAATAGGGCAGGGACAATATCGTATTCATCTTATTTCTCCACCCCTGGTCATCAAATTTGTTAACAAGATGAGGAAAGAAGGCTGCCCCTGTAGCCCTGAGTTCCAAGATGGCCTAGGCATTCGTTATGCCAAGTGTCCTCCCCATACTGAATGGAGTTCCTGAATGCTTCTAGAAAACACCGGGATTTTAAATAAGCTCCCTAGTATTAGGGATTTTGTCTTTATTGGCTTCAAAGAGGTAAACTGAGAGTTGTGGCTATCTGAGAATGGGGCTCAGTAGCTTGCACGGATGTGAAGGATCTGCAAGAGGGAAACCAGTTCACAGTTTGTCTCTGGGAACAGGCACAGAGGTGGACAGAATGCTTCATCTGTGTCTGTGGGGAGAGGGCTACTGGTAGAAAGGGAGGGAACTGTATTTGAGGTGAGGGTCACAGGCACTGCTATTTTGGGACCTAAATGGCCATGTCTTATTCCAAGTCCTGGAGTGATGGGAGACCTCTTATTTGTCACAAAAGCCAGCTCTAGCCTTGGAACTGAAGGGATATTGATATATTGATGGCAATGCCCAGAGGACAGTGGAGAGGACTGAGAGTCTCCATGTGTTAGGGCTCAATTCCTATTAAAACCTGATTATCAGAGACACATGACAGAAGGGCATCTTTTTGTGGCCATGTGAAAGATACCCACTCATACTACCAGTGAAGGATGTGGATAAGAAGTACCAGGGAACTTCCCTTACTGTTCCCCTACCTGCCCTCCTGCCCTTCCCTAATTGAGTCCAACACCAAAACTCCTTCAATGACCTGCGCCTGCTAAACCCTATAAAACCCAGACCGTTGTTACTGCTCACCACCATTTTCCCCTTGAAATGCCCCTCCATTGCTTAATAAAGGATCGCTGGTCCATTGAGGTCTGCTTCCATTTTATTTTTCTTTTTGTATTCTCTTTCATGTGCTTTCATTTGGTGCCGAAACTCAGAAACAGGTGTTCAGGGCTCTGTACCACTCCTCATATTCCCTTTCATTTGCTTTCAACCAGGAACATTGGGGCGAGACCTCACAGAATACTGGAGGTCTGACCTTAGAGACTGTGATGACTTTTAAGCAGTGGATATCGAGAGGACCTCCTTTCTACTGCAGGCTAGTAAACTCTGGGAGAAAAGATTGCAAATAATTATTGGAAATCTCAACTCTGTAACAAGACTCTGCGATTTCCGTAGATTCCCTTCATGGTCTGTTTCCTTCTGGCTTCTGGATAAATACCAAGTCAGCAGAAGCGTGCAGAAATTTGTCTCTGCAAACTTGAACTGGAAGCTCTCACTCTAGGTTCATTTACTGATTCATTAATTTGTAATGAGGGCAAAACCCTCCTCCCCATCACATGCAACTAACTGCCTTTTGCAGGAAACACGGCTGAACAGAAGAATGTGTAATGCTCTCAGAGAGACCAAATGCTTTGCCCAAATGACTTACAGCCCATTGCTGGGCTCTGAATTTGCATGAAGACACTGGATGTTCAATCTATGGACCCTGATTTTTTTTCCAGAGCCATTTGGTAAAAAGGTATTTGTAAGATTAATAAAAAGAGCCATCCTTATAAATATATATATATATATATACATATGTATATATATATATATATATATATACACGATATACATATATATATATATATTTATAAGGATGGCTCTTTTTATATACATATACATATATATATATTTAGTAAGGATGGCTCTTTTATATATATATATATATGAATAGCAAGGAAGGAAACATGAAAGATACACAGGATGTCTAGAAAACAGAGACCCTACAAGGATAAAGGAGAGAGGGTCTCAAGGAAGGAATGGTTCTCCATACCCAATGAGTCTGCATCATCATGGACAATGAGATATGAGAAAGGCATAGGTTTTGGCAGTTAGATTACTGATCATAAAAATACAGACATGTCTGGGGCTTCCAATATATTATAGACATTTGGTATATGTTATTTTATTCAATTCCTACAAAAGTTTAGCAAAATAAATTATTTTCAGTTCTACATTAAATATGGGAACAAGGACTTGAACTCAGATACATTCTTCTCCTTGGCCAAATGTAGGTATTCTGTTCTGCTGCTATCTAGACCACTGCAGAACTGATCTGCTGAAAAAGTAGTGTGGGGCAGGGGTAATGCAAACTGAGAACCGGAAGTAGCGTAGAAGGAAAATCCCCAAATAATGAAGAGTTATCCAATTCATTATCTTATCCTAAAAATAAATAATAACCTGGGTGTGGTGGTGCACACCTGCAATCTCAGCAACTTGAGAGGCTGAGGCAGGAGAATTGCAAGTTCAAAGCCAGCCTTAGCAAATTAGCAAGGCCCTAAGCAACTTAGTGAGCCCTAATAAAAATTAATAAAAAATAAAATAGAAATATGGGGATGTGGCTCAATGTTTAAATGACCCTGGGTTTAATCCTCAGTACCAAAAAAAGGAAATAATAAGCATATCTACACTTGAAGAGTAATAGTCTACACTTGAAAGGTAATAGTCAAGAAATTAAGACAAATATAGCCAAGTCAGGAGGCAGTAGCCGTTAGAACCACTTCATCCACTTTGCAGGATAGACCTATTGCCAAGCTCAGAGAGACCAAATGCTTTGCCCAAATGACTTACAGCTAACAATAGCACCTGCTACTTTGAGCAACTGTTAATGCTAGGCTTCCAACTTTCTAGCAATTCATGGTTGACCTTTCTTCAGAATCAAAGCTAATAATTTAATTTTGCGACTCACATTTTCAGGGCAAATGAGATCCAGCTTCAGCATCCTTAACTTGTTTTTTTAAGTGCCAATTATTAATAATAATGCAATAGTAAGAATAGACCACATTGTATAGCTCTGTTTAACTATGTTAGAATTATCCCTGCTGGAAATTCCCAGAGGTTAATTAGCATATGATTTATTTTTGTTACTATAGCAAAATACCTGAAGCTGGGAAACTTAGAGAGAAATAGGTTTATTTAGCTCACAGTTTTGGAGGTTGATAGTCCAAACAATATGGTGCCAGCTCTGGTGAACACTGCTTCCTTGTTCTTATGGCATTATATCATGATAGATAGCATCATGGATGGAGCACATGCAAGAAGGAGAAATCACATGGTAAGACAGGAAGCCAGAGAGCAACTAGGAGCTAATGGAGTCCCACAGGATCTACTATAATCTATTCCATCTGCATGTCCCTAATGATGTAAGGATATCCCACTAGGATCCACCTGTCACATTGACATGCTGAGGACCAGGCTTCCCAACACATCAAACCATAGCAGGTAGCAAGGTCTAAGCCTTGTATAGCTGCTTACTTCCTGGGTTAAAATCTGACTCTGCTACGCATGGCTGGATGCATCTAGCTAGTTGTCATTTCTGTGAGATAGAGGGAAGTTTGAATTTTTATTCTATATTTAGTGCAAAGGCCATGAACTTAAAATCCAAACATTCCAGCTCTTTTTCACTCTTAAAAGCAGTGAGATCTTCCACAGTGATGTATGATCTCTCAGATTTGGCTTCCTCCAGTCTAGAATAGGATAAGACTCCATTCTTCATAGAGTTTCTGTAAGGATTTAATGCCTGGTCAAAATAGGGCCTGGTATTATCAGTATTGTTGTTGGTATTATCATCATCGTCGTTGTCGTCATCATCATCAGCAGCAGCAATATGATTTTAAGCAAATGTATTTGGTTTGAGTTGGATTTACTATTCATTATAGTCAAATGCATATAAATATCCAAAGTACATCTATTCTACATTTCTAAAATTGTTAATAGCTTCTGTCTGGAGAGTTTAGAAGCAGCAAACATCTAAAATTTCTTGGGAATGCATGTAAAGTAAATCCATCTTTCAGATTTTTATCTTTTGACTGGTAATTAGCATTTAATTTTTACATATGCTCTTCTGTGATTTCAGAGTAATGGTTTAAGAAATGTATGATGCAGCTCACTCTGGCTTTTTTGCCCCTGAAAAATTCTTGAAGTATTCCCTTTCCAAACTTTAGTGCTTACAGTTCCCTGTGTTGGGAGGCTCTCCTCATTTTTCATGACTAGCTTTCCTCAAGTTTTGGGCCTCTGCACCCATCATGGGCCTCTGTACCCATCGTTTGAAAATACCATGTGTTTCCTTTGTCTTTGGATGTCCTCTAGAACATATTCCCCATGACACCTCCTGTCCTCTTCACCATGGATGCCAGGTGCTTCAGTGCTCAGACAGTATCATGGATATATAGTAAATGAATAAAGGAAGAAAGGCAAAGTTCAATGTTGGAAAGGAACTTGTAGATCTAATGAAAATTTGTAGAGGGAAAAACCAAAACCAAATACATCAATCTTTACCTAAAGTCAATTTGTATGTGACATAACTAACCAGTGTTTGTTTACTTGTTCTCCAATCCCACCTATCATTGCTCTGTCCAGTTTTGGAATATTTGAGCAATCTATCAGCTCCACAAGTCCTTTCCCAAGTTTTCAAATGTATGATGGTATTATGCATAGCATTTTTAAATATTCTTTTCCAAATAATAGCCTTATCAATGTTCAAGCAGTATTCACAAAGAAATTTTTAAAATCATCTTAAATTCCATCATCCATTGGTAATGATTATCAACATGTTGATAATTTTCCTTCTAGAAGCCCAAGTGTAGGTGTATATATTTTAAATTTATATTTACTTAGATTTATATAAGATTTATATCAGGGCACGAAGCACTTCCTTTGCCTTTAATAATATGTCACAGAGAAAGTTTTGTGTCAATAAATATATTAGATATGTCATCTGTTGTGAATGTCTTTGTATTACACTACATAGATTCACCATAATTTATTTATGAAGGATCATTTGTACTTTTTGCTAGGAACTGTTAGAAAGCAATTAGAAACTCATTATCTCTTTTGTTCCTAAATAGCAATGTGGCAAGGTAAGTACTTTAGATCCACTTCATATCTGAGGTCATAGGAAGTCTGGCAGGCTTTTTGACTTCTTTGATGGGATTTGGTAAGTAAGTGCAGGAGAGATTCCAACCCAAGTCCTCACACTCTGGACCTCAGGCTCTTCACAACATTAAAAAAAAAAACAAAAAAAATAGAAACTATGAATTGAAATTCAGANGAGAGAGAGAGAGAGAGAGAGAGAAAGGTGGGAGTTGGAGAAACTCTTCAAATGATAGTTTTATGTGCTTTTAACAAGTGGTCCAAGAGGAAACTCTGATCTCAGTCAGTTTGAGAGGAACGTGATTGTTTGTAACTAGTAATAGAGTAAAGGGGAAGAAAAGCAGTAAATAGATGACCGGAAGGTAGGTTAACTGGGTCACAGAGTAAGAAAGAGCCAGAGTTCTGAGAGACACACATACAGTCTTTATTCCCACCAGCCAGACACAGGAAGCTCTTTTCCCCCACCCCAGGTGGAAATAAGGGACCCCAGAATATAAACACACACGTAACTGGCACATGTATAACATCTAAAAGATTATGAGGATTCAACTCGATCATTGTGTATCTTAAATGAGGTCTCTGGAAGTGAGCATTAAGACTGACTTTCAAAACAAAGAATAGTAATTCCAGCAAAAACAGCTAATAGTTGCTGCTCTTGGTCCATAAAGCTTTGCACTTCGTTTGACTTCTGTCCCAAACACTTGTAGAACCGTGCTGGGAGAAAGCAAAGGTCAAAAATTCTGGGTACTGTGTTTTCCAAGATGGAGATTATGTGACTGCTTTGTAGCTGTGCTTCGTATAGCCCTCTACATCCCTCAACTTCTCCCTTGGCAGCCACGAGCCATCCATCAAGCATTTGACAATTGGTCTGGAAAAGATGACTCAGGGCATAAGCCTTAAATGCCAACTTTCTTCCTTCCATAGCTGAGGTGAACCAGAAAGCTTGGACTTAAAAAAGCATACCTATGTTTCATCTGCCTTGGTTCCTGCAGAGTTGGGGAAAAGGAAAAGGAAGAAAATTTTGTCTCCTCAAATTCATCAGTAATAGTGAATGATAATGAATAATGATAACCTACATCAGAGCGCAAGGTCTAGTGGGAAGCAGTGCCAATGAACTGTCATTCAGGCTGACCTGCACAGGTGTTTGGTGACTGCATCTTTGTCTCATTTCCTGCCCCAGATGGAAGCTGCCAAAATGCCAAGTCTACCAACCAAATGGCCCCGTACTTTAAGGAAACCCAGCTGGGTTAGCGACTTTGTATTGCACACAGTTACTGAGTTCCCTAGAATATAGCCGAGCTGCCAATGTACGACATGAGATAAATACCCAGACTTTAAATAAGTCTGTCCTATTTTGCCACATACTGTTCTTCAGCTTGACTCGCCATTTGGTTCTATTTCTACTTCTTGTATGGTCATGGGGTGAGGATCTAGTGCTCAGCTTAAGATAGTTATGATCCTTACAGAAGAAGGGATAAAGGTCTACATAAATGCAATCCTTATTTTGTTCCCTGCTCTTTTATGAAAAGTTTCTGAGAGCTGCTGCACACCAGGAGTAGAGAGAGGTATATGCATATTCCCTGACCCAAGGAAAGTCCAGCTTCATGGGAAAGGAGGAACTGGAGACACCTATGAAAAGAGTGCTCTGTGAAACTGTAGGAGGAAGAGTAATTGTGCTGTGAAGCCCAGAAAAGAAAAGAATGAAAGGTAAGTCCGAGGAAGGTCATTCTTGGCATTGAAGATTGCTATACACCCGTGCTTATGTTTTCTTGTGGTGTGTTATGACATATGTTTACTTACATTGGTAGTTATTGCTTTGGAGATATCGAAGGGACCCAGAAATGAGTTATTCATAGCTAATTGGTATTATCAATTCTTGAAAACCCCCCTTCTCATTTTAACTTATTTAATTAACTGTCCCAAAGTTATTCAATCTTCATTAAAAGTTTCTTCCTGTCTATGGTACACACCATAATGTTTAAAAAAAAATCTTAGACATGTATACATATTTGAAAAATATGTGGAGTTAATTTGTATGTGTGCATTTTAAATTGCATAGACCATATTGGACCCAGGCATGTTTCCTCTTTCACCTATTTGGGGAAATATATTTTGTTTTCTAAAACTACATTAGAAGTAAAATTTGCAAAAATCATTTAAAATTGATGAAGACCCATGCATGTTATCATATATATTCTCTTTCATTGTTGTATACAATTCCATTGTATGAACCCACCGTGAGTACTTAATCCATTATGTTAGTGGAATGTTTGATCCTTTCTCATTTTTGCGTATCGTGAATAATGCTACCATGAACATTCTGTTACATAGATTTTGATGCATGAGTTTAGAGTTCCAGTTGTTTTCTTTGATACTATATATGGTCATTATTTTTAATTTTATCAGTGTGACTCTATTTGTATTTTGTTGTTGAATAATAAGCTTAGCACCTTGCCATGTGATTATTGGTCATTCATATATTCAGGCAAACTCTAAAAGAAGTAGAGTCAGAACAGTAGTTACTATATCATAAAATATATGTAAAGTCTAACCTTCCCCACTAAATTCCTAGTGTTCAAAATGGTTATCTTTTAGGAAGAGAAGTAGTTTATAAGTGGGAAGAAGCTTTCTAGAGGTTAGAAAGCTCTTTGATGGTAAATAATTCACTGAACTGCACAATAATAATTTGTGAGCTTTTCTGAAGATATATTTCAATAAAATATATTGCCTAAAATTTTGATATAATGTACATAAAACAACCCAAATAAAAATGAAGAGGCTTTGTCTGGTGAGAAGATGGAAGAGACATGTTTTTCTATTTCTTCTATGAAGGACAGCTAGAGTCCTTGTACGTTATCCATAAAACAGATATAACAAAACTCTGAAAGTTAGAAGAAAGTGGGCTGATTTGAGCTTTTGGGACCCAAGGGATGACACAGTGGTGAGTTCCCTAGGTTTTCTTCTTGCCTCATATTTCTGGGTTGCAAGTTTCTTCAGCTAAAAGTCTGAGAAATATGGGACAAAAAGTCCTAACAAAATCTTGCTCTCTTACCCAAAAAAAGCAAGCAAGTAAACAAACAAAAAAACAAACAAAACCACAAAATCTAGAAAAGGGGCATTTTGAAAAGACAGAAAAGTTTTAGACAATAATGGCTTTCTGATCTCTTCTAACCAAGTTTCAGAAAAAAAAAAAAATCTGTGTTTCTATGCAGACCCAAGCTAGCATAGGCTGAATGGGGAGCCCAGATTTCCACACTCATTAGGGTATAAAGAGGTGCCTCAAAGAGTAGGGAACCAGGACTTTAATTCTCATCAGCTCTTAATAAGGCCCGCCCATGGCATCCGCAGACAGCATGTGGGGAGTGGGGATTTCAATAAAAATTACTCTTTACACCAAGAAAATAGAATCTAACAAGTGAAATGCAAAAAAGTAGCCATAGATAGTAACACTGAAATGAAAGAAAAATTAAAATTACCTGACAAAGGTTTTAAGACCTTTGTCATCCAAATGTTTCACTCACCAATTATAAATTATAATTGAAAATTAATTATAATTATAGTTAAAACAAATGAAAAAGCAAAATCATTAGCACTGAAATAGAAAGTCTTAGCAAACAAATAGAAGACATAAAGAAGAGCCGGAGGACATTTTTGGAAAGGAAAACACAAAAATTGAAAATTAAAATTTCCATGGGTGATTTCAATCTCAGGAAGATGACAGAAGGAAGAATAAGTGATCATGAAATTGTAACAATTAAAATTACCTAATCTAAATAGAAAGCAGAAAATAGATGAAAAAAATTGACAGCTCTGAGTCTGTGAATCTATAACAAAAGATTAGCAATCATATCATCAGAATCTCAGAAGAGGAGGAAGTACAGAATGGAGCTTGTTTTAGTCAGTTTTTCGCAACTGTAACCCAAAATACCTGAGAAGAACAATTAGAGGAGGAAAAGTTTACTTAGTGGCTCATAGTTTCCATCAACAGACAGGAGGTTTTATTCAGTGGGGTCTGAGATGAAGCAGATCATCATGTAGAAGTGTGTGGCAGAGGGAAGCAGTTTGGAACATAAGCAGAAAGAGAGCTCCATTCAACAAGGACAAAATATATATCCCAAAGGCATACCCCAGTGATCCAGCTCCTCCAGACACAACCTACCTGCCTACAGTTACTATCAATTAATTCCTATCAGAGGATCAACACACTAATTAAGTTAAAGGTCTCATAATCATTTCACCTCTAAACCCTCTTGCATTGACTCACACATGAGCTTTTGTAGGGTATCTAATATCTAAACCATAACATAGAATACTCAAGGAAACTAAAATTTACTAACTTGATTGAGAGTTATCAATCTATAGATTTAAGAAGCTGAGAGAACCACAAATGGAGAACTCCAGCAAGATTCATGCCAAGTGATGCTATAATTAAATTTATGAAAAGTAAAGAAAAAGAAAAAAAAAGTCTTGAAAGAAGTCGGGGGGGGGGCAGTATATGTTCACCCATAGGATTAACAAAAACAAAGAGGATTTCTCACCAGAAACCATGGACACCAGAAGAACGTGGTACTTATTTTAAGGGCTGAAAGAATGGAATTATCAACCCAGAATCCTGTGCTTGGTGAAAACATCCTTCAAATGGTAGAGAAAATCAAGACATTGTTAGATGAAGGGAGACCCTGAGAATGTGTCACCAGAAGAATATCATAAAAAATGGACCCCGGACATGCTTACAGGAAGACAATGGTAAGGAGCCTAGGTCCATGAGCAAAGAAGAAAAATACATCAAGAACATTATGGATAGATGTATAGACTTTCCTTCTCTTCTTGAGTTTTCTAAATTATGTTTGTGAAATTAAAGGCTGTAACACTATGTGATGTTGTTTTAAATGTACTAACAGGAAAGACTGAAGACAAATATATTATGAATGGTGAAGTATTAAAGAAGTAAAGTTATAAATATTTCACTTGAATTGTTAAAATGACAATACCACATACTTTGTTATGTATATATAACATGATTCTTAGAACTGCCACTGAAAGTGTTATACAAAGAAATACTAATAAAACTTCTATAGCTAAATCATCTGGGCACAGTGGCATATGCTTATAATCCCAGTGACTTAGAAGACTGAGGCAGAAGGCAGAAGGATTGCAAGTTCTAAGCCAGCCTGGGTAACTTAGTGAAACCCTGCTTCAAAACAAAAACAAACAACAACTAAAAAAAACCCAAAGAGCCAGGCACGGTGGTGCATGCCAGTAATGCCAGTGGCTCAGGAGGTTGAGGCAGGAAGATCGTGAGTTCAAAGCTAGCCTCAGTAAAAGCAAGGTGCTAAGCAACTCATTGAGACCCTGTCTCTAAATAAAATACAAAATAGGGTTGCAGATGTGGCTCAGTGGTAGACCATCCCTGGGTTCAATCCCAGTACTGGAAAAAAGAGTCTTTGTATCTAAATCAAAATGGGATTTAAAATATTTTTCCACCATTTAAAAAATGTTGATATCAAAAACATGAGCCATAAAATTAAAAAAAATGGTAAGCCTAACTTCAGCAAAATTAAAATTTTTTACTTTGTTGAAGATCCTGCTAAGAGAAAATAAAAAAGCTACAATATTTACCAGCCAGATGTCTGACAAAAAAAAAAAAAACTATCTACAGTCAATAAAAATATCTCAAAACCTGATGGCAAAAAAATAATCTAATTAAAATATGGGTCAAAGACATGAAGAGATATTTCACTGAAGTAGATACATGTGTGGCAAATAAGCACATGAAAAGATAGTCAACATCATCAAACAGTAGAGAAATGATAAACAAAACCACAGTGAGATATTACCACACACCAATCACAATGATTCCACTAAAATATCATGACTACCCTCTATGTTCATGAGGCTAAGGAGAAACTGGATCACTCATACATAATTGGTAAGAATGTAAAATGGTAGTTACTTTGGAAAACATTATCTTTTTAAAAAATTTTAATTTCTTATATATGACAGCAGAATGCATTACAATTCATATTACACATATAGAGCACAATTTTTATATCTCTGGTTGTACACAAAGTAGAGTCACATCATGCCTGTCTTCATACATGTACTTAGGGTAATGATGTCCATCCTGTTCCACTGTCTTTCCTACCCTCATGCCTCCTCCCTTTTCCTCCCTCCTCTTCACCCCATCTAGAGTTCATCTAATCCTCCCATATCCCTCCCGCAACCACATTATGAATCAGCATCCTTAAATCAGAGAAAACATTTGGCATTTGTTTTCTTGGGATTGGCTAACTTCACTTAGCATTATATTCTCCAATTTCATCCATTTACCTGCAAATGCCATAATTTTATTCTCTTTTATTGCTGAGTAATATTCCACTGTGTATATATACCATATTTTCTTTATCAATTCATCTATTGAAGGGCATCTAGGTTGGTTCCACAGTTTAGCTATTGTGAATTGTGCTGCTATAAACATTGATGTGACTGTGTCCTTGTAGTATGCTATTTTTAAATCCTTTGGGTATATGCTGAGGACTAGGATAGCTGGGTCAAATGGTGTTTCCATTCCCAGTTTTCTAAGGATTCACCATACTGCTTTTAATTGGCTGCACCAATTTGCAGTCCCACCAGTGATGTATGAGTGAGCCTTTTCCCCCACATCCTTGCCAACATTTATTGTTGTTTGTATTCTTAATAGCTGCCATTCTGACTGGAATGAGATGAAATCTTAGTTTTGATTTGCATTTTTCTAATTGCTAGAGATATTGAACATTTTTTAATATATTTTTTGATTGATTATATGTCACCTTATGAGAAGTATCTGTTCAGTCTCTTAGCCCATTTATTGTTTATTTGGTGCTTAGCTTTTTGAGTTCTTTATATACCCTAGAGATTTGTGCTCTATCTGATATGCAAGTGGTAAAAATTTGCTCCCAAGCTGTAGGCTCTCTATTCACCTCACTGATTGTTTCTTTTGCGGAGAAGCAGCTTTTTAATTTCAACCCATCCCATTTACTGATTCTTGATTTTAATTCTTGCACTATAGGAGTCTTATTAAGGAAGTTGGGGCCTAATCTGACATGATGAAGATTTGGGCCTACTTTTTCTTCTAATATATGCAGTGTCTCTGGTTTGACTTGTAAGTCCTTGATCCACTTTGTGTTGAGTTTTTTGTGTGGTGAGAGATGGGAGTTTAATTTCATTTTGCTGCATATGAATTTCCAGTTTTCCCAGCACCATTTGTTGAAGAGGCTATCTTTTCTCCACTGTATATTTTTGGTGCCGTTGTCTAATATAAGATAACTGTAATTATGTGGATTAGTCTCTGTGTCTTCTATTCTATACCATTGGTCTACCAGTCTGTTTTGGTGCCAATACCATGCTGTTTTTGTTACTATTGCCATGTTATAGTTTAAGGTATAGTATAGTGATGCCACCTGCTTCATTCTTCTTGCTAAGGATTGCTTTAAGTATTCTGGGTCTCTTATTTTTCCAGATGAATTTCATGACTGATTTTTTTATTTCTATAAGGAATATCATTGAGATTTTGATTGGAATTTCATTGAATCTGAATAGTGCTTTTGGTATTATAGTCATTTTGACAATATTAATTCTGTCTGTCCAAGAACAAGGTAGATTTTTCCATCTTCTTTAATTTCTTTTTTTAGTATTCTGTAGTTTTTGTTGTAGAGGTCTTTCACCTCTTTCATTGTTGATTTCCAAGTGTTTTATTAATTTTTTTGAGAGTATTGTTAATGAGGTAGTTTTTCTTGTTTCCCTTTCAGAGGATTTGTCACTGATATACAAGAAATGCCTGTGATTTTTGGGTATTGATTTTGTATCCTGCTACTTTGCTGAATTCATTTATTAGTTCTAGAAGTTTGTTGGTGGAATCTTTTTAGGTATAGAATCATGATGTCAGCAAATAGTTCTAATTTGAGTTCTTCTTTTCCTATCTATATCCCTTTAATTTCTTTCGTCTGTCTAAATGCTTTGGCCAGTGTTTCAAGAACTATGTTAAATAGAAGTGATGAAAGACAGCATCCCTGTTTTGTTCCAGTTTTTAGAGGGAATGCTTTCAATTTTTCTCCATTTAGAATGATGTTGGCCTGGGGCTTAGCATAGATAGCTTTTACATGTTGAGATATGTTTATGTTATTCCTCGTTTTTCTAGTGTTTTGAACATGAAGGGGTGCTGTATTTTGTTGAATGCTTTTTCTGCATCTATTGAGATGATCATACAGTTCTTATATTTAAGTCTATTGATGTGATGAATTACATTTATTGATTTCCATATGTTGAGCCAACCTTGCATCCCTGGGATGAACCCCACTTGATCATGGTGTACTATCTTTTTGATATGTTTCTGTATTTGATTTGCCAGAATTTTACTGAGAATTTTTGCATCTATGTTCATTAGAGATATTGGTCTAAAGTTTTCATTCTTTGATGTGTCTTTGCCTGGTTTTAAAATCAGGGTGATATTGGCCTCATAGAATGAGTTTGGAAGTGCTCCCTCTTTTTCTATTTCCTGAAATAAATTGAAGAGTATTGGCATTAGTTGTTCTTTAAAGGTCTTGTAGAACTTGCCTGTTTATCCATCTAGTTTGGGGCTTTTCTTGGTTAGTAGGCTTCTGATAGCATCTTCTATTTCATCGCTTGAAATTGATCTGTTTCAATTGTGTATATCATCCTGATTCAACTTGGGCAAATCATATGACTCTAGAAATTTGTTGATGCCTTTGATATTTTCTATTTTATTGGAGTACAAGTTATTTCAAAATAATTTCTGATTATCTTCTGTATTTCTATAGTGTCTGTTGTGATATTTCCTTTTTTATAATGTATGTTAGTAGTTTGAGTTTTCTCTCTCTTTTTTGTTATAATGGCTAAGAGTTTGTCAATTTTATTTATTTTTTCAAAGAACTAACTTTTTGTTTTGTCAATTTTTTCAGTTGTTTCTTTTGTTTCAACTTCATTGATTTCAGCTCTGAATTTAATTATTTCTTATCCTCTACTCATTTTGGTGTTGATTTGTTCTTCTTTTTCTAGGACTTTGAGATATAATATAAAGTCATTGATTTGTTGACTTTTTCTTCTTTTAAGGAATGAACTCCATTCAATGAACTTTCCTCTTAGTACTACCTTCATAGTGTCCCAGAGATTACGATACATTGTATCTGTGTTCTCATTCACCTCTAAGAATTTTTAAATCTCCTCCCTGATGTCTTTTGCAACCCATTTTTCATTCCGCAGCATATTATTTAGTCTACAAATGTTAGAGTAGCTTTTATTTTTTATCTTATAATTCATTTCTAATTTCATTCCATTATGATCTGATAGAATGCAGGGTAGTATTTCTACTTTTTTATTTTTGCTAAGAGTTTCTTTGTGATATTGTATTATTGAGTTCTGTAGTTTTTTTTTATTAGTTGCTCAAGACAATACAATGATCTTGACATATCATACATTTGATTCAAATGGGGTATGAATTCTCATTTTTCCACGTGTATAGATTGCAGGATCACATTGGTTATACAGCCACGTTTATACATACAGCCATACTAGTGTCTGTTGTATTCTGTTGCCCTTCCTATCTCCCTTCCCCTTCTCTCCCCTCCCATCACCTCTCTCTACCCAATCTACTGAGTTCTGTAGTTTTTTGTTCAGCTTTTGTTTGGAAGATCTATCCAGTGGTGAAAGGGGTGTGTTAAAGTCACCCAGAATTATTGTGTTATGGTCTATTTGACTCTGGAACTTGAGTTTGTTTGATGAATGTAGACACTCCATTGTTTGGGGCATATATATTTATAACTGTTATGTCCTGTTGATGTATGGTTCCCTTAAGCAGTATGAAATATCCTTCTTTATCCCTTCTGATTAACTTTGGCTTGAAGTCTACTTTATTGGAAATGAGGATGGAAACGCCTGATTGTTTCCACAGTCCATGTGAATGGTATGATTTTTCCCAACATTTCACCTTCAGTCTGTGGAAGAGTTTCTTGGAGGCAGCATATTGTTGGGTCTTGTTGTTGTTGTTGTTGTTTTAATGCAATCTGCCAGTCTATGTCTTTTGATTTTTAAATTTAGGCCATTAATATTCAGGGTTATTATTGAGAAATGATTTGTATTACCAACGATTTTTGTTTATTTTTGGTATTTACCTTGACTTAGTTTCTCCTTTGATTAGTTTTTCCTTTAGTGTAATTCCTCCCTCTGCTGATTTTCATTGTTTTTTTTTCAATTCCTGTTCATGGAATATTTTGCTGAGGATGCTCTGTAGTGCAGGTTTTCTACTTGTAAACTCTTTTAACTTTTGTTCATCATGGAATGTTTTTATTTCCTCATCAAATCTAAAGCTTAATTTTGCTGGATATATGATTCTTTGTTGGCATCCTGTTGTTCCAGCATATCCTGGCTTTGAGGGTCTGGGTTGAAAAAACTGTTGGGATACTAATTTGTCTCCCTCCCTGATTTCTTTCTTTTGCAGCCTTTAAGATTCTATTCTTATTCTGTATGCTAGGCATTTTCATTATAATGTGCCTTGTTGTAGATCTGTTGTAATTTTGTACATTTGGTGTCCTGTAAGCCTGTTGTATTTGATTTTCCAATTCATTCTTCATGTTTGGGGAAATTTCTGATATTATCTCATTGAAGAGATTGTGCCTTCCTTTGGTTTGAAATTCTGTGCCTTCCTCTATCCCAATAACTCTCAGATTTGGTCTTTTGATGCTATCCCATAATTCTTGGATGTTCTGATCATGTTTTCTTACCATCTTCACTGTGTGGTCAACATCATTTTCCAGATTGTATTCTTTGTCTTCATTATCTGATGTTCTATTTTACAAGTGATCTAGTCTCTTGATGATGATTTCTATTGAGTTTTTTTTATTTGATTTATTGTTTCCTTCATTTCAAGGATTTCTGAATTTTTTTTCAGAATCTTTATCTCTTTCTTGAAATAATCTTTTGCTACCTGTATTTAATCCCTTATCTCTTTGTTGGTGTGATCAATGGATACCTGTATTTGTTCCCTTATTTGTTTATTGGTGTCATCAATGGTTGCCTGTATTTGCTCTCTACTGTCATTGTTGGAGTGATCAATTTTTGCCTGTATTTGCTCATTTAGGCCATTGTTTAATTCACAGATTATTTTAATTATGAACACTCTGAATACCTTCTCTGACATTTCATCATCTGTGCTGTCCATGGATTCTGTTATTGTAGTATCCTTGTTTGTTTGGGGCACTTTCCTCCCTTGTTTTTTCATATTGTCTATGTGATTTCCCTTTTTTTCAGTGTGGATCTGAGGTATTACAGTTTCTACCCTATAACCTTGTAGTATCTGTGTAGATTATCTGTATCTCACCATGGTGTTGGGCTTCCAGACCCTGCCAGTGTCCTAGGATGAATGCTACTTCAACTATAGAATATGGTGGCAGCAATAGCAGTGGGTAACTTGAGATAATAGTGGGAGGTGCCCAAGATGGATGCAACATCTTTCAGAGATGGGGCTAAAAAGGTGGGCCTTATACTGGCTTTGGGATGCCTGCTCCAAAATTCAGCTGCATCTAAGTCCTGTCTGTTGTCCCAAGGTAGAAGCTACTGCATGGAAAAGGCTATGGGGGTGACTGCAGTGTCTCAAGATGGAAGCCAGTTAGACCTGGACTCCCAGGTGTTGGTGTGGGCACAGACCCAGACTTACTCTGGGCTCTGGCTCCCTAAAGGTCACCAAGGACGATCTGGGCTGGGCCTGAGCTCTGGTGGAGGTCTGCGGGTAGGTGGAAGCAGTCCTGGGCTGAGCCTGAGGTCAATCGAGTGTCTGCCAGTGGCTGGATGGACCCAGGCCTACCCCGGGCCCTGGCTCCTATGCAGGTCGGTGAGATGGATCTTGGAAAACAGTGTCTTTAAATACTAAACCTGCAGCTATCATATAACCTAGCAATTTCATTCCTGGGCATTTACACCAGAAAAATGAAGAAGGATGTTCTCATACAAACTTTACGTGAATGTTTAACAGTATCTTTATTTGTAATAGCTAAAAATTAGAAATGATCTGGATGATCTTCAAGAGCTGGATACTTAAATAAAACTGTAATATCCATACTATAGAATATTACTTGCTAATAAAAAGGAATGAATTATTGATAATAATTTTGTTGAATGATCAAATCCAATTCCAAAAGGTAACATATTGCATAATACCATTTATATAAAAATTATTGAAATTATAAAATTTTAAGTAACTATTAAGAAACTATTAATAGTTTCCAGGGTTAAGAAGGAAGTGGGGGGTAGAGAGAAGAGAGTGTGGCTATAATTGGACAGAATGAGGAATTGTAGTGGTGGAAATGTTTGTATCTTGAGTGTATAAAGGTCAATAACTTGGTTGTGATATTGTACTGCCATCTCAAAAAATATTACCACTGGATCAAGCCCAAGGCAGTCTGTATTATTTTTATAGCTGTATATAAATCTATAAATACTCAAAATCTAAAGGATGATAAAAACATAAAACTTTGAGTAAAATACTTGAATAGCTAATGCGTATACCAATATATCTAAAAAGTTAAATAATATTAAAATCTTCTCAACATTCACTCTTGGTTAGAAAAATGAAAACCAAAGCAAATCACATGAGCACTTTCAACCATTAGCTCCATAAAAAGATAAAAAGGGCAATAGCATTTACCTCCAGGGACAATGTGAGGAAATCCACACCCTTAAATATACTAATTGCCCCAGCCTCTTGGAAAATTATGTGTTGTAATAGTTACTTTATGAATAATTCAATTGTATCTGCTACCTCATTTTTTGAAGATTAATTAGTCCCTACTCAGGAAATGAGTAGGGAGAGGGTAAGAAAGAAAGTGATTTTTCTTTATAATCTTTATATATTTGTAATATTTATGTAGAATCTTTTTGTAGTTATACCACCTGTAATTAAGGTGTTCTGATGCTAAAATATGGAAAATATATGCAATGAGAAAGGTAAAGAGAAATGTGATTTCTGGTTTCAATTCCAAGATGCTAAAAGCTAGGAAGTCAGTACTTTTGTCCTGACCAGGAAAGAGTTGAACAAACTGAAAATCAATCACTTTTCTGAGTCTCATTTGGGATTTCAAGCCACAGGGTAAACCACCACCCTGAAATCTGGAGAGACAGGTAAATATAGAGAATTCCAACTGAGACAAGCTTATTTGGAGACAAAGCTACTGGAACCCAGAGCTGGAAAAATGCTAATTAAAAAGTAATTTTCACAAATTGCTGGATGTTGAGGACAGACTGACTTGAGAGTGAGAAACTCCTGGGGATCCAGACCTAGAGTGACTACTCAGACCAGCAGGGTCTGGGGGCTGAGCATAATAGTATTAGAGTGTTACAGAAAGACCCCCTAAGATCAGACTTGATTTAAGAGTTTATAGAGATACCCAAAGGCAACAGGTGATACACAAACAAGGAAATTCGAGGAATTTGAAGCCCTAAGAGATATAACTACAGCAACTTCTAGTCAGATCAACATTAAAAGTTCATGGTAAAGGGTGATGTAGTTCAGTTTCTATGACTCAACATTATGTCAAGTTTTCAACAAAAAAATTAAAGGTATACTAAAAGTCAAGGAATAAAAAAACAATATGAAAAGACAAACTAGAATCAGATATGATACAGATGTTGGAGTGGTCAGACAAGGGATTTAAAACAACTATAATTAATGTGTTAAGGCTCTAGTAGACAAGAGTACACCACATAAAAAGATAGCTAGGCAGTGTAAGCAGAGAGAAAGAAAACTAAGAAGGGCTCAAACGTAAATCATAAATAAGAAACACGTTCCACAAATGAAGAATATTTTTAGTTCAACTAGACTCAATGGTTAATCAACTAGACTGGACATGGCTAAGGAAAGAATCAATGAGCTTGGAAATAAGTCAAAAGAAACTTCCCAAACTAGAATGCAATGAAAACAATAAAAGCAGAATATCGAACACTGTGGGAAAATTACAAAAGATATATGTGAAATTCAACCATGTGTAAGAGAAGAAAGAGAAAGGAGCAGAAAAAAACATTTGAGAAAATAATGACTCCAAATTCTGTAACTGACAAACAACAAATCAAAGTTGTAGCAGGTTCAGAGAATATGAAAAAACAAAATTTCTTAACTTATCAACCTAGGTCCATAATATTCAATCTGCAAAAGTCAAAGACAAGATTAATATTTGTAAGAAGGTAGAAGAAAAATATTACTTTATTTATAGTGAAATAAAGATAAAGATTACTTCTCACCAGACTTGTAAGTAAAGAGAAAATGGATGGAGTATTTCAGATGGTGAAAGAAAAAAGGCATAAATGTAAATACTTAATGCTTTAATCCAATGAAATTTTCCTCCAATAGTGGATAATAAGGATTGATAAAGAATTTCCCCCACAAAAAAAATTTAGGAAATTTACTGCCATTGTGTTTGTCCATGAAGAAAGACATTTCCCAGAAAGACAGAAAATGGTAAGGGTAGGAATTTGGGTCTACTTAATTAAAGGAAGATAATGAGAAAAGTAATGAAAGAAGGTGAATAACATCTTTTATTTTTATTATTATTTGGCAAAGTAAATGTTTTAGTTAAAGTTATAATAGTGACTACGGATGATTTGGGGAATTATAGCAAATGAACAAGTAAAATGAATGACAGCAATATTATAAGGGATGAAAATGAGTAATAAGGAATACTGTGTTGTAAGGTACTTATATTACCCAGGAAGCAGTATAATGTCATATGAACATGAACTTAGGTAGTTGTGAATGCATATCACAAACTCCAGAGTAACCTTAATTGTTTTTAAAGATGGATGATTGATATTCTGAGAGGAGAGTAATTATAATTATGCAAAAATGTTTCATTACATTAGAGAAAGTGGCAAAAGAGTGGAAGTAAAAATACAAAACAAAAAAACAAAGAAGAATTGCAGCAAAAAGAAAATAGTAATAGACATGCAAATTACTGTTCAACTACATCAATGGTCACATAAATTGTAAGTAGTCTAACCATGCCAATTATAAGACAAAGAATTTTAGGGCTCATGATCAAACAAGACCAGTTGCCCAAAGGAAATTGATTTTAAATAAAGAGACAGATAAATCAAAAGTGAGAGGGTAGAGAAAGATATATCATGTTACTATTAATCAAATAAAAGCTACAGTAGTACTATCAATTTGATACAAGTTTTCAGAATAAGGAAAGTCTTCAAGGATGAAGAAGGGCACTACATTCAGTAATAGATAGATCCAGCAAGCAGAAAATCAGTAAGGATATAGTTCAACTTAACACCACCATCAATCAACTGGATTGAATTGACATTTAGAAAACTTCATCCAACAATAACAAAATACATTTTTCCTCAAGGTCACAAGGAACATTTGCCAAGATAGATCTCCATGGTAAAACTCATCTTAACAAATTTAAATTAATAGAAAGTATATTGGAACCCAACTGGAATCGATTAGAAATTCATATCAGAACAATTTCTAGAAAATTCTAAAATATTTGCAGATTAAAGAACACACATGTGAGTAAAGCCTATGCCAAAGAAGAAGTTTCAAGAGAAATTTTTAAAATATCTTGATCTAAATTAAAATGAAAATACAACTCATCAAAATTGGTGGGATGCAGTGAAAGCAGTGTGTCGAGGGACAGTTATAGCATCTGACATTAGTAAAGAAGAAAAATCTAAAAGCAATAATTTAAGCCTCTGGTAGAGGAATCAAGAAAAAGAAGAGCAATTTAAGTCTAAAACAAAAGAAAGAAATGATGCAAAATGAACTATAAATAAATACAATTGAAAAGAGGAAATCAACAGAAAAGATCAACAAAAATAAAGGCAGATTTTGAAAGGATCAGCTCAAGTTCTAGCTAGACTAACCAGGGCAGAAAAATGCTAATATCAGGTATGAGAGAGGAGTCATTACTGGTCTTCTGGATATCAAGAGGATGTTAAAATATCACTGCAGGAACTCTGTTTCTAAAGATTTAGCAATCTAGATAAAAGAAATAGGCAAATTTCTAAAAAAAAAATTATCGAATTTCACACAGAAGAAAGAGATGGTCTGAATCAGCCTGTATGTATTACATTTAATTAATTAATGATTAATAACTTTCCAGAGAAACCACCAGGCCCAGATTGCTTCACTGGCAAATTCTATCAAACATTTAAGGAAGAATGATACCCATTTTCTACAATCTGTTCCAGAAAGTAGAAGCAGTGAGAATAATTTCTAACTCATTTTATCATGTCCGTTTTAACCTAGTAATAAGGTCAAATGAAAACATTACCTTCAAGGAAATATTCTGAATAAATATCAGCAATGAACATAGATGCAAAAATCCTCTGCAAAATATTAGCAAAAAGAATCCAACATTGTATAAAAATGATACACTGAAACCAAGTAGTATCTTTTCCTGTTACACATGCAGTCAGCTACAGTAACATGTTAAAAAAGAAAAAAATCATATGATCATATCAATATATGCAGAGAAAATATTTAACAAACTCCAACACTTATTCATGATAAAAAACAAAAATCCTCTCAGTAAACTAGGAATAGGGGAACCTTGGCAAAGAACATTTACAAAAACTAATAGTTATGTCACGCTTAATGCTGAGAAAGTAATGCTTTCCCTCTAAGATGGGAAAGAAGCAAGGATGTACCCTCTTGCCATTACTTTTCAATATTGTAATGGATATTCTAACTAATGCAATGAAGCAATAAAAAGAAATAAAAGGTATTCACATAGGAAGGAAGAACTAAATTACTTTTGTTTGCAGATGACATGATTATCTGTGGAAATCCCAAAGAATAAAGAGCAAAACAACTCCTATAATTGACCACAGTAAGATTGTATAATATAAGGTTAATATACAAATTCAATTATACACATCAATACCAACAATGAATAATTGAAATTAGAAATTAAATACACAGTATAATTTACATTAGTCCCTGTGGGTTGTGTGTGTGTGTGTGTGTGTGTGTGTGTGTGTGTCTGTCTGTCTGTCTGAAAATATCTGAAGCCAGAATATATGTTTAAAAAGGGTTTTATTTTAGGTCAGAATTCTAGAGGTCCAACAACATATTCCTAGAATCTGCCCATCTTTTACTGAGGCCCACATGCTGATCAACTCTTGGTGAAGAAGTGGAAAGAGAAATAGTAAAAGGAGAGAGAGAGAGAGAGAGAGAGAGAGAGAGAGAGAACACGAGTGCAAGAGAGAACAGAAGAGAAGAAAGGAGAAGAGGAAGGTTGATGTGCTTTTCAGCCCTATAAGCCTTAATCAAATCTTTAGAGAATTAACCCTGTTTCTCAAGAAAGACATTGATACAGTTCATTAGGGTAGCATTACCATGACCCAATCACCTCCCATTAGGCCCCATCTCTTAAAAGGTCCCACTACCTCTCAAAGCTATTATTTGGGGACCAAGGTTCTAGCATGTGGACCAGATTTATGAATCTGTCCTGCACACATTTTGGACAAACTATATCCAAATCATAGCAGCACCAAAAATTTAAAGGCAGAATGAAAGATGGGCTTAGATATAAATCTAACAAAATATATACAAGATGTATATAAGGACATTTACAAAATTCTAATGAAAGGAATCATAGAAGCTCTACACTAATGGAGAAATACTCCATGCACATGAATTGGGATACTTAATATTGTCAAAATGTCAATCCTTTCCAACTTGATCTGTAACTTCATCATAATTTCTATCAAAATCCCAGCAAATTATTTTAATGATATTGTTAAATAGAGTCTAAAAATTTTATGAAGATACAAAAGAAGGACCTAAAAGAGGCATCTCAATACTGAAGAAAAACAAAATTGGAGGAATGATTACTACGTAACTTAACAAAGCTGATACAACAATCAAAGCACAGTGAACAAAATAGCATGGTATTGGCAAAAGGATAAACCTAGAAAATGGAGCAGAATAAAAAGCTCAGAAATAAAACCCATGAACTGTTCATGAAAAAAAGGAAGCCGAGGGAATGAGAAGAATCAGGGAATCAGGGATATACATGACCTACTTCCTCCAGAAATTTCCTACCTGCTTATAGTTACCACCCATTAATCAATTCAAATTATTAATCCATCAAATAAATTAATTCACCAATCTTAGCTCTCATAATTTACTAATTTCACTTCTTATACTAAATTATAATATTCTGCCCCTATCCCTGCAAAGCTCATGCCCATCTCACAATGCAAAATGCATTTACTCCATTTGCAAAAGTCCTCATAGACTGAATAATTCTAGCATTGCCCCAAAGTCAAAGTCCTAAAATCTCATTTGAGCCTCAAGGCAAACTCTTAGTTGTGAGCCCTTGTAAAGATAAAAAACAAGCTACATAAATCCAATATATAAAGGTACAGAGTAAACATTTTCATTCCAAAGTGGGGAAATAGGGGCATATAAAGAAGGGATGGAACCAAAACAAGACTGAAATCCAGCTGGGCAAAATGTCCTATAGATTCATGCTCAGTAGCTGGGGCACATGGAATCACGATCTTCACTCCAAAGGGCCTGTGTAGCTCTTCCCATGACCTTGCTGATTTCATCCCATATGGCCTCTATGTTGTCTTGTTTCTTCTTGATTTATTCAGTTTTCCTCAGCAGACATTCCATCTTACTGTCATCTCTTAATCTCAGGGGTCTCTACTACAGCTTCGTTTTCCTTCTCACATATTCACACATCATCCTCTCAGAGGCTTCCTGTAGGGATTCCAACCCTACTACACTTTGTTTTTCCTCCCCAGTTTTCCTTTTAAATCTTGCTAGAAGCTATGACCTCCTAACTTCATCTTGCATTCCTGCATAATTAGTATCATGTGCATGATGCCAAGGTTTACCACCACCTGGAGCAGTAGCCAGGCCTCCTAAGACCATGGCTGCAACAGCCTCTGTGTACCTGAGCAGCTAAGAATGGTGAAAAACTTACTAGGAACCCTCTGTACATGTGGGGTACCCTCCATGGTCTCTTCTCAAAGGAATTTTTACTTCTATACCCTTCAGCCTACAATGGATCTTGTCTTGCTAATTCTTGAGAGGCCCTTAAGCCAGTTTTCTTATTGTTTCAATTGCTTAACATATGTCTAGTGGCTATAATCTCTTCAACAACTACAACTTCCTTGGTCCCAGTTTTACATGCAGTTTTATGACCAAATTGTAAGTTTTTCAAATCTTTCCACTCTGCTTTCTCCTTCTGATTGTGACAGTAAAATTGACTAAAAGCCACTAACAACATCCATGTCACCATCTGAATGCTGTGCTTTCTTGAAATTTCCTCCATCAGATTTATTAGTGTATCACCTTTAAATTCAGCCCTCAAGAATGTGTCAGGACTTGAGCAAAATATAGACAACTTCTTTGCCAGAACATAACATGAATGGCCTCTAGCTCAATTTCCAGTAGAGTCCTCCTTCTGTAAAACATCGTGAGCTCAGTCCTTACTGTCTGTGGTCCTATCAGCATTTTAGTCTTCTGAGCTCCCACAAGAATTCCCTGTTAAATTCTGCTTACAACCTTCTAAAGCTTCTCCAGCCTGTATTTCCAAACCTTTTCAAACTCCTTCTACAAACCAGTTCCAAATGCTTCTGAACCACATGATCAGGTTACTCATAGCAAAGACTAACCCCACTTCCCAGTACCAATCTCTGTTAGTCAGCTTTTCATTGCCGTGACTAAACGACTGACAAGAACAATTTGCAGTAGGAAGAGTTTATTTTGGCTCAGGATTTTATAGTTCAGTGCAAGGTCAGCTTTGGGCCCATGGTGAGGCGGAACATCATGGTAGAAGGATATGGCAGAGGAAAGTTGCTCAGTTAACGACATACTGAAGCATAAAGAGAAAGTGCATAATCCCCAAGGGCATGCCCCTAGTGACCTTGTTCCTCTGGCCATGCCCTTCAGATTTCACCCATTAATTATTCAAATTGGGGATCCATCAACTGTATTAACCCACTGGTCAGGTTATAGCTCTCACAATCTAATCATTTCATTCTGAACATTCTTGCATTGTCTCACATGAACTTTCAGAGGAAATTTCATATCTAAACTATAAGAGGCCCAGAGCACTGGGATTGGAAGAAACCTTGGAAAGTTAATTCAATGCATTTTTTCCCTTTTACCAATGAGAAAATGGAGCAGATGATTAGTATAGTCAAGTTTCCCGACCTTCTAACACCCGTCATTCCACTAAATGACATCAAACTGACTGCTTTCAACATTTTCATCTCAACCTCTAGCCTTTAATTTCTTGGCTTTCCAGTCCCCTCTTGTAAGGAAAAAAAAAAAAAGAAAGAAAGAGAGGGTCATGAAACCAGCACCTGTTGAGGGAGAACATCAAGAAAGACTGCCTTGCATGGGTCTTTGGAGAAACTCTTTTTTTTCTTTTTAAAACACATGTGAACCTTGCTTCATATCAGTTAGAGGCATCATTTCTATTTCTCGCTGTGCATGCACACTTCTCTTGGGGAGTACACTTGGGAGTGCTCAGCTAGTCACAGTTTGATTTTGCGTGAGATATAAGTGACTGATTGAAAGAATTAATCCTTATATTATTGGAATTATGAATCTAAAAGAGTAATTATGATACGACCAGGAAGATACACTGGGGAATCAAAAGGATCAAGGAGTAGTTATTTATTATTTATCTATATTTTACAAAAAAAAATCTTTTAAAGAAAATTTGTATTATTTTAAAAAAACGTCTCTATAGTGTGGACCAATCACAATTCCCAAGCCCGGGGAATCAGAGTAATTGTAGAACAATTACTGACAATAGACAGCAACAAAATTTGAAGTTGAGAGTTATTTTCCTCATATTCTCAAAGAGAAGGACACTGAACCCTCCTGCATGTCATCAGCAGGCCATGTGCCAGTGAAGTCATCTGGTGGTGATGTAAAAGGATCATGTGGCCGCTCCTCTTTCCTGGAAAGGGAACCCCTGAAAATAGAATCAATGCAAAACTCAATGAAAGACAAAACTATCTCATACCAAAAAGTACTACAACTGCAAAACTGAAATGCCTTATGAAAGGAGAGAATGAGTATTTCATCAAATGGGAGATCTTTCATTGACAGGCACCTTAGAACAGAAGGAAAATTGATCAACTTCATCCATTAGAAATTGTAATATGAGAATACTGTGAATTACCATGTGTTAACGAAGACGTGAGTCCATTGTTCAAAAATCCATGAGATTATTAACATCCATAGCAACTTACGAGGGTGTTTTCCCAGAATGCTCTGTGATTCTTTAATGTTTCTTTTCTTTTATAATAAATCATCTTTCTGATCAATAGTTTCCAGTCAATGTTCTCACATCTAAAAATAGTTCAGACTACTGGGTAGGAACAGAATCAGTGGGTACAGTGTGTTTCATCGATTTCTCTCATCATAACCTGACACTGTACCTATGACAGACACTACCACACTCTGATCCCCTCAGTTGCAATGTTCCTTCCATGGTCACTTGCTCTATTTCTTTCCCATTGATACTCAGATGTGGGACCAGCACAGAGGAACCACGTCTATACATGACTATAGATAGAAGACATTGGCCTACTGTATCTTGCAGATGTATTGCGGCAATTAACTTAGTTACATGTCCCTGGTAATTGTCCTCTATGCCAGGCTGAATTTCCCCTCAGCAATCCCTTTCTGCTTGGGACATACTTCATCCTGAATCCATATCACATAGCCCCATACTATCTATAACATCATTTAATAGTGTTTAGTGGCATAGAACCTGACAAGAGATCCCTCAGTACTGTCAACCTCTGTCTTAAATGAGGGTATAGCTAAAGTGACTGCTATGTCCTTGAACAGTAATATGAACCAGCCTATTTCAGTCACAGAGAATATTCTGCCAGGGTCAAACATACCACCAACAGGAGCAAGCTTGTACTGATTGCTGGTCATGTGCTCGTCACTCTTTTAAGTGCATTGTCTCATTTAAAGCTAAGAAGTAAATATTATTTCCACTTTATAGATGAGGATCCTGTGGCTATGCAGGGTCACACAACTTGCCCAAGAGCACAAAGCTACTGAGTGAAGACATTCTGGTTGCAGAGGCATGGTCTTGAATGTTTTATGACCTCCAAATTGAGCAGCACCCTATGAAGATTCAAATACAAGTGGGAGAATCAGATATTCTCGTGATTTAAGCACCTTATCTTTCATTTACAGGCACATGTAATTAGAGCCTGTGGTATAAATCAATTCAAACAAATTGGATGTTACAAATGTAAACAAGGTTCTCATCAAAAAGCTCCCTCATCAATTGTCTTTGTGGCTGGAAGTTTGGTTTTTGTAGCCCTTACACATGTTCTTGTGTTCCTATTTTTGGTTCAGATGGCACTCAGAATGAAGATAAAATAATGCTATTGTCTATCAGGAAACAATCATTTGGAAATGCATTTCTGAAGACTCTTTTTATAGTTTTTATTGTGAAGTACAAACATGTCATCTCAAGCAAGATTTTGCATTGAGAAATGTTTCATTCTTGAGAAGGGCACTGAGCCTCAGGTGGAACCTAGTTCAAAGGTGCTTGTAATATGTTAGCATATAATTTTAAAAAGGAAAAATTTCTAAATGTATTACACCATAATTGCTGCTAGTTTAAACTTATGTCAATTTCTGACATCGGCTGGAATATGAACACTCATAGCTATTAGATATTACTTGGAGTTACTTAAAAGAAATTTAAATCTATGCTATTGAAAAGAGAAGGTTTACATGTTTTCCTAATTGTGTTCCATTAGGACAGAGTTTTAATTTTTCGAAAATTAATTCTTGTTAGACGTGATGTTCAAAGATAGAGAAGTGGAAAGAATTGAACCACTTAGCACTTATTTTTTTTTTTTCACAAGCCATTAGCAAACCCACACATCCTTCCTGTGATCTAGTTAACTGCTATATTCCCATGCTTCTCCCACGGGAGATGAATTAGGAACATGCACACACCATGAAGACACAGAAAACAAAATTCTGCTGCTAAGACTTTGCTGAGAAGAGGCTGTGGTTAAAAAAAAAAAAATCAGGGGGGTGGGAAACCTTAAAAACACCACACAGTACCAAATATAATTTATCAATTTTTAAAACTTATTAGCTGATGTAGTAAACATCTAGATAAGCTTAAATATCAAGCAACAAACCTTCTACCATTTACTTTTAAAACCTGTTCCAGGCAATCTTTTGGCTGTAGTAGTTACAGAGCACAGAGCCTCCTATAGGGTCACCCTGACCTCTGGCTTAAATAAATTCTGTGTATAAGAATATAATCATATTATTAGCCACTGTTTATCCAGGGTTTTCTGTGTGCTAGGCACTATGTTAAGCACTTTATATGCATTATTTATTTAATATTCCTAGCAACCTAAGAGGAAATTAGTATTATTTTTTTCCATGCTATATATGAGGAAACTCAAATATCTGAAGTCACTAAATGTATCAGTTAGCTTTTGTTCCATAACAAAATATATCAAACTTTAGGGCTTAAAACAGCAATAATTCATTCAGCTCAGAAGTCTGATTATTCGAATGGGCAGAGCTGGGCAATTCCATTGTTAAGTCTTGTCAGTTCACTTACATGCTGAAGGTCATCTGTCAAGTCCTACAGTCCCTTTTCTCCAGCAGGTTAGTTCAGGCTTGTTTACATCATGGTCTCAAGTTTCCAAGAGTGCAAAGAAAGGGCAAACTCAATGAATGTTCAAGTTCTTGCCAAGATTCTGCTTGTCACAAAGTAAATGACATGGCAAAAATAAGATGCAAAGGGTAAAAAATCTTCTCTACCTCTTGACTGGAAGAACTGCAAAATTAAAATATAAAGATGAATGGAAGAAATTTTGGTTGTTTTTTGAAATCTATAAGTCAGTAACAGAGCCACGCTTGAACACTTATTCTAAAGCCCATGTCCCTAACCTGATCTTACAGTACCTCTCAAAAACTGGTCCTTTTAAGAATAGCATCCCACGTTTTGGAGGGATCTTTTGTGTTCTCTTTATTTTGCAAATCCCTAATCCATCTAACTCTTAAAATGCCCTAGCTGTCCCTGTACACCCCTGTTCTGTGCATATATCCACTAGAGCATTTGTAACATTATAATGAAGCATTTATCATAATACAGTGTTTACTCTCTAGACTAAGGCAGGGATTATGTCTAATTATTATCTATAGCCCTGATGCTTGGTCCAGTCTCTGGTATACGATTTTTGCTAAAAAAAAAAAAAAAATTGCTTGTTGAAGAAAGTCACGATAACTTACCTACTTGAAATCAACTGGTTTTTAAGTCTTGGAATCAAAAAGGCTATGAGGAGTTAGCAAACATTCTCCACTCCTTGAAACAAAACAATGATAAACATTTTGGTTTTGACCTCCAAATTCCAGAAAAGTTCTTCATTTCTTTAATTTTGATATCTCCGACAGTGTACACATTAATTTAAAAAAGAAGGAAGGACTGGGGATGTGGCTCAAGCGGTAGCGCGCTCGCCTAGCATGCACGGGGCACTGGGTTCGATCCTCAGCATCACATAAAAATAAAATAAAGATGTTGTGTCCACTGAAAAAAAACTAAAAAATAAATATTAAAAATTTTCTCTCTCTCTCTTTAAAAATAGAAGGAAAATAAAATTAGATGATAGAATAAGAGAGGACTTTAGAGCTGACTTTACAACAAATTTAGTAACATTGGAGATGGGGTGTAATGAGTTCAATTGTCCTTGAACCATGCTGCAGGAATTTATAGACAACAGAACAAGGATACAACACTGTCATTGTACCGTGTCTCATTTGCCATATGACCATGCTATTGCACTATGTCTCACTTCTGCAACTATAACTGCATCAATTTTTATTGAAATTTTTCCTTTAACGCTTCATGGTAGGTGTAGGAGCAAATGAGACATAAGTAAAAAATACTCAGATCAGTGATCTTTAATATTTTCAATATCACCAACAGTCAGGTAGAATCCTAATCCATTTGTTTCTTCAATTAAATGAACCATATTTATCCTGAAGTGTCACGCACAAAAGCATGTTTTGTATTCTACATATTAGAATACATGTTATGTATTCTACATATTCAAGTCAGCTGGGGAACGTGGTGAGCTACTAATCTGTGAGTTTTAGCCTCCTCATGTGTATCCTATGGCTCATGGTACTTCCATGATGAACAGACAGATCTATGTAGTTAAGTACTCAGAGTACTCAGCACCAAGCCTAATGTATGGGAGGTTCTCAATAAAATGAACTCACTATTACCACTTTTAATATTGACAAGATATCAGCATTCTCAAATATAAATGTAAACTGTTAGCTTAAGTTTCTGCATTTTATTAGTTTTTAATGAAAGATATTTTAATTCAAAGGGAAGATTATAATATACAGAAATAGAAAGGAATAATCCACATTGTTACAACCGTTAGCAAATCTAATTCTTTTCCTTTTTCTGTATTCTCATCTAGTCTTTACTCATACACATGGTAGCTTTTTTTTTTCTAATTGCAATCATTGTGAAGGAAACCATTTGACTTCCACTTAAAAATTTTTATTTAGTTCTACACCCTGAAAAATGTTTTAGTCACCAGAAGTTTAAAGGTTCAGGTAAGCCAAAGTATGTTGGTTATCAGTGCTATCATCTACAAGAGACTTAGTTCCTTACACTTACATAAGGTTCAGCAATTTATAAGGAATTTCATATATATATATATATATGAATAAATATATGAATAAAATAAACATATTCATATATATGAATATATGAAAAATATATATAGTGCAATATATATAGTGCAATAATCTTGGGAAATCACAATAGTAAAATAATAAGTCTGGCAAATAATTCTTTTGAGTCCTTACTATATCTTAAGTCCATTCTAACCTTTATCATTCCTATTTTACTCACAGGGAGGCCAAGTATTTTACTCAATCTCACAAATCCAGTGAAATGTTGACATGCATCTGAAAATCCACATGTTCTGGATCCAATCTGTTTTCATACAATCTTCTTTCCATTGTACCTGTGTCCTTCCAGGGAACCAAGGTTGGTGGGTTCCAATTCCTTCATGGTGTAGGTTTGTTTTAGTCAGCTTTTTCACAGCTACAACAAAAGACCTGACAAGAATAATTAGAGCAGGAAAAGTTTATTTGGGATCTCATGGTTTCAGACGCCTTAGTCCATAGACAGCTGGCTCCACTCCTCAGGGCTGGAGGTGAGGCAGAACATCATGGAGGAAGAGTGTGGTAGAGCAAAGTGGTTCAGGACATCACACCAGGAAGCAGAGACGGACAGCCAGTTCTGCTCAACAAGGCCAAAATATATAGCCAAAAGCTTGCACTCCCAATGACCCACCTCCTCCAGCCACACCCTACCTGCCAACAGTTACTACCAAGTTAATCCCTACCAGGGGATTAATTCACTATTAGGTTAAACCTCTTACAACTCAATCATTTCACCTCTAAACTTTGTAGCATTGTCTCACACATGACCCTTTGGGGGACACCAAACAGCTAAACCACAATAATTTTCACTTTGGGGCCCCATGTGGGCTGCTGTGTAATAGTCCATGTACTATTTTCTTCACTTGGGTGTACTAAAAGCTTGCTTTGGCAACATGTTTTAGGCACAGCCTTTTTTTTTCAGATTCAGTTGGTGTAACATGTTTTAGACTTTTATCATCCCTGATATTTTATATAACCCTGACCCTAGTGATTAAATTAATAGCAGGCAAAATAGGAACACAGTAGGAAATACAAGGGGAATCCTCTCCTCTTAACTCAAATAGCAATGCTCTTTCTATGGAATCATTTCCATGAGGACATTTTATTTTTTTTTAACCTGAAGAACACAAGTCCAAGCATCACTAGGTCAAGCCCTATAATCCCAGTTACTTAAGAGGCTGAGGCTAGAGTTTGGCACATTCAAGGCCAGCCTCAGAAATTTAGCAAGACCTGTCTCCAAATGAAAAAGAAATAAGGGCTGGGAATGTAGATTGGTATTAAAGCATCCCTGAGTTCTATGCCTAGTATGAAAAAAAAAATCCAAAAAAATCAAAACCCCTGGTACTCATCTTTCACATGCAATCTCTCCCTCTGGCTTTACTAAAAATCTCACAAATTAAAGCATTGGTTACCCTCACTTAAAATGATGTAGATACATATTTATCATTTTGATAGCTATTAAAATAAATCCAAGGTAATTTGGCATGGCAAAAAATAGCATGACAATTTCTACTCATTGCCTTAGGCTTATGTTTCCTTTGTGGCCAAATCTGGACCTTTAGTGAGGTGTTCATTTCCCATCCTTCCTGCTGTCTTCCATCATTATGATTCTGTTCCTGTTTCCTGATGTAGTCAACCGCCCACACCTGCCTCCTCGGTTAATTGTCTAGTTAGAGGTTTTAAAAACTCCATAAGTACCCTCACAATGAAATTCCCATGTGAGCACCCTGTGTGCCCATTTCCTTATTAATATAACTATATTGAAGTGTTAATGAAGTTCTTTAGACCTTTTTTCAGTGGGGGGTGCCTGAATAATGTTATTCATTCAGTGAACACATGAATTAAATATTAGCATTGCTACAATGATAGACACAATGACTAATACCTGAAGGAAGATACGTAAAATACCATATTTCAAAAATTAGACACAGCTTCTAAATCTGGAACTAAAATATAGACAAATATTTGGTCTTTTAATTCCTGCTCTATAATCCTTGGAGATGGTAATTTTAGAGTTTCTCTTTTGTTCAGAAGAAGCAGGGATCAAGAGAAACTACATTATTAAATTTATCATATTTTTTTAAGCTTACTAATTTGAAAAAAATGCATATGGCCTATTGTGTCATAGCAATGGAACATAATATATTAAAATGACACCTTGCTAGGTAAGAATTCTTAATAATGCTAATAAGCAATTATTTGGTGCTTAAACATATGTTGGTTTGTCTATATTCTTTGCTTCTAGGCTCACTGAAAACTCTGCAATTCAGGTACTACTAATTCATTTTAAAAATTGAGGAAATTGAGATTTAGTGAGTGCATATGACACTGTTCTCTGAATTGCTATCAAAGAGTAAGTCAGTTTTCAATTACTGGCTAGTATTCTACAAAAACCACGAACTAATTAAATGGTCAAAAAAAATTTTAGGTATATATTTTTCTCTTCTTTCCTTCCCTCCTTTCTGTTTGCATAAATATAAATATAAAACAGCTGCATAATATAAATACAAATTTTTAATAACATATTAACATCCAATACCCCTTTAGAAAGATCCAACTTAATGCATCATCACTCTGTCTCCCTTGATCCACAGCTATGGCTTCATGGGGATTTTCCTAGGACCACTCAGTGGAGAAGAAATATGGTAGACGCTGCAAGGTCTACCAGTTCCAGTCAAAAAGAACCTGCATTCAGCTCCCTTTCCTGGAAAGAGCGTGGTGAAGGGAAATCTTAACAGGAGAAAGAAATTTGGATGCTGTATCTTAATAATATTATTATTTTCCTGCTTGTAAGTGAGAAGGACTTTCAGGAAAACTGGTAGGGGTGGGAATTGGAAAGAGCAACACTGGAAATCAATGACAAAGAGCTCTTTTAGAGTAGATGATGGAGCTCTTGGAATGGACCCTGTGAAATTATTGTGTCCCTAGCTAATTCACACCAGTGTGTCTGATTATCTTATTTCCATCCCTTTCCATCTGCTCTCTGCTGGGGAGGCTGATATATGAGGAATTTGTCAATGGTTCCCCCGTCTAGACTGCTTCAAAAAATATAGGGAAGCCAGTGAAAACTTGAATTTCAGGTAAACAATGAACAAATCTTTTGTATAAACCTGTCCTAACTATTTAGTGGGAGATATTTGTACTAAAATGTTATTCATTGTTTATCTGAAACTCAGATTTACTTGTGTCCTGTATTTTTAATTAGCTAAATCTGGAAAAATCTTCTCTCATCCCATCTGGTTTCTGGCTGAGTTCCACCACTGGAGAACTCCAGTAGAAGATTGAAGGATGTAAGACAGAGGGCTCAAATATTTATTTTCCTGGCTCCTTTTATGCAGGTCACCTTGGGCTAAGTTTGCTTGTTGACTGAAGCCCGCTGCTCCTCTCAATAGACTTTCTCTATGGAACTTACCCCTTCCAGGCTCTTGGTACTGTTCTTCTCCTTGATCCTGTAGGGATGCAAATGGCTCTTCTGATGTTATTAATCCTTTTATTCTAGTATCTCTTGAGATCCTTTTAAGCCTCACCTATAGCTTTGAAACTGGTCTCTTCATAAATAAATGTTCCTTAAAACATTCCACTGAAGATACTATGACAAGAACAGAGTTAAGCTTCTTTCAAGAAATGAGTTCTATTGCACACTGAAAAACGAGTGGCTTGTGGGGCACAGGGGTGCATGCCTGTAATTCTAGCAGCTCAGGAGGCTGAGGAAGGAGAATCACAAGTTCAAAGCCAGCTTCAGCAAAAGCAAGGTGCTAAGCAACGCAACACAGTGAGACCCTGTCTCTAAATAAAATGCAAATTAGGGCTGGGGATGTGGTTCAGTAGTTGAGTGCCCCTGAGTTCAATCCTTGGTATCCTCCCTCTGCCAAAAAAGCGAATGGCATTTAATCCAACAGTTTCTTACTTAGTCAGACACTCTCTTTTTCTATGAATGTATATGAATTCCTAATACGTTCAGAGATAGGGATGAGTCTCCACCTCCTGGAACTAATGATCCAATAAGGTCACTGAGTGGAAAGGAAACAATCTCTAGTTTACTACCATTTCAGCTGTTTTATATACATTTTCTCAAGCAATTTTCATCACAGTTCAATTAGGAACATTTTCTTCACTCCACAAGTAAGGAAAGCAAAGCTCAGAAAGGTTAATGGGAAATATTAAGGATCTTTCCATAAGTCTTACCACCAAAGCACGTCGAAGCCCTAATTGTTATGAGGCTTACCTGCCAGACTCTCTTCTAGCTAACATTTGGGATGTACATACCACAAGCCAGCACTAATGGGATCTACACTAAAGCCCTGCTACAAGTCAACATCATTTCACAGCGGGAGAAATGGAAGCCCAGAAAGGATATACAATTTTTTTTTTAAGTGGTCTCACAGGTAGGGAGTGGTAGGGCTAGGGTTTGAGCCCATTCACACAGGCCATGCAACTAATGCCATGTCTTGCCTCAAAAGGGTATTGTCTTTGATCTGGGGACATGTGAAATAAGTCAGCTGATATGGATGTCTAGAGAAGTGGTATAAGTGATGCTGGGTGAGGGATCTGTTCTGCCAAAGGATATACAGGGCACTCGTTTGTACTGGTTGTTCCTGGAATTTGTCTGCATAGAAGATGGGTTTTCCCTGGTTGCCAAGACAGCAGCAACAGCTGAGGGGGCCTCTTTTTCTCCAGCCAATCAGAACCTTGCACAGAGGAGGCCGTTTCTTCCAGTTTTTTCAGGAAGACTCCACCCTCTAAACTTATTTCTTAAGAGCTGGCTACAGCAGGTTTTCCACCATCCCTTGACTTCTAAAAGCCATTGAAATTTGGAAACTTTGGGTTTCCCTTTGAACATTAGCTACCATCATTCCTAGCATAAGAGAGAACATTTTTTTTTTTTTTTTGAGTAATATGAGAGTACAATAAGGAAGACAGTTGGGGGAGACGAAAAGAGAAGAATGTAAGAGAAAGATATATAGAGACACTTTTGAAATCAGCAGTGTTAGGGTTTGAAGTCCCCTCCATAACTCACGTTGAAATGTAATTGCTATTGTAGCAGCATGAAGAGGCGGGGCTTGTAAATGGTGATTAGGTCCAGGTGCATTATCCTCATAAATAGGTTAATGTCATCGCTGCAAGAGTGGGTTAGTTGTCACAAGAGTGAGTGTGTTATAACTTCAGCCTCCTCTTGCTGCTCCCATCCCCCATGATTGCTTGATTGCCCCTCAATTATGGGATGATGGGACAAGAAGACCCTCAGAAGAAACAACCCCACAGTCTTGAACTTGCCTGTCTCTAGAATCATAAGTTGAATAAATGTCTATTTTTTTAAATAAGTGACACAGTCTGTGGTATTATGTTATAGCAACAGAAAACAAAGACAAATAGCCTTCTTGTTTCAGATAGCATCATTTTCTCACTGAAAAGTCTGAGAGAACTAAGTTAAAGACTATCAAAACTTTTTAGAGAGTTCAGTTGGGTGGTGAGTTAGAAATTGGAAGTGGAAATACCAACAATTTTCCTTTCTACCTGTAATAAGTGAGAAATACAATTCAGAAAAAAAGAAAGATCCCATTCACCTGGCAAGAATTATTCAAAAAGTTTTAAGAACCAGACTTCATGAGATGATGCACAATTTATATATAATGAATAAAATGAAACAAAACAACAACTAAAGCTGCTACATGCCCCAGGCATAAACTAGGCACTTGGTTTGAAATTGCTGAATCAGTAAACGGAGGACAAAACTGGAGGTTTTACTGGTAAGAGTTTCTGAACAAGAAGACATAACTATTGGAATAACAATCCATTTTATTTCCTGTACTCTGATGCTTGAAATTTGGACAAGTTTGAACCAAGATCAGTGTTTTGAGTTTTTGCTTCTTCATCTTTCAAATTTAATTCCTTCTGTAAGACTGCAAAATGAACGAATAATGAAACTGTCTTTGAAAGCTCTTTTCCTAATGGGACAGATTGTACATGCGTACTTTGGTAACAGAAGCTGGACTCGCCTGCAGAGTCACACTTGGAAGAGGGTATTTGCACAGGGCCAGCACTGGCAAATTACTGATGGGGCTCAGTCACCTTATACACATGACCCCCAGGTTTCACAATCCAGTAAGCAGAAGAGAGGCCAGGCTTCAGGCCCCAGCTCTTTGACAGTGACCAGAATGTCCTGGATGTGACACCCCGCTCACTCTGAGGGCTACCTCCAGGATCTTTGTGCTATGATGTAGCCTCAGCCGTGG
The DNA here is from genome assembly GCF_001458135.2 of Marmota marmota marmota. Lineage (NCBI taxonomy): Eukaryota > Metazoa > Chordata > Mammalia > Rodentia > Sciuridae > Marmota > Marmota marmota. The sequence continues at coordinate 17,087,529 of NW_026000241.1, forward strand.
CAATTACAGAGACCTCTGTAGCTGATTCATCACCCAAGTACTTTAAAAGGGAATCGCCACCCCACGAAGTCACCGGGTTTAGAAGAAAACTTACAGGACTATAATTTTATAGGCATTTATTTTTGACTTTACCATAGGAGAAAAAAATGGGCAGAAGAATTTGACATCCCTATTCGGTGAATCTGATTAGTACTCACAGGGCACTTAAACTCCAAGAATCCTACCCAATCTCTTGTCCTATTTCTTGGCTCAAGATCTGAGATTGATGGGGTAAGTTTTTCCTTGGAGTCTGTTGTAAAAATGCAGTGATCCCTGAAAGAAAAAAAAAAAAAAGAAAGAAAGAAATGGAGCACATCAAATGCTGGAGTGTTCCAAATTAGTCTTGAAGCTTGGAGCTGATAATGTAAATTGCCTTGGTAGGACCACCTAAAGGGAGCTTTCTTTGGAAAGTCTATTTTTAGCTCCGAGCCCAAGAGCAACAAAAACCCAGCAAGAACACTGCTCCTGCTTGACAAATGACAGAATGCACACACCCTGGAGTGGACTTTCCTCCCCATTTCTGCAGCACCACACTTGGAAGGATTAAGGTGGAGGCTGAGTATTGAGGTGGCTGCCAGGAAAAGACTGTCTAACCTCAATTCTGACATGTTGGGGATCCTAGTTTTTCTTAATTTCTTGGCCAATTTCTTTATTTTATGGGATTGGAAAGGAGGAGGGGACTTAGGTGAAACACCTTCTAAACACAACACACCCATTCACGGACATTTATCTGCTTGGCCGGTACCCCTTTCTGAGCCTCAGCTGTGTACCTGATCAGTCAGTGAAGGAGTGTGGCTTTCCTCCTGGGATTGTTGTGCTTTTAAACCCCGTTCACCCTTCCTATTACCACTCTTCTTCCTGCCTCTCTTCCCCTTAAAGGAAAGAAAAGAAGAAAAAACTGGGAAGGAAAAAAAAATCTAGGACACCATCTCTTGTCTGAATAATGAAATCACCTCCCAGATGGGTTTTCTTTTTCTTGTCCTGCTCATTCTTTCTAAAATGGCCAAAGGGATATTTCCAAAACAAACTGACTGTGAGTCCCTTGCAAGTGTATGGGCTCCTCAAAGAAAGGAGTCATTCCTGTGTCCTTGATTCTAGACCCACACTTGGCCTGAAGGAGATGCTGAGCAAATGCTTGCTTAATTGGAATAGAACTGAAGGACTGTCATTAACATGCATGACAAAGCTTCCTCTCTTAAGCTAAGTGGAAGTCTGTGTGTGAGCCTCCCCACCCCAACTCTCCCCCTGAGTTTCCACAGGCTGCATGACCTCAGAGTTAATCCACAAAACTCCATCATCTTCAGGTGTTTCCCTGGCAAGGATTTAAATTGCCTAACTAGGCTTGAGATCAATGGAAAGAAACAAGTTGGACAGCAGCTGGGTTTTGTTCAACAGTTTTCCACTCACCTGTGTGAGATGCTATACTAAGCAATCCATTTACCAGACATGTGCCTTAAAAGTTGCTCTTTGTAACTGTTAACATTGCACATTTTATGATCAACGAAACAACAATTTCTCATGGATCAATATAATACAGAGAGGATGTTTCCAGAAGATGTAGTAGGGAATAGTCACACTAGTCCCTGCCTTCATAGTCCTCATGAGCTGGGCATATCACACGTTCACTAGGCTTTGTGACAGAGAAATGTCAGGTATTATCAAAATATATAATGAAGATTCTCCTACCTTGATGCAAAAATCCAAATTCTGATCTGGGGGTGCAGATGGACTGTATTTTCTAATGTCCCTTGAACTCAGGTATGGCTTGATGATTGGCATCTACCAAACTGGAAATGAGAAGGTATGATAAGTGCCAATTTCAGGTTTGGGCCGCAAAACCTCCCATTTGTGCTCCTCCTTCTCTTCCTCTTTTCCAAATGACTAAGATGGAGTTGATAATGATGATCTTGGAAATCGAGTGTTGAAGAGGTTAGAGACTATATCAGCTTATGTTCAAAGTCATCATGTCATAGGCTATTATAATAATGAGACACAAACTTCTGAGTTTGAGTCATTTGTGTGTTGAATTCTATTTGTCCCAGTAACTAGATTCATCCTAATAACTACTTAGTTTAGGGGGTTGAGAAGAAACTAGATGGGAAGAAGATCTGAGTTAAGACCTACTATGGTTTAGAAATGTGGTGTCCACCAAAAGCCTAAGTGTGAGCGAATGCAAGAATATTCAGACAAACCCACATCAATACGGTCATCTCATACTAGACAAAGGTGCCAAAAACATATATTGGAGAAAAAAATTGCCCCTTCAACAAATGGTGCTGGGAAAACTGGAAATCCATATGTAGCAAAATGAAATTAAACCCCTATCTCTCACCATGCACAAAACTCTACTCAAAGTGGACCAAGGACCTAGGAATTGGACTAGAGACCCTGCACCTAATAGAAGAAAAAGTAGGACAAAATCTTCCATCATGTCGGCATAGGACCTGACTTCCTTAACACGACTCCTAATGCCTAAGAAATAAAATCAAGAATCAATAAATGGGATGGATTCAAACTAAAAAGCTTCTTCTCAGCAAAGGAAATAATCAATAATATGAGGAAAGAGCCTACAGCTTGGAAGAAAATCTTTACCACAAGCACCTCTGATAAAGCATTAATCTCTAGGATATATAAAGAACTCAAAAAACTTAATACCAAAAAACCCCAAATAACCCAATCAATAAATTGTCTATGGAACTGAAAAGATATTTCACAGAAGAAGAAATTCAAATGGTCAACACATATATGAAAAAATGTTCAACATTTCTAGCAATTAGAGAAATGCAGATCAAAACTGCTCTAAGATTTCATTTCATTCCGTAAGAATGGCAATCATCAAGAATAGAAGCAACAATAAGTGTTGGCAAGGATGTTGGGGGGAAGTACACTCATACATTGTTGGTGGAACTGCAAATTGGTACAACCACTCTGGAAAGCAGTATGGAGATTCCTCAGAAAACTTGGAATGGAATCAGCATTTGACCCAGCTATCCCAGTCCTCAGTCTATATCCCAAAGACTTAGAATTAGCAAACTACATTGATGCAGCCACATTAATAGTTATAGCAGCCCAATTCAAAATAGCTAAACTATGGAACCAACCTGGAATCCCTCCAACAGATGAATGGATAAAGAAAATGTGGTCAAAAGGGAGTAGGTGGGTAGGGCAAGAAGGATGGTGAAATGAGATGGACATTATTACCCTATGTACATGTGTGATTGCATTAAAGGTATGACTCTGCATCATGTACAGCTAGAGAAATGAAAAGTTGTGCTTCATTTGTGTACACTGAGTTGAAACGCATTCTGCTGTCACATATAACTAATTAGAACAAATAGAAAAAAAAGGATGTTCAGATGTGAAATGATTACATCTGAATGCTTATTAGTTAATCCACTGATATGAGTTAACTGGGTGGTAACTGAATGCAGTAGGGTATGGCTGGAAGAGGCAGATCATTGTAGCATAACTTTGGGGGGTTATATTTTGTCCTGATGAGTGGAGTTCTCTCTCTCTCTCTGCTTTCTGATTGCCATGTCCTGAGCTGTTTTCCTCCACCATACTCTTTGGCCATTATATTCTGCCTTACTTTGATTCTAGAGCAATAGAGTAGGCTAAGAACTGAGACCTCTGAAATCATAAGCTATAAATAACATTTTCCTCCTCTAAAATGTTCTTGCCAGGAATTTTAGTTACCCTGGTAAAAATGCTGACTAAAACAAGACCCAAAACCTAAGTTAAGTGATCTTGACATTTCTAGCAATGCCTGAAAGGGAACCTTTTCAGGTATAAGATCATATGTATAAAGATACTAAGGATCCATTTAAGGAACTGAAGGGATTATAGGAGGAAGGAAAATGGGTTGCTTGTTATATACCTATGGAACCAACCTAGAAGCCCTTCAATAGATGAATTGATCAAGAAAATGTGTTATATATACTCAATGGAATATTACTCAGTCTTAAAGAAGAATGAAATTATGTCATTTGCAGGTAAATGGATGGAGGTGGAGAATCTAAGGTCAGATTCTATAGAATCTTTAAATCATAAAAAGAATCTGAGTCATTTTCTCCAAGGAAAATAAAGGAATCATTGAAGAAATTCTTGTAAAATGTAATCTGATTGCACATAGCATGCATATGCCCACGAATAAATATTTTGTGGAAACTTACACATCCTATATTCCCAGAGTTATGATGATCCTTTAGGCTTGCCTCTGTACACTTTTTCCTAACTCATTTCCCATAAGCATGCTTTGTGAAAATTAAACACAGTCAAATTCTTTTCTCCTTCTGTACCAGCACCTTCTCTCTCCTGCCTTGCAGTTGGCATTTGTGAGATTTCAGAGCAAAGGACTAAGGCACAGAAGACTTTTCCGTAGGTGTCATGACCACATACCCAGAGAGGAGCAAGTCCAAGGATGTGGAGGTGGGAAGTTTGCCTTTGTTGTCTCTACATCCACATTCTGCTTATCCTGTTTTTCCTCCAGAGCATCCCTTCTCCCACTTTCAATGCACAGTATAAAAAAGCAATTTTTCATTCATTTATGTAAGAAAATTTGACGAGTGCCTAGCATGTGCCAAGACTGTATTAGTCCTAGGATCGACAGAGCAGTGAATGTGGGAAGCAAAATCCATCACTTTCCCCTTCACTTTCCTTCCCTTCCAATATCTTCTCTTCCCCTTCCTTCCTTCCTTTCTTGGGGCTGAAAAAACCAGGGCCTTGTGCTTAATGTTGGGCTAAATTTCTATTGCTGAGTCATATCCCCAATCTAGTCTGTACCTTTAAAATCACATTCTAGTATATGAGATAAATAATACTGATGATGGTAAGTCACACGTTATCATGCCAGTTAACATAAGTATTATGAAAAAAAAAAAGAAAGAAAGAAAGAAAGAAAGAAAGAAAGAAAGAAAAGGATAGCAACCCAAGAGGGATTGCTATTTTTATTTATTTATTTATTTATTTATTTATTTATTTATTTATTTCATGAGCTCTCTTAAATCAATTTGCCAGAACATATCTTTCTGTGGATGTTACACTTGATCCAAGACCTGAGTAAAAGAAGAAGAAAATAAGTCATGATGGTATATGGAGGAAGAGTCTTCCAGGAAGGGGCAGAAGCAAATGGAAAATGCCCAGTGACAGGAGTGGGTTTGTCAAACATGAGATGCATACGTAAGTTCAGGAAAAGAGATAGTTAAAGACAGCCCTGCCCAGACCACTCCTATTCCAGAGTAACTGTGCTCATACCCAATACTCTGTCCACTGAGGACCAAAAGCACCAAAGGATGGGGAAACAGACGTCCTTAAAGTAATCAGATAATCACTAAAAAAAAAAAAATCAGGCAAATAACATTGAAAAGCCCTGGGAAGGGGTTCTACTACACAAGCTGTGATAACATATTACGTAAAATATCAGCTTCCAGCAAAAAAAATGAAAAATGCAAAGAAGCAGAAAAGTCTGATCCATATGACAAAGCAAAGTAGCCAATAAAACTGTTAGAAAACTCAGGTGTCAAACATAACAACAACATCAACAAAAGACTTCTTTAAAAGTAATTGTTAAAAAATATGATAGGGCTGGGGATGTGGCTCAAGTGATAGCGCGCTCACCTGGCATGCGTGCATCCCGGGTTTGATCCTCAGCACCACATACAAAGATGTGTCCGCCTAAAACTAAAAAATAAATATTAAAATTCTTTCTCTCTCTCTCTAAAAAAAAATTAAAAAATATGATAAAAACTAATGATAACCATGATTAAAGAATTAAAGGAAGGTATGATGTCAATGTTTAACTCAATAGAAAAAAAATCAATAAAAAATAGAAATCATGTCAAAGGTCAAAATGTAAATTACTGAGTTGAAAAGTAGAATAACTGAAATAAAAATTATTAGAGGATCTTAATGTTATATTTGTTTTATTAATTAATTTTTATTGCTACATTATAATTATATATAGGGGAATTCATTGTGACAGATTCATACATGCATCTAATGTAATTAATAGTATATTTGAACTTACAGGAGAAAAAAATTAGTAAACTTGAAAACAGATCAATAGAAATTACTCAATCTGAAAAAGAAAGACTAAAATTAATGAAGGAAAATAAACAATTTCAAAGAAACGTTTATGGTACATTATTTTTGGGAATACAGAGAAGACACACAGAGAGAAAAACAAGCACAAAATAATTGAAGAATAATGGATGAAAACTCCACAAATTTATTTAATAACATATCCAGGAAGTTCAACAAACTCTAAGTCAATTAAATGCTCAAAGATCCATATCATAACAGAGATGCAGACAGCCAAAGACAACGAGAAAATCTAGAAAGTGGAAAGAGAAAAATGACTCAGTATTTACAAGGGAATTCCCACAAGATTAACAGATGACTTCTTAGTACAAATAATGCAGGATAGAAAAAATTGGAACAAAATATTTAAAGTGCTGGAGGAAAACGAAATCAATCAAAAGTCCTATATCCAGCAAAATTACCTTTAAAAAAATAAAAGATAAAAATTTAAAAAACCTCTCATAAACTGTGAAAATCTATTTCTAGAAGATTCAGCTGACAATAAATATTAATGGAAGTGCTTCTGAATGAAAGTGAGTGATCCCAGGTAGTAATCCAAACCCACATGAGAAAACTAAAAGTAAAAGTAAAAAGGTAATTTTGTAATTATACATTATAACTTTGTAATTAGATTCTCAGCATCACATAAAAATAAAATAAAGATATTGTGTCCACCTAAAACTAAAAAATAAAAATTTAAAAAAATGCATGTTTTATTCTCTTTTATTTCATTCTTGATTTGAAAAGTAATTGTATAATAATATGTATATAATACATGGTAATGTATTTGCCAAAAATTGCAAAAATAATGAGTTTGGGAGTAAAGCTGTCTGTGTTTCATGTGAGGACTCCAGAAAATGACTAAAATCAATAGGAACAAATAAGGAAAACCAGGAAGAAAAATTAAAACATTAATATATAACAGTAACTACAAAATATACTTTTTCTTTCTTACCTTCTTTTAAAGTTATACAATTATATAAAGTATTAATTTTAATGCTGTACTATTTGGTTAGTAACATTTATAAATGTAAACTCTTTAATAATAATAGCACATGAAAAGAGGAAAAGAGAATAGAACTGTAAGAAAGTATTATTTCTATATGTAATTGCAACTAAGTGTAAATACGAAGTGAATTCTGGTGAGCTGAAATGCTCATGGTAGATACTAGAGCAACCACTAAGGATAACTTTTAAAAGTAGCTGAATTATCAAATAAATAAATTAAAGTGCTATGTTAGAAAATATCCATTTATTGCAAAAGAAAGCAGTAAAGGAGAAATAGAGAAACAATAACAAAAATGAAAACTTGAAGACAAAGAGTAAAATGGCAGACATAAATTCAATAATATCATTAAGTGTGAAGGCAGAGATTGTAAATCATGAGACCAGATAAAACACCTAGATCCACTCTATATGGTCCACAGATGACTCCCTTTAGATTAAAGATACAAACAGATTGAAAGCAAATAGTATATATATATATATATATATATATATATATATATATATAT